>NW_006292338.1:31065-42853 GCF_000327345.1 Myotis davidii | reverse complement strand
GTGATTGTTTATTTCTAATTAACAACTATTAGGTTGCATTTCAAAATTTTTCTAGCACCACACATGACTAACTGGTAAGCAATCAAGACATTAGATGAAAATTAAAAGGTCATGGGTGGGGGGAAAAAATGGACACATATGTAATATCCTTTGTAATAAATAATAAAATTAAAAAAAAAATTCAAAAAAAAAATAAAATTTGAAGAAAAAAAAAATAAAAAAAAAATAAAATAACTACTTCTAAGTGATCTGGACATCCTATATAATAAAAGCCTAATATGCAAATTGTCCCCTCAACTGGGAGTTTGACCACTCACTATGGCATGTGCTGACCACCAGGGGGTGGCGTGGAACATAGAGGGCATCGGTGATGCGGTGCTGGCAATGGGCGGCAGTGGAGGCACTGCTGGCCATGATGGGCCCCAATGAGAGTGGGACTTCAGGGGGATAGTGGAGCCCTGAGGTGAGCAGGCAGCACCAGGCCAAGGCAGGTGCGAGCGGGACCTGATCGCCCTGCCAATCACCCTGCAGACAGCGACCAGCAGTGGTGGTCGGGGGCAGGGCCGCCTCCCCACTCCCAGGTGCTGAGGGAGCTGAGCAGGGGCCTGATGACTCAGTCAGAGGGGGTCGTGCAGGGACCCAGGGGCCCAGGTGCTACCCAGGGCCCAGAGGTCAGCTGGGACCTACCCTTCCATGCCAGATGCTCATGTTTTGATAGTTGGCCAGGCCTAAGGACTGAACCCGTGCATGAATTTCGTGCACCAGGCCTCTAGTTTAACTTATAACTGTCATATAGCCTCAGTAAAGATTTAAGAAACTTTCTTTTTAATAGCACATGATGCAATCTTTAATCTAAAATTAATTGGGAGGGGTATGCATCTAACTATGAAAATCTTGAGATACCACTCAATTACTTCCTAAAATCACAGATACAGACGGTAAGTTTTTTTTATCTTATGTCTGAGATATTTCCTTCTTTGTCATGAACTATCATACATTCAGTTTAGAAATAAGAGAATATTAATCAAGATATATTATGAAGATAAAAAAGACAGGATACATCAACTTAGTTTTTCTGACAAAATGAGATGAGCATATGGATTTTTTATTTTTCATTTTTATTTTTTTTAATATATATATTTATTGATTTCAGAGAGGAAGGGAGAAAGAGAGAGAGAGAGAGAGAGAGAGAGAGAGAGAGAATCATTGATTGGCTGCCTCCTGCACTCGCCACACTGGAGATCGAGTCCACAACCCTGCATGTGCTCTGACCGGAATCCAACCATGGCCTCCTGGTTCATAGGTAGACACTCAACCATTGATTAGCCTCCTGCATCCCCCCCACAGGGGATCTAGTCCACAGCCTCCTAGTTCATAGGTTGATGCTCAACCACTGAGCCACACCAGCTGAGCATGGATTTGTTATTTTTGATGTCATGCTTCAATATCTGAAGTAACTTAAGATAAGAATTTGAAGAATAGCCGAAACCGGTTTGGCTCAGTGGATAGAGCGTCGGCCTGCGGACTGAAAGGTCCCAGGTTCGATTCCGGTCAAGGGCATGTACCTGGGTTGCGGGCACATCCCCAGTGGGGAGTGTGCAGGAGGCAGCTGGTCGATGTTTCTCTCTCATCGACGTTTCTAACTCTCTAGCTCTCTCCTTTCCTCTCTGTAAAAACTCAATAAAATATATTAAAAAAAAAAGAATTTGAAGAATATAGCCTGGTCTATCTCTGGTCATTCCAAAGTAGATTGTGAGAAGCTCAGAGACAGACAGGAGGGCTTGTTAGATTTTATTTTTCTAGTAACTAGCACAGTGGTTGGCATAGTACTAACAACAGCAAAAACACTAGTAAATATTAGTTGAAGGAGGGTAGGGAGGAAGGGAGGGAGGGAGGGAGGAAGGAATGCAGGGAGAGAATACTATTACTATTGGAAAAATTGGTCACATAACCCTAAGGTATGCAGCAAAAAGTGTAGCTGCATTAAAGTAAATCCCCAAATTTGTAGTAATTTCTCATAGGTGATTTCTGGCAAGGATACTTGTCAGTGGTTCTTAAACCTGGCTAAATTTTAGAGCCATCCAAGGAGATTATAATGATAGCTGAGCCCTACCCCAACGTACTTATATCAGAATTCTAGGATTGGGCACCAGATATTTGGTAGTTTTCAAAGGTCTCCAGATGACTCTATTGTGCAGCCAGGTTTGAGAACCCAGACTTATGAAACATCCCAGAAATGTTTTGCTGCATTTCACTTTCTTACTTTCTCATGGATGTTCATCTTATCTGACATAATTACCAGCTCAGAAATCAGTAGTGTTGGTGTTATTTTACTCTGCTGTCTGTGATACGTCATCTCAAAAGGTCTTGTTCATCTTCATGTTCTTGTTTCAAAGGCTGTCTGATTTTTCCTAATCATCTGTTTTAGAACAAGAATTTCCTATGCTCTGTCCTTTGCAGTGAGGTGAAGGGTAATAAATATGCACACACACAAAAAGAAAATAAGTCACTTTCATCAGGACCCCAAAACATGAACTAAATCCTCCTTTTGCTTCTGATGCCTGGGAAGAAGCTATCCTGTCAAGTTCATCAGAGAATCATATCCAAGCCTGCAGTTAGAGAAGCTGAAGATCTAAAGAGTGGAATTATCCCTCACACATAATTTGTTTTTTACCATATGAAGACGACTTTGATTTCACTTTGCTAAATGGAGGCCTGCAGAAAAATGAAAACCTCTGTGTTTTGGAAGCATGCACATGGTATTTCTGAGGGTGTAAGTGGATATGTTTCATGTAAAGCCATTAGTCTGGGGTATTGGTGAGTTGCGAGATTAAAATTTTCTTCAATTATAAACAACATACCCATGGACTAAATTTGAAATATAGAAAAATTTATTCTAAACCTAACAAACACACAACTTAAATGCTAAATGATATAATTTTATATCTTTATATATAGAAATGTCTTTTTTCTTTTGCAGTGTGGACTTTTTTCTTGTATTATTTGTTTAAAATTATGATTCACCAATCAAAATTATGTAAAGACATTAGCTGGATGTAATGATATTTATTGGAGTATCATATATAGGTTTCTAAACCCATCAGAACTAATGCCTTGATTTTAAAATACCTATTTTTTCACCTTAAAATAACATTCTTAGGTAATAGAATGTAATTTTAACATAATTTTGTATGTATGTTAATATGTGAAGTATAACATAAATACATAAATGAATTCATAATAAAAATATTATGTTTCTTTCCCCAGTGCAACCAGACTGGAAGACCTAATGATTGTAGCCAGATGTTTATTCTTAGACTGAGAATCACTCTGTATAACCATGTTTCCTGAAACAGTTGTGCTGAATTAATTACGATTGCCATATTCTTGGATGACATAATTATTTGAAAATAGTGAACCACTGAGCATAATATTTCTTTGATGAAGGTTATATTAAGTTCTAGACTCAGATAACCAGAAACTGAATTTTTACTTGCAAGAATACTCAGGAAGATGATTTAAATTCATGTAGAGAATGTGAGAAGTTTTTATTGTGCAGGGCTGCCCAGTGTTCAACATTGATGATTCCTTCCACTAAATACCAACTGTATCTTCCAATCATTCTAGCAACAAAAATGTCATTTAACATTTCCCAAACACCTCCTCAAGGTGATACCAATACCATTGGAAGTCATTGATATAACTTTCCTTTATTTCAAATGAAGAAACTCTGGTCAACTGAAGGTCAAATTAGGTTTAAAATGTGAACAAGAAGGTATCGCAAAAGGCTATGGTCCAATTTAAATATAGCAAACTGTTCAACATGCAAGTTTCTCTTGCTCTCATGTTGTCTTTACTTGTCTTAAATTACTATTGCACCTTTCTACATTCAATGACATTTCTTATGTTCATTCCTGCCCATGTTACTTCTATGTCATTCATGAGTCCCATTCCTTTCTTGATCTATGTTCATGTCCAGATTCTCCCATTTTTTTTATTTTATGCTGTGTAGCTTGGAGATATTACTTAACCTCTTGAATCTCAGTTTACCCATATACAGTGATAATAGCAATACTTGTCTCAGGATTTGTATGAAGACAAATATGACAAAAAGGCTCCTAGGAGTACAGCTCAAAAGAATAGGGAGACCAAATGTTTATTTTCCCAATCTAGGCAGAAAAATTCATCTGGACCTATTTTATCAGCTTGTTATGTGGTCACCTTTCTTCCTTTTAAACTCCTGGCAACTCTCATTTGGTTTTGTCTTTAAACTCTAGAGTTTGCTTTCACCTTCTCAGAAATCAGTAGTGTTAGTGTTATTTTACTCTGCTGTCTGTAATATATCATCTCAGAAGGTCTTGTTCATTTTCATGTTCTTGTTTCAAAGGCTGTCTGATATTTCCTCATCATATGTTTCAGAACAAAAATTTCCTATGCTCTGTCCTTTGCAGTGAGGTGAAGGGTAATACATACTCACAAAAAATAAAATAAGTCACTTTCATCAGGACCCCCAAACATGAACTAAATCCTCCTTTTAGGCAGAGGAAGTAGATACCTGAGAGATGAGTCCCTAGTACATAGGCATGCATGACAAGATAAACAACAACAACAACAACAAATTATTAAACTAGAGAATTATCAGAACACAAAAAAGTAGTTATATACTATGAATAGTTAATGGCATTAATCAGTTTGAGGTAGTCATCAAAATAATGGGCTTGCCAATGGGACTTTAATGGCTCATATTCATTGGCCAAAATGGTGCCTTCCCTGGATAGAGCTTAGATAATCATTGCCAAAATTCATCTCTCCTTGATTTACACATCCATTATTGACCTGCTCCACCTCTAATTAATGCATATTCTCTTTACTATGTACCTTTGAATAATATTCAGAGGACCATTATTATTTCCCTTATGTTCAAGGAGTCCTTTCTGCTTCTCCCCATACACTGGCTACAGGTATCATTGCCAAGTTATTTACAGAAGCAAACAGGGGTTTAACATCCAAATACCAAACTCAATTTCTTTAGTCTTTCAACTAAACTCTGTTAATTTCTAACAATGACTCTCATTTCTTCAGATGATGCTGTTGCTATTGGTCTGGAGACCATAATTCAAAAACCACTATACTATGGTCTGAGGGTAGGGGAGTTTCATTATTTAAGAACCGTTCAGGTGCAATCATAGTACCTGTGATTATTAATCTCTGTTATAAGAAACTCAGTGTGGGTATTTCTGTATAAAATGGGAGCACCTAGCAAAGTACCTTAACCAATTGAGAAAGAGTTAGCAAAAGCTTCTCTGAAGAGTTGGTATTGTGTAGAGATCTGCGGATTAAACAAGTTGGTCGAGTAAGAGAAAAAAGATGACAAGAGGGCACTACAAAGACCTACCATAAGTAGAGAGCCTGATGGTGGGGAAGGGTAAAAAGCTTATGAATGACATAGCCTCACACATAATGCAATGCATATGATAAAGGCACACTTTTGGGAAATGTTTCATATTACACTATAAATATTGATAGAGAAAACCCATATGGAGAAATTTATTGTAAAACATTAAATCAAGTCTAACAGAAATTAGGTCAGTTGAAGGTGAAAGCAAACACTAGAGTTTAAAGACAAAATCAAATAAGAGTTGCCAGAAGTTTAAGAGGAAGAAAGGCGACCACATAACAAGCCGATAAAGCGGGTACAGATGCATTTATGTGACTGGTGGTTGCTAAGGCACATTTAGGTATTTGCTCAACACATTTAGGTCTCTACCACTCAAAGGTGACATTTTAAGCCTTGAACATCTGACAACTTCTATTATGAACCTCTGCTTTGTGTACTTTCAGGGAAGGCAGACACAACCAGGATAAAAATCCAAACATTATGCCGTTTTCTGACATCTCGTTAGTTGGCCTCTTGAAGACCTGACAAATGTAAGATCCTACCTTATTTTGGCAAGCACAAGGAACTTTGGGTTTCTGTTTAGACAGTTTGGATTAAACAGTAGGCTACTGAGAAGGAAAAACATGGTTTCATACGTTATAGATTAGCATGTATGACAAACTTAAGTAACAAAAATAAACCATCCTCTACAATATGCCACCACCCCTGGGTATTAAACAGGACCTGTAATTGTACTGAAATTTGAGTCAAAACTGGAACATGCCACAATAATTTGCTAAACTATGGAAATATTTTTGAACTGTGTACTAAACCTGCAAATTATAAAACCAAAGGGCAATCATTTACTTGACTCTGTTTTAACTAGATTTGAACCTATATTTTATCTATGCTTATTAAAATATAAAAAACCAAAATATTGTCCAAACTAAACCTAAAAAGAGCTGACATATATTGTGCTTGAGCCTCTAACTTATAAATACATTTTTAAAAATGATGTCAATCTGTAGTAGATGTAAGTTCACTCAGGTAGCAACTACTAATGTCTTAGGCTCCTTGCTGAAAAATTACTTCTGTCCTCTGAATGGCCCACTGCAAGGCAGTGTCTCCAAAATGTTCCATACCAGGGAAGATTTATTGCTCATGGTAATAAATAGAAGCTCTTTGATCAACTAATGGACTTTGAATAAAAGACTGCACAGAAACAGACAATCAGATGGATGACTCATAGTCTCTCTTCATAGGGACATTTTTCCTTTCATACACAGCTAGTTTAAGTTTTCATTATGCTATATTTTTTCATCCTCCCTAGTCCTTTATTTCATGAGGCAGTTTCCCTTCTTCTTTCTCATAGGTCCAGCTTTTTATCATAACCCAGGATTAGCCTACAGTGATAGCTATAGGATAATATGTAGTAGTGGTGAAGGAAAATGGAAGAAGTGAGAGAAATAGGCTGCTATATTTTGCTGGTATAGAGACAGCCAACAGATGCAATAGTATCTCCTTGCTTCCCATTCCCATTTCTTACCTCAAATACCCTTCTCAAATTGTTTTCTGTGCCATTACAATGCAATTCCAAGAACTAATCAATCCAGCTGTTTTTCTAAATGTAGATGAATTATACTTCAGTATTTTAATTCCCAATAAAATGCAAGTTTTTACAATTGCCTCTTTAAATTTAAGTTTTAGAGGCCCAAGGATAAGAAGAACTTTGGTAATCTACAACTACTGATGGCTAAGGAATGTGGAACAGTAGATCATTCATTGGAAATAGTTGACAAAATAAAAGAAACTAGGTATTTAGGAAGTCAGTTAGAAGAGAAGGGAAGTAGGCTTAAACAGACTAGAGCTGACTTCCATGCTAGTGCTTCTCAAACTTTGATATATACAGAATGCACTTGAAAATCTTTTTAAAATATAGATTCAGTAAATCTGGGGTGGAAACTGAAATTCTTCATTTCTAACAAGCTCCTACATGGTGTTCATACTATTGGTTCTAAACTTACTTATCCTTAATGTTTTGTAAATTCCTACTTGTTGTATATGATGTAGATATATGCCTGGATTATAAAAATGGAATTTCGAAACCATTTTTTCCAAAGGCAATCCTTCCTATATAATAAAAGGCTAATAAGCAAATCGACTGAATGGCGGAAGTACTGGCCACTATGATGTGCACTGACCATCAGGGGGCAGATGCTCAATGCAGGAGCTGCTCCCTGGTGATAAGTATGCTCCCACAGGAGGAGCACTGCTCAGCCAGAAGCCAGGCTCACAGTTGGTGAGTGCAGTGTCGGTGGCAGGAGCCTCTCCTGCCTCCACAGCAGCGTTAAGGATGTCCAACTGCTGGCTTAGACCAGCGGCCCTGAGGGCTCCCAGATTGCAAGAAGGCACAGGCCAGGCTTAGGGACAATTTCACGCACCAGGTTTCTAGTATTTCATATAGTGCTAGGATTTTTGGTACTGTGCTTTGGATAGAATAGGAAGGTAAATAATTTTTTGTAGAATGAGCTGGTCACTGAGCCAGATTATAAAGTATATTGGAAAGAAATCCATTTATGATTGAATCATTATTTCTTAGAGTCAAAGGTTAGAAAAATTAGAAAAATTTTGAAAACATTAAGTCCAATATCATTATATAATTTTGATATTTTCTTTTTTAGTGTACTTTTTGGTTGAAAGTATTACAGGTGACCCCCTTTTGTCCCATTGATCCCTTCCACCTTGCATGTGCCCCTCCCAGGCCTTCATGTATTATCTGTGTACATGGGCTATACATATATAGATACTAGAAGCCGGGTGCATGAAAATTTGTACACTTGGGGGGTGTCCCTCAGCCCAGCCTGTGCCCTCTAGCAGTCTGGGTCCCCTCAGGGGATGTCCATCTGCAGGTTTAGGCCCGCTCCCCAGGGGATCAGACCTAAGCTGGCAGTCAGACATCCCTCTGGCAGTCTGGGAACCCTTGGGGGATGTCCGACTGTGGGGAGTGGGCCTAAGCCATCAGTTGGACATCCTTCGTGCTGCTGAGGAGGCTGGAGAGACTCCTGCCACTGCCACTGTGCTCACAGCCGTCAGCCCAGCGTGTGGCTAAGTGGAACGTGTAAAACTTATCTTTCTTTGACTGGTTTATTTCACTTAGTATAATACTCTCCAGGTCCCTCCATGCCATGTCAAAGGATAAAAGATCCTTATTTTTTAGGTGTGAGGTGATACCTCATTGCTGTTTTAATTTAAGTCTCTCTTATGATCAGTGACTATGAACATTTTTTGATATATCTCTTGGACTTCTGCAGATCTCAGCTATTATAAATTGTGCGCTATGAACATAGGAGTGAATATTCTTTCTGACTGGTGTTTCAGGTTTCTTAGGATATATCCCTAGAAGTGGGATCCCTGGGCCAAATGGCAATTTCATTTTTAACTTTTAGAGGAAACTCCATACTGTTTTCCACAGTGGCTGCACCAGTCTGCATCCTCACCAGCAGTGTACAAGGGTTCCCTTTTCTCCACCTCCTTGCCAGCACTTGTCATTTGTTGATTTGTTGATAATAGCCATTCTGACAGGTGTGAGGTGATACCTCATTGCTGTTTTAATTTAAGTCTCTCTTATGATCAGTGACTATGAACATTTTTTGATATATCTCTTGGACTTCTGTATGTTCACTTTGGAGAATTGTCTATTTAGAACCTTTGCCCATTTTTAATTGGATTGGTTGTGTTCCTTTCATCAGGTTGTATGAGTAACTTATATATTTTGAATATTGACCCTTTATCTGATGTATCATTGCCAAAAATGTTCTACCATGTAGTGGGATCTCTTTTCATGTTGTCGATGGTTTCTTTCACAGTGCAAAAGCTTATTATTTTGATGTAGTCCCATTTATTTTCTCCTTATTTTCCCTTATCCTAGGAGTTGTATCAGCACATATATTGCTGCAAGAGATGTCTGAGATTTTGCTGCCTATGGTTTCTTCTAAGATTTTTATGGTTTCATAAATCATATTTAATTCTTTTATCCATATCAAGTTTATTTTTGTGTATAGTGTAAGTTGGTGGTCTAGTTTCATTGTTTTGTGTACACTTATCCAATATTTTCCAACAAAATTTATTGAAGAGGCTGTATTTACTCCATTGTATTCCCTTGCCTCCTTTGTCAAATATTAATTAGGAATAAAGGCTTAGGTTGATTTCTGGGGTCTCTGTTCTGTTCCATTGATTTATATTCCTATTCTTTTGCCAGTACCATGCTGTTCTGAGTAGAGTGGGTTTGCAGTGTAACTTGATATCTGGTATTGTGATTCTTCCAACTTTGTTCTTCTTTATCAAGATTCCTGCAGCAATTTGGGGTATTTTAAAAATCTGGATTCCAAATAAATTTTTGGAGTGTTTGTTCTATATCTGTGGAATATGCCATTGATATTTTAATAGAAGTTGCATTGAATCTATACATTGCTTTGGGTAGCATGGACATTTTAATTATATTGATTATACCAATCCATGAACATAGTATATTATTCCACTAGTTTATATGTTCCTCTGTCTCTTTTTTCAATGGTCTGTAGTTTTTCAAGTATAGGTCTTTTACCTCATTGGTTAAATTTCTTTCTAAGTATCTTAACTTTTTGTTGTTGCAGTGGTAAGTGGGATTGTTTTTTTTAGTTTCTCTTTCTGAGAGTTCATTATGGTGTATGAAAATGTTATTTATGGATGTTAATTTTGCATCCTGCTATGCTGCCAAATTCATTTATTGAATCTGGTAGGTATTTTTTTTTAATGGGATCTTTAATGTTTTCTATGTATAATATCATGTCATCTGCATATAAGGATAGTTTTACTTCCTCCTTTCCAATTTGGATTCCTTTTATTTATTTTTTTATATGATTGCTGTGGCTAGGACTTCCAGTACTATCCTATATAATAAAAGGCTAATGTGCAAATAGACCAAACAGCAGAACAACTGAACAAACGAACAACCACTCACTATGACATGCGCTGACCCACTGGGGGCACGTGTGGAACATGGTGGGCATTGGCTGTGGTAGGATAGTGCAGCAGGTGAGCAGGAGCACCAGTCATCAGGACAAGCTTCTGCTGGTTACTGAAAATTCTTTGCTCCCACACGCTGTGGTCTGGCCCAGGGTTTACACCTGCTGCCTCCGCCAGCCCCATTTGAACCTGCAGCTGGTGCTGGAGATCCCACTCATGCCCACTGCCAACACCTGGCACCAGTCCTGATTGCTCGGCACCACCAGCAGATGTGAGTAGCAGCTGTAGGCCCTGATTGCCCCTGAAGGCTTCTCCACCTCCCCCTGCTCCTAAGGGGTGACCGGGGCAGCAGCTGCCACTCACACCCACTGATGGCACTGGCCCTGCTCGCACATGCTTCTGGCACCAGCCCCAATTGCTCTGTGCCATCAGTGGGTGCTAGTAGGGCCTGCACTGTCAATGCATGGGAAAGGTGGCAGTGGGAGCAGGGCTGCTGGCAGACAGGGGACTGGGAGCTGCAGGAGGAGGGGCCAGGCAGGGGCACAAAGGATGGCCGAGACCCACCCCTGTGCCCACCACAGCCTTGTGGCCCACAGTTCCTTTCAAGGTGCACAAATTTGTGCACTGGGCCTCTAGTGTTATATAAGAGTGGTGAAAACAGACATCCTTGTCTTGTTCCTCAAGAATTTTTTTATATATATTTGGATGCTCCCACATCGAGTGCAAATGTGTTTACCAAAGTAATATACTCTTATTGTATCAATCCCTTTATTATTATGAAGTGGCCTGCATTCTTCTTATGGCCTTCACTATGGAGTCTCTTTTGTCAGATATGAGTATTGCTACCCCAGCCTTTTTCATTTCCATTCCTGGAACTTTTTTTCCCATCCTTTCACTTTCATTGTGATTCCTTTGTTCTGAGGTGTGTCTCTTATAGACAGTGTATATATAGTTCATGTTTTCCTATCCATTCAGCTACCCTATGTCTTTTGATTGGAACATTGCAGCCATTTACATTAAGATTATTATTGACTAGTGGCCCAGTTCATGAAATTGTGCATGGGGAAGGGGATGCTCCTCAGCCTGACCTGCACCCTCTCCAATCTGGGACCCCTCGAAGGCTGTCTTACTGTCAGTTTACAGGGATTGGGCCTAAACCAGCAGTCAGACATCCCTCTCTCAATCCGGGACTTCTGGCTCCTAACCACTCACCTGCCTAATTTCCCCTAACCACTCTGCCTGCCAGCCTGCTTGCCCCCAACTGCCCTCCCCACAGGCCTGCTTGCCCAAAACTGTCCCTCCCTGCTGGCCTGCTCACCGCCAACTTCCCCCCCTGCTGGCCTTATCACCCCCAACTCCTCCCCCCTGCCAGCCTGCTCACCCCTAACTGCCCTCCCCTTTGTCCTT
>NW_006292338.1:30527-31015 GCF_000327345.1 Myotis davidii | reverse complement strand
CAATCCGGAACTGCTGGCTCCTAACCGCTCATCTGCCTGCCTGCCTGATTGCCCCTAACCATTCTGCCTACTGGCCTGCTCACCCCCAACTGCCCCCTGCTGTACTGATCACCTCCAACTGACCCCTACTGACAGCTTGTTTTCCCCCAACTGGCCCCCCTGCTGGTGAGGCAATCCATGGACAGAAAGGTATTGCCTAGAGAAAATATCATAAATACATTTGTGTTTGGTGACCTGTGCATTGTGTCTTGTTGTGTTGTATTTTGTGCCTTTAAGTCAAGACAGGAAAGAGAGAGCTACATAACCAGACACCCTGAGAGGAGCGATATTGGGGAGACAAAGAAACAGCCCACATATGAAAGAAAAGGAGGAAGCACCAGAAAAGGAAGCAAACAAAATAGAGGCAAGCAATTTGTCAGAGAAAGAATTCAGAGTAATTGTTATAAGGATGCTCAGATGTCTGGATGAGAAATTCTTCAAGATGTGTA
>NW_006292338.1:28938-30061 GCF_000327345.1 Myotis davidii | reverse complement strand
GTCCCAAAAAGATGAACCTAAAAAGACTGATACCAAGACACATTATAATTAAATGGCAAACACCAATGACAAAGTAAGAATATTAAAGGCTGTCAGAGAGAGACAGAAAGTTGCCTACAAAGGATCTCGAATCAGACTCTCAAATGATTTTTCAACAGAAAAACATCACGCGAGAAGGGAATGGAATGAAATATACAAAGTCATGAAAATCAGGGGTCTGAATCCAAGAGTACTGTACTCAGCAAGGCTATCAATCAAACTTTAGGGTGAAATCAGGAGCTTCAAAGACAATAAAGGACTAAGGGAGTTTATTACCACCAAAAAAGCAATGCAAGAAATGATAAAGGGTCTGTGTAAAAAAAAAAAGAAATAGAAAGGGAAGAAGGAACACAGGCATAAAGAATAAAAATGGCAACAAACAAGTACCTATCAATAATAACTTTAAATGTAAAAGGATTAAATGCCTCAATCAAAATACATAGGGTAGCTTAGTGGATAAGAAAACATGACCCATATATCTGCTGTCTACAGGATACCCCCCTCAAGACAAGGGACTCACACAGACTGACAGTGAAGGGATAGAAAAAGGTTTTTCAGGCGAATGGAAATGAAAAAAAAGTTGGGGTAGCAATACTTATATCTGACAAATTAGACCTCAAAGTGAAGGCCATAACAAGAGATAAGGAAGTCCACTTCATAATACTAATGGGATCGATACTACAAGAAGACATAAAAGTGATAAACATATATGCACCCAATACAGGAGACCCAAATACATACAAAAACTAGAAGATATTAAGGGAGAGATTGACAGCAATACAGTCATAGTAGGGGACTTTAATACACCACTAACACCACTGGAAAAATCCTCTAAACAAAAAAAATCAGCAAAGAAACATCAATCCTAAATGACTCACTAGATCAGCCGTGGGCAAACTACGGCCCGCAGGCCGGATCCGGCCCATTTGAAATGAATAAAACAAAAAAAAAAAAAAAAAGACCGTACCCTTTTATGTAATGATGTTTCCTTTGAATTTATATTAGTTCACACAAACTCTCCATCCATGCTTTTGTTCCGGCCCTCTGGTCCAGTTTAAGAACCCATTGTGGCCCTCGAATCAAA
>NW_006292338.1:28081-28623 GCF_000327345.1 Myotis davidii | reverse complement strand
AGCCAATCCTGAGAGGGAAGTTCATAACACTACAGGCATATCTCAGAAATAAAGAAAAATTCATTTAAAAATATTTCACACTACAACTTAACGAATTATAAATAGAACTATAAAATAAGCCCAGAGAAAGTAGAAGAAAATAAATAATAAAGATTAGAGCAGAAATAAATGATATAAAGAATTTCTGGAAATCAATGAAACAAAGAGCTAGTTCTTTCAAAAGATAAACAAGATTATGAACTGTTAGCCAGATTCATCAAGAAACTAAGACATATGGCTCAAATAAACAAAATCAGAAATGAAAGATGTGAATTAACAACTGAGCCCACAGAAATACAAATGATTATGCAAAAAATACTATGAACAACTCTATTCCAACAAAATGGACAACCTAGATGAAATGGACATATTCTTAGAAAAATACAACCTCCCAAAACAATCATATTGGGACACAGGAAAAGTCTCTTCAAATTCATGAAGATTGAAATCTTATCAAGTATCTTCTCAGATCACACTGGCATAGAATTAGAAATCAACTGCAA
>NW_006292338.1:26738-27829 GCF_000327345.1 Myotis davidii | reverse complement strand
ATGGGACACAATGAAAGCAGTCCTGAGAGGGAAGTTCATAGCTCAACAGGCCTACCTCAAAAAACAGGAAAGGTTAGATCACTTATTACCAGGTATGCGGTATGGAAGTGATCTAACCTTACAACTCAAAGAGTGAGAAAGAGAGCAACAAGAAAAGCCCAGCATAAGCAGAAGGAGGGGAATAAAAAAGACCAGAGCAGAGATAAATGACGTAGAGACCAAACAAACACAAACAAAAATGACAACAACAAAAAACAAACAAACAAAAAACAAATCCACAATACAAGAGATCAACAAAACAAAGAGGTGGTTCTTTGAAAGGATAAACAAGATTGATGAACCTCTAGCCAGGCTCACCAAGAAGCAAAAAAAGAGGACCCAAATAAACAAAATCAGAAATGAAAGATGTGAATTAACACTGAGCCCAACAGAAATACAAAGGGTCATTTAAAAGAATATACAAACGATTATGATAAAATACTATGAACAACTCTATTCCAACAAAATGGACAACCTAGATGAAATGGACATATTCTTAGAAAAATACAACCTCCCAAAACAATCAAGAAGAATCAAAAAACCTGAATAGGCCGATAACTGCTGAAGAAATTGAAGCAGCGATCAGAACCTTCCAGCAAACAAAAGCCCTGGTCCCGATGGCTTTACAGGGGAGGTCTACCATGCATTTAAAGAAGAACTAAAACCCATCCTCCTCAGGCTATTCCAAAACATTAAAGAGGAAGGCACACTTTCAAGGTCTTTCTGTGAAGCCAGCATTACCCTAAAAGTTCAAAACCAGATAGACACCACAAATAAAGAGAACTACAGGTCAATATCCTTGATGAACATAGATGCTAAAATCCTCAACAAAATTTTAGCAAATCAGATTCAGCATTAAACTGGAAAGATCATACACCATGACCAAGTGGGATTTATTCCAGGGATGCAAGGATGGCGCAATATCCACAAATCAATAAATGTGATACATCACATAAACAGAGAGACAAAGATCACATAATCATATCAATCAATGCAGAAAAAGCATTTGCCAAAATCCAACACCCTTTTATGATAAAAAAAAACTCAGCACA
>NW_006292338.1:25350-26002 GCF_000327345.1 Myotis davidii | reverse complement strand
GGGGGTGAAGGCATGAGTAGGGGAAGGGATGGGGGGGTAATGTGGGGATAAGGACACATATGTAATAACTTAATCAATAAAGAAAGTTTAAAAAAATAAATAAAAAGAAAAAAAACAACAATACCCATTCTTGATAAAAACTCTCAGCAAAGTGGGAATAGAGGGATCATACCTCAACATAATAAAAGCCTTATATGACAATCCTGCAGTCAACATCATAATCAATGGGTAAAAACTAAATTCATTTCCATTAAGAACAGGAACAAGACAAGGGTGCCCACATTCACCACTTCTGTTCAATAGAGTACTGGAAACGCTAGCCATAGTAATCAGACAAGAAGAAGAAATAATAGGCATCCAAATTGGAAAAAAAGTAAAACTGTCCTTATTCGCAGATGACATGATACTATACATAGAAAACCCCAAAGACTCCATCAAAAAACTACTAGACCTAATAAATGAATTTGGCAATATAGCAGGGTACAATCAACACCCCCAGAAATCTATGGCCTTTTTCTACACCAATAATGAACTCCCAGAAAGAGAAATGAAAAAAAAATACCATTTATCACCATTGCAACAACAAAAAAATAAGATACCTAGGAATAAACTTAACCAAGGAGGCAAAAGACCTGTACTTGGAAAACTCTAA
>NW_006292338.1:9677-24716 GCF_000327345.1 Myotis davidii | reverse complement strand
CAAGCTATACTACAAAGCCACTGCCCTCAAAACTGCCTGGTACTGGCATAAGAACAGACATATAACCCAATGGAACAGAACAGAGAAGTCGCCCCAAGCCATTATGCTCAGTTAATATTTGACAAAGGAGGCAAGAGCGTACACTGGAGTCTCTACAATACATGGTGCTGGGAAATGTGGTCAGATACATGCAAAAAAATGGGATTAGATCACCAACTTATACCATACACAAAAACAAATTCAAAATGGCTAAAGGACTTAAATGTAAGATGGGAAATCATAAATTTCCTACAAGACTCCATAGGCAGTAAAAAAGCAGACATATATCATAGCAATATCTTTACAGACACAGCTCCTAGGGCAATGGAGACTAAGGATAAAGTAAACAAATAGGACTACATCAAAATAAAAATCTTATGCACAGCAAAAGAAACCATCAACAAAACAACAAGAAAGCCCACTGCATGGGAGAATATAATTATTTGCCAATGATATTTCCGATAAGGGTTTACTCGCCAAAATTTACAGAGAACTCATACAACTTAACAAAAGGAATATAAATGATACAATAAAAATGGGCAAAGGATCTAAATAAACACTTTTTGAAAGAGAACATACAGAAGGCCCAGAGACATATGAAAATATGCTCAAAGTCACTAATCATCAGAGAGATTCAAATCAAAACACCAATGAGATACCATCTCATACCTGTCAGAATGGCTATCATCAACAAATCAACATATGACAAGTGCTGAGTATGTGGAAAAAAAGGAACCCTTTTGCACTGATGGTGGGAATGCAGACTGGTGCAGCCACTGTGGGAGAAAGTATGGAGTTTCCTCAAAAAGTTAAAAATGGAACTCCCATTTAACCCAGTGATCCCACTTCTAGGACTATATCCCAGGAATCCAGGAGGGCTCAATCCCCAGTAGGGGTCGTGCAGGAGGCAGCCGGTCCATGATTCTCTCTCATCATGGACATTTCACTCTCCCTCTCCTTCTCCCTCCCTCTCAAATCAATAAAAAAATATATATTTCCTTTTAAAAAAAGAAAAGAATTTCTTTTGAAAACATGTGCGCCCTCCGTGACCTTCTGTGGCCCCGGGGGACCCGTCTTGAAAAAGGGGAACTTGGTGGCGGTGGGGGATCCATTGGGGAAAAAAGGCGGCATATGTAAAACTTTAGACAATTAAAAAATAAATAATAAATAAATAAATAGTAAATGGAAAGAAATACACACAATCTTAATTATAATTTAAAAACCTAACCACCTTATTAAACCAGTGAGTTTTCACAAAGAAATGTGCATTTAAAGTTACTTCTTAATATAAAAGCAACTTTAAAGGGTGAATGTCATCACATATATTACAGGCCAGGGAGTGGCTTCCTGAGCCATCACAGTTTCAGAGTAACTATTTCCCACTGATGAAGACAAGCTGAGAGACTCTTAGGTGACTGAATGACTTTAAGAAGATACTAGAAAATGGGGTTAAAGGTGACACTCTCCGTTTCTGAGTGTTTCTGGCACACGTTTTAGTGTGTCATCTGAAAAATGTAGACAATTCAGTATCTAGCTTATATAGTTACTGGATGAATTAAATGGTCAAATACAAAAAAGTCAGTCAACACAGTCACTGGAGAAAGGTACTCACATAATAAACAGTAGGTGTCATTATTCCAAGAAGTATATTCAAGCATATTTATTTAGGACACCCCCCCCCCCAATTCCAAACATGTGAGGATATGACAGAGATTGAGAGAACTTCCTACTGTTGCCTGTCTAAAGCACAAATTCCAAGTTTCCATTTCCTATTCAAGCATCCATCTATAATGTTTGAATCTTCTGGGAAGACCCTTACCCTCCTCTCACAGAGGTGTGACCTTACCCTCTGGCATCCATACCAGAAAACAACACAAGCCAAATATCACTGAGAGAGCTTCAAATAGGAGGAGTGTGTTTTACTTTAGAAGAAAGTCCACTGTTAAATATCACTATTAGAAAGAATGAACTCAGAAAGCAAGGCTTTATGCATCTCACAGAAAATTCTTGTTATATTATAGGATTTATCATTAAGTCACATGAAATAAATGAGTTGTCAAACTGAAGTCCCCAAATAGAAGGAACTCACTACTATCTTAAACTTTAAATGACCTGTGCATGTCAGTCTAAGATGGTCATGTGTGGCTATCTCTTCACATTGTTTACCAGCACAAATGGCCTCCTTATTTCCTTTCCTGCTCTATGATTATCATAGATCCTCAGTACTGAAATTAGGGGCTTTGGCATGTCTGAGGTGGGGAGTAAACATCAAAATTTTTTTGTGTGCTAAATATCATTTTCCTTTACTGCATATGTCATCACTATTAGAAACTCGGACTTGTCAA
The DNA here is from genome assembly GCF_000327345.1 of Myotis davidii. Classification (NCBI taxonomy): domain Eukaryota; kingdom Metazoa; phylum Chordata; class Mammalia; order Chiroptera; family Vespertilionidae; genus Myotis; species Myotis davidii. Next base: position 22,332 of record NW_006292338.1, on the reverse strand, counting down.
ATGTATGAACAAAAAGCAAGAAAAATCTCACCAAGATTTTACTATTTAACACTGTTACCTCTGTGAATCATAGCTATTTCCAAGCCAGACTTGTTCTTTTCTTCCTCTTTTGCTACCTTCCTTCGTGAATTAGTGATTTTCTGTAGTAGTATGCTTTGATTCCCTTCTCTTTTTCTTATGTGTATATATTTTATGTTTTGCTTTTGGTTACCATGAGGCTTATGTAAAACATCTTATAGACATAGCAGTCTAGTTTACACTAATAACAATTTAACTTCAATTGTGTACAAAACTGCTATTTTATTCTCTTTTTCTATGTTATTATCACCACTGAATTTTATATTGTGTGTCCATCAAGAAATTAATGTAGTTACTATTTTTAATACTTTTGTCCCCTAACCTCCATATTAGAGTTAAGTACGTATTTAACACACCACCTTATTACAATATTAGAATATTCTGAATCTGACTATATGTTTATCTTTTCCAGTGTGTTGTATATTTTCATGTTACTAATTAGAGTCCTTTTATTTCATCTTTTAAAAATTGATTTTAGAGAGAGGAAGTGAGAGAGGAGTGAGAGAAACATTGATGTGAGAGAGAAACATTGACTGGTTGCTTCCTGTACCCATCCTGACCTGGAATAAAACCTGCAACCTGGGTATATGCCTTGACCAGGAATTAAACCGGTGCCTTTTCAGTACACAGGATGATGCTCAACCAACTGAGCACACCAGCCAGGGCAACTGTGTCTTTACAACTTTTATATGACTTCAATAATATTGTAAGCATCACCATGTGCCTTGTTTATTTCTTTCAGAATTACATAGTGAGGTTCATCTTTGCAGCTGGTACATAGCAGTGTTTCAAGTCTTCATTGCTGTGTATGTATATCTAAGTATGAACTGAATTCTCAGTTTGGATCCATGATTCTTTGTAGGTCCTTGCTAATATTGGTTTTAATCGGTTATTTGTTTGTTTGTGAAAGTAGAATTTTAAGTCCAGAGATTAATGATCACATCAAGGCAATCTTGTAGGTCAGTGAATAAACAGGAATAGAATCCAATTTTCTAAGTTCTTTCCCTCTGCATAATGATTTATGAAATAAAAAAGCAATTAGTCATTTCATTTTTAAAAAAAATATTGTGCCAGAGAGTACACTATATTTTATTTTATACTAGAGGCCCAGTGCACAAAATTCATGTACTGGTAGGGTCCCTAGCAGCTGCCTGTTGACGGCCAGGGCCTCCCTACTTTCCTCTGTCTACCTGTTGCCACCACTAGCCAGGGCCTCCCTCCTTTCCCCTTGCTGGCTCACCCCCTGGTCAAACTCCCAGAAGAACTCTGGTCAAGGGGACAATTTGCTTACTATGCTTTTATTATATAGGATTTTTAGAGAGAGAGAAAGGAATAGGGATAGAAAGACAGAAACATCAATAAGAGAGAATCATTGATCGGCTGCCTCCTGCATGCCCTCTACTGGGGATGAAACCTGCAACCCAGGCATGTGCCCTGACCTGGAATCAAACCAGTGACCTCTTGGTTCATGGGTTGACACTCAATCACTGAGCAACACCAGCTGGGCAGTTATTTCATTTTCTCCTGAAAGTTATTACTTAGAGATTGTCTTTCATCTTTAAGTATTTCTCAAAAAGCCAATATCCGATTGCAACATGGTGGCTGGAAGGACCAGAGTGAAGGAGACAGTGTGTCATTGAGTGAGGGAGTGAGAGGGCTAGTGTGTGTATGTGCACAGGTGTGTGTGTGTGTGTGTGTGTGTGTGTGTGTGTGTGTGTGTGTATGGGAGACAGTCTGATCATGGGAGTCTCAAGAGCTGGCGGTTCAGGCTCTCCTGGCCAAAGAGTTCCTGCTACCACCACAGCCACTTCTCAGGCTTGGCTCTGGCTCAGAGAGCATGCCATCTTGAAAGGTTTACAAGATCCTGGGGAGGAGGCTGCAGAGACCTGCAGAGGCTAGGCACCAAGCCTTACTACCACCTGAACTTACCATGGCCTTTACCTGAACCCATGTGCACCGTGCCCTGGAACCCACATGCCCCTAGAGGTCACAACGCAGACCTCAGGTTCCTGCAGAGGAAATAGACATGACCGCCATGTGCCTAGCACACACCCAGCCTGAACCCATTTGCCCGACGGGAACTCAGCATGGACTCTGTGCCACCGCTGTGTGACCATCACTGACCCAGAAGAACTCTTGCCCCTGCCATGTACTCACCCACTGACACTGCTACTGTGCTGCCACTGCCACCCTAGAGCCCAGCTGCTTGGCTCCAGTTCCAGGGATTGGGGACAAGAACTCCCCTGAAGGCCAGGAGGTGGATGTAGCCTCCCCTGACATGGACCTACTAGAATTGAGACTTGAGGAGACTGAAGAGGCTGCAGGTGAGACAGAAGTGCCTAGGACTGAGAGAAGAGGTCCCAAAGGCACTGGCTGTAGAAATTGCAGAGTCAGTGCAACAATGGAAGACTGAGGCTGACGTCCCTAGATAGAGTAGCACTAGCATCCCACCATCGTGCAGCCTGGGAAGCTCCTCTGACCAGTGGGAAGGGCCACCTAACTGAGCTTAGGACCAGCCTACACTCAAAAGATCTGAAGAGCAAACCCAACTTTGAATCTGGGAGGCCTTCCATCTCTTTCTCTTTTTTTAAGCCTTCTATGTCTTAGAAAAAGTTGTGCTGGTGAGCAGAAAGAGAGCTGGACTATAGTTCTAGGAAAAAGGATCAGCCCTGACCACATGGAAAGCAGGGGAAGTCCCTACTTTCCCACCAGAAAAACAGCTGCTTCTGACCCGACCTGCAGTGACATGAGGCAAGGGGGAACAGCCCTGGGCAGGAAATCTGTGCCCCTGCAGGTGAGAGAGAAAAGGTTCCAGCCAACCAGGCACAGCTGAGGCATTAGAAGGAGAGGAAGGACCTGCACTCCCCACTCCTACAAGCTACTGGAACCACTCCCAGACAAGACCAGGATACCATCATATAGCCCAGCTCCATCGGGGAAGAGAGTACAGCTCAGAACAGGGACAATCGAGGCATGAGACTCAAGGCAGAACCAGTCTTTGGGCTAAGGAGATCCCACCCACTGGACTACTAGGGGTCTAAAACTTTCAGATCTCAATCAGGTTGCCCAGGGCCTGAAAAGACAGTGACTCACATTGTCCTGCACCATAGAAGCTCCCAGGAAGCCCAGGATAGACATACCAAAGGGCCAGATTCAACAACACCAGAGCAAAATCCAGTGACCTCAACAAATAGTGGATCCAAAGGTTTTTGAGTGTGTGAGTTCATGTGGTTTGGTTTTTAGAGAGGGTGTGTGTGTGAGTGGCTGTTTTTGATTTTATTTTTTGTTGTCTGTTTTTCCCCCTTTTTTCTTTCTTCTTTTTACTTGTATATCTCTAATTCCTCTTTCCTTTTCTATTCTCCTTTTGTCTGTTCTTATTGTTATTATTAATTTTTCTTATTTTATTTGGTTTTTCTCTTTTTTTCCTTTTTTTCCATTTTACTTTACCTGTCTATATCTTAATATATCCATTATTTCTATGTTTTAAACTCATTATTATTATCATTATTCATTTCTTTTCTGTTTCCTTTTCCTTTTTCTTCCTGTACTAATTCTTTTAGCTTACTCCTTGCTTCAATATAACCATTTTGTCTTCTTCCTTCTTTCTCCCTTTTTCTTATATATCCCCTCAAAGTCTTTGGTCACATGTCTTTCAGAATTCTTATTTTTTCTTTCACTACTTTTTCCTTTGTAGTCTTTCATGCTGTTGCATAGCATAGCTTGATTTTTGTGGTGTTTTTCGTTTGGTCCTGTTGTGTCTCGTTCTGTTCTCTTAGTACCTGCATAAGGACTGGCACAATGACATAGGGGTTGAACCTCACTGTCAGCAGGTCAGAGGAGAGATCCTTCCCATGAACAGGACATCACAACCAAGTCCCAATAACAACAGGAGAGCCCAAATAACACACATAGGGGCATTCCTAGAGCATCTAGCTCAGGAGTTCAAAGATATTGTACCACTGGATCCCTCAAGACACTTTCCACATAAGGCCATTCCAGAAAGACTGGGAAACATAACATATCTATCTAATACATAGAATAAAATACAAAGAGATAACTAAAACGGGGAGACAAAGAAACAATCCCCAAATGAAAATAAAGAAAAAATCTCCAGAAAAACAACTAAATGAAATGGAAGCAAGCAACCTATCAGACAAAGGGTTCAAAATAATTTTTATAAAGGTACTTAAGGAGCTTAGTGAAAATTATAAGGAACTCAGTGGAAAATATAGCATGAGAAAAAGCATAGAAACCATGAACCAGAACCACACAGATATGAAAAATAACATATCTGACATCAAATCAGCAATTTGGAATACAAGGCACAAATAAATGCCCAATAGAACAGCAAATACAAAACAGAATTAAAAAAACAACAACAGGAAGATAGCTTAAGAGAGCTCTAGGACAACATGAAACATAACAACACCTGTATTATAGGATACCAGCAGAGAAAGAAGATCAGCAAGGAACAGAGAACCTGTTTAAATAAATAACAACAGAAAACTTCCCCAATGTGTTGAAGGAAAATGATACAAGTTTAGAAGGCACTGAGAGTCCCAATCAAGATTATATCAAAGAGACCCACACCTAGAGACATAATAATTAAAATGGCAAATGTTAAAGATGAAGAAGCAATCTTAACCGTTTGGCTGCTGACGTATTTTTTCGGACATATGCCAAAACTGCGGCACTAATTGCGCGTGTATGGGAAAAAAATGTAGAACACTTTCTATACAATAAACTCACTTGTATTGCTTTGCAACAACAAAAATTAAAAAATACCAATTGTTTACATAAATTTGTTTTAATTAGAAGAGCGCGATAGCGCTCTTTAGCAGTCAAACGGTTAAAGGCAGCAAGAGAGAGACAGAAAATTATCTACAAAGGATTACCCATTAGAATATCAGCTGACCTCTCAATAGAAACACTTCAGGCCAGAAGGGAGTGGCATGAAATATTTAAAGTAATGAAAAAGAAGGACCTCCAACCAAGATTACTCTACCCAGCAAAGCTATCATTTAGAATGGAAGGTCAGATAAAGAGTTTCTAAGACAAGAAAAAGCTAAAGGAGTTCTTTACCACCAAACCAGTATTACATGAAATGTTGAAGGGTATTCTTTAAGAAGAGGAGGAAGAAAAAGGAAACAAAACATGAAGAATATGAAAATAAAATGGCAATAAATACATATCTATCAACAATTGTATCTAAAAATCAAAATAAATGAACAAGAAATCTAATGAACAAAATAAACTGATGAATAAAATAGAACCAGATGTCTGGAAACATGAAACAGACTGATGAATATCAGGGGGAAGGGGAGTGGGATGGTGGGAAGAGATTATCCAAGGATTTTATATGGATACTAGGGGCCTGGTGCACAAAATTCGTGCACTGAGGGGAGTTCCCTCAGTCCAGGCTGCACCCACTCCAATCAGGGACCCCCTCGGGGGATGTCTGACTGCCAGTGTAGGCCTGATCTTGTGCTAGGAGATGTATTGGTGAAAATAATGCTACATGAGATATCTGAGATTTTGCTGCCTATGGTTTCTTTCAAGAAACCCATAAGGCTATACCACAGGGATCAGGCTTAAACTGGCAGCCAGATACCCCTCTCACAATCTGGGACCTCTGGCTTTTAACCACTCACCTTCCTGCCTGCCTAATCACCCCTAACTGCCTTTGCCTGCCTGCCTGATTGCCTCTAACTGCCCTCCCCTGCCAACCTGATCTCACCCCCAACTGCCCACCCCTGCCATCCTGATCTCATCCCCAACTGCCCTCCCCTGCCAGCCTGGTTGCCCCCAACTGCTCTCCCCTGCAGGCCTGATATCTCCTCCACAGAGGCTACGGATCAGACCCTGCTTCTCTTTCTGCAGGCCTCTCTCCAGGCCTGATCCGCAGCCCCCTAGGCAGTCAGTGCTGGGTCAGGGCACCTGCCTTGCCCCAGTCAGTGCTGGGTCGCCATGGCAACACAGCACTGACTTCCGGTCTGGTCAAGCCTTCAGTGGTAACGGTCATTACAACCCTGGCTCTTTATTATATAGATATTCTTTACCTATCAACACAGACAATAGGGTGGTGAAGGTATGGGTTAGGGTGGGATTTGGGTTGAGTGGGACAATGGGTGGGGGGGGAGTGAGACATCTATAATACTCTCAACAATAAAGATTTCAAAAATATATAAAAATAAATTATATTAGTAAAAAATTAAATAAAATAATATAGTTACAATTCCCCATTTGTGTGTATGTGCATGTTCATGAGTACATTAAGTATACATATAGCTATAAAGGAAGACAGTGCTAACAGAAGATCTATTAGGTTATAAGATATATTCATTCTCCAAACTGTATGGTTAGTGTTAAAGACTGGACACGTCAGGGTGAATGTATAGACATAGTATACCTTAATTTTATCAGAAATTCTGACAATATTTCATGATTATTCATGGACAATGTGGAAAATATGCTTGCAGGAAGAACAACACATCCAGTTAACCTTAAGACTGAGTGAGCAACAAGATTGAGAAATGTTTACCCTGAAGCATTCACCAGTGCTGGATATCCTTGAAATGGTATTAAAAAGACAGATTGCAGAGTGAGTAAAGAAAAATCCACAGGGAACATATTTGGGCACAGTAGTGCCAATAATAGTGAATGGCATGAAATTTTACCCTACTTGCAAGTTGACAAGTTAGTCTCCCACATTGGCATAAATGCTGGCAGAAGAAAAACTAGTTCTGTATCAGAGACAAAGGACTTATTCCCCACAGCACAGTAATCAGCATGATCCTTATGATTACATTGGTTTCCTTTCTTTCCCAAGTCCCATTGGATTGATGTGGAATGGCTACAGTGGATGCTGCACACACAATAGATCTGTTCCACAGCTAAAGAACCTTTATAGAATCCTTTACAGAAAACTGCCAACAAACTTGTCTAATCTTTGCTCCAAGAGAGACATTATCTTTACATTTGTAGATAACTAACAAATCTGGCTATAGACCAAGAGATGAGACACTATGTCTGTCATCCAAAGCTGTTTGCTTATAAAAACATCCTTGAAATGAGAATCCAGGGCAAAATATCTCAGTGACTCTGTTCAAATAACATGCATAAATGTAAGAGTTCCATGGAAAATTGTTTTGCAAGAGGTGGCTCTGCCACCAGTCATTCATGAATGAGCATAGATTGCTCCAAATGAACTTCCACTAATTAGACACCTTTTAAACTTTGCTGGGCCATAGAATGGGATGTGACAGCTGGCACTTGCTTTCAGGAGCACTTGTCTAAAAAGAGTAAACCTTAAATCCTGCATATTACTTCACAAGCCTCACAAAATCTCTCACAAAACTTTAAATGCCAATCATTTTTACAAATTCCTCATTCTGCACTGATAAGAACAAGAAAAGGAGGAAAAAATAAATAATGTTACTGCATAATCATTTTATTGTCCCGTGGTTGTATAGATTTTTAAAAATACTTTTATTGATTTCAGAGAGGAAGAAAGAGGGAGAGAGAGATGGAAACATCAATGATGAGAATCATTGATTGGCTGCCTCTTGCACGCCCCCACTGGGGATCGAGCCTGCAACCCAGGCATGTGCCCTAGACCGGAATCAATTCCAGGACCCTTTAGTTCTCAGTCTGACACTCTATCCATTGAGCTAAACTGGCTAGGGCTGGACTTTTTTTTTTTTTAACAGAACTTTTTCTGACAGCAAAGATGGAGTTGAGGTAGGTCACATGGAGTCACTTATCTGGCAACTTTCTGGAGAAGGGAGGGAACTTAACTTGCTTTAATGTGTGAAGGATCTGGAGTGATTGGCACTTTTTACTTGATTGCAACGCGGATTTACTCAGAACTTTCCTTTTATATTTTCTGTATAGGGAGGTATTAGAGGCAGCAGCATAATGAGGGAAGAGCTTTTCCAAACTAGCCAGGGAATCAGCCCCCACTATAATCAACAATCAGATCTGCCTTGGTATTACATACAACAAAATTGGAGTTAGAGGGCATTCAGAGTTGGAAATAAGTATTCCATCCTTGAAACAGTGGCTTATTAAAAGTCTCCTACCTATTTTCTGATTTCTGGTTCAAGGATTAGCATTCTTAATTATTTTCCTCTGCCATAGGAGCAATTAGCATGTTTAAGACCCTTTCACTTTTCTAACTTAATTATAGAGGAGAGGATTCATACACAAAAAAAGTGGCAAAAAAGGCCACTTGGCTCCTGATAGTATTTTCAAATCTTAAAATCTCTGTGCTTATCATTATAAAGAATTAACAAACAAGAAAATATTTTATTTTTAACTTTAGCAGAGTATAACATCAAGGAAGGATTAAGTTGAAAGTTCTCTGTCTTATTTTATTTGTTGCTATTCTCAGTGAGGACATGCTTAACATTATCCTTATAACTTAAAGGGCAGATAGGGATACTGCTTCATTACTAAGTCATAAATCACATATGAGGTGTTTTTTTTAATTGCCATTACCAGAGGAAAATGGGAAATGGGGGTGGGGAAGCAGGATAGTGTAAAAGGGGATAATTGGTGATGGAAAGAGATATGACTTGGGGTGGTGAGCACACAATACAATGTACAGATGATGCATCACAGAATTATACACCTGAGCTCAGCTGGTGTGGCTCAGTAGTTGAGTGTTGACCCATGAACCAACAGGTCACTGGTTTGATTCCCAGTGAGGGCACATGGCTGTGTTGAGGGCTTGATCCCCAATGTGGAGCATGCAGGAGGAAGTTGATCAATGATGTTTCTCTCTCATCATTGATGTTTCTATCTCTCTGTCCCTCTTCTTTCCTCTCTCCCCAAAAATCAATAAAAACATATGCCCTTTCAATTTTGGCTCAGTGGATACAGCATTGGCCTGTGAACTGAACAGTCCTGGGTTTGATTCCAGTTAAAGGCATGTATCTTAGTTATAGGCTTGACCCCCATCCCTGGTCAGGGCCTGTATGGTAGGAAACCTATTGATGTGTCTCTCTCACATGGATGTTTCTCTCTCTGTGTCTCTCCCTCTTACTTCTAATCTCTAAATATCAACAACAACAAAATAATAAAATTTTAAAAAATCGATAACATATTTTAAAAAAAGAATCAGACACCTAAAAACTATATAATTTTAATAACAATGTCACCCCAATAAATTCAATAAAAAGAAAAGAGGGCTTATAAGATGGTGGAGTAGGTAAATGCTAGTACTCACCATCTCTCACAACCACATCAAAATTGCAGCTAAAATGCAGAACAGCCATCACTCAGAACCATCTGAAAACTGGTTGAATGAAAATCTTACCTAGAGAAGTAAGGAAGAAAACATATTGAGACTGGTAAGAGGGCTGGAGGCACAGAACGGGCTGTTTTAACACCCACATATGGCATTGTTTTTAATCAGGAGGGATATCTAGGCTGAGCAGACATACCATGAGGAGCAAGGGGTCCCATAGCAGCCATCTGTAAATCACTCTGTAGCTTGTGCCTGGTGGCCCCATATAGGGCACAGACAGTGGCTGACTTTGCACCTTTAGGGGGTCCACAGGGTCAGTGCATCCAGTGGACAGCTTCAGAACATGCCAGACTATAGCTCTACACATCCACAGGTGACACACTCAAAGGGCAGACTCAGTGAGCACCAAAGCCCCACTGAAGCAAGCCCTGTTCCATAGAGGTGTCTCCTGAAATTCCTCCCAGTGGTGCCAACAGCAATCAAGGCTCAACTACAAGACTGTGCACACAGTCCACACAGGGTGCACCTAGAGCGCCCAGCTCAGGTGACTGGGGAGGCTGAACCACTGGGCCCTACAGGACACCTACTATACAAGGCCACTCTACCAATTCTAGGAGACATAGCAGCTCTACCTAATACATAGAAACAAACACAGGGAAGCAGTCAAAATGTAAGACAAAGGAACATGTCACAAATGAAAAAAACAGAAGAAATCTCCAGAAAAATAACGTCATAAAATGGAAGCATGCAAACTACTAGGTACAGAATTCAAAGCAATGGCTATAATGATTCTCAAGGAACTTAATGAGAGCTGCAAGGGAATTAGTGAGACTTTCAAGGATCTTAGTGAGAATTTCAAAGACATGAAAAAGGACAAGTCAGAAATGAAGAATACATTAACTGAAATGAAGAGTAATTTACAGGGAATCAACAGTATAGTAGAGGATGCCAAGGATCAAATCAACCATTTGGAATATGAGAAAGCAAAAAACACCCAATCAGAACAGCAATAAGAAAAAAGTATCCAAAAATATTAAGATAGTGTAAGGAGCCTCTGAGACAACTTCAAGTTTACCAATATTTGCATTATGGGGTTGTCAGAAGGAGAAGAGAGAAAGAAAGATATTGAAAACCAATTTGAAGAAATAATGACAAAAAATGTCCCACACCTGGTGAAAGAAATAGACTTCCAATCCAGGAAGCCCAGAGAGTCCCAACTTAGAGGAACCCAAGGAGGCCCACACCAAGACACATCATAATTAAAATGCCAAGAATTGCTCTAACCGATTTGACTCAATGGATAGAGTGTTGGCCTGCAGACAGAAGGGTCCCAGATTTGATTCTGGTCAAGGGCATGTACCTTGGTTGTGGGCACAGCCCCGGTAGAGGGTGCACAGGAGGCAGCTGATCGATGTTTCTCTCTCATGGATGTTTCTAACTCTCTATCCAGGGAGCACCCATACAACTGTTAGCTGATTTCTTAATGGAAACTTCGCAGGCCAGAAGAGAGTGGCAAGAAATATTCAAAGTGACAAATAACAAGGACCTACAACCAAGATTACTTTACTGAGCAAAGCTATCATTTAGAATTGAAGGTCAGATAAAGAGCTTCCTGGACAAGAAAAAGCTAAAGGAGTTCATTATTGCAAAACCAATGTTACATAAAATGTTGAAGGGTACTCTTTAAGAAGAGGAAGAAGGAGAAGGAGAAGAAGGAAAAGGAGAAGGAGAAAGAGGATAAAATAGAACCAGAGGCATAGAAACATGGAACATGCTGATGAATATCATAGGGAAAGGGAGAGGAGGGCAGGAAGAGATTAACCAAAGATTTAATATTCATACTAGAGGCCCAGTGCACAAAATCTGTGAACTCAGGGAGGGGTCTCTCAGCCCAGCCTGCACCCTCTCTCAGTCCGAGAGCCCTCAGGAGATGTCTGAATAATGGCTGCTGGCAGTCGGACATCCTTAACGCTGCCAAGGAGGTGGGGGAGGCTCTTACCACCACCGCTGCACTTGCCAGCTGTTAACCCGGCTTCTGACTGAGCGGTGCTACCCCTGTGGGAGTGAACTGACCACCAGGGGGCAGCTCCTGTATTAATATGATTTGCATATTAGCCTTTTATTATATAGGACTAGAGGTCCGGTGCATAAAAATTTGTGCATTCAGGGGGCAAGGGGGGGTCCCTCAGCCCAGCCTGTGCCCTCTTGCAGTCTGGGACCCCTCGGGAGATAACAACCTGCTGGCTTAGGCCTGCTCCTGGGTGGCAGAGGGCAGGCCCAATCCCTAGGTGCAGCCCCCTGGTCGGGCTCAGAGCAAGGCCGATTGGGGAGTTGGGGTGCCACCCCCTGTCATGCACAGAGCAGGGCTGATTGGGAGGTTGTGATGCCACCCTTAGTCATGCTCAGGGTAGAGCCAATTGGGGGGTTGGGGCACCGCTCCCTGTCACACTCAAGGCAGGGTCGATGGGGAGGTTGCGGCACCACCCCATCACGCACAGAGCTGGGCCCATCGGGGGGGTTGGGGCTAAGGGCCCATCAGGGGGGTTGGGGCTCTGTACCCTGTCACGCACAGAGCAGGGCCAATCAGGGGGTTGGGGCGCTGCTCCCGTCACACAGAGAAGGGCCCATCAGGGGGTGGGGCACTGCCCTCTATCACCCACAGAGCAGGGCCGATCAGGGGGTTGGGGCGCCGCCACTCTCACACTCAGGGCAGGGCCGATGGGGAGGTTATGGGTCTACCCCCTCACACACAGAGCAGGACTCATGGGGGGCGGGTGGTTGGGGCTCCTTCCCCTGTCACGAACAGAGCAGGGTGGATAGGGAGGTTGTGGCCCCGCCCCCTGTCACAGACAGAGCTGCAGGGCGATCAGGGGTTTTGAGCGCTGCCCCCTGTCACTCTGATCCTGGTGCTGGGAGGCCTTGGAGCTCTGCTGATCCCAGTGCTAGGAGGCATATTACCCTTTTACTATATAGGATAGAGGCCTGGTTCATGGGTGGGGGCAGGCTGGTTTGCCCTGAAAGGGTGTCCTGGATCAGGGTGGGGTCCCCACTGGGGTGCCTGGCCTGCCTGGGTGAGGTGATGATGGCTGTTTGCAGCTGGTCACACCCCCTACAAGGTGGGGGTCCCCACTGAGGTGCCTGGCCAGACTGGGTGAGGTGCTGATGGCTGTTTTCAGGCTGGCAGATGACTGAAGCTCCCAACTGCTCCCTTTATTCTTTCATTCTGGGGTTTCTTTACCTTCTATGGCTGTCACTGGAGCTGAGAGCCGGCTTTAGCTCTGAGGCTCAGGTCCAGCTCTGAGATGTCAGCTGCTGGAAGCCGGCACT
>NW_006292338.1:3605-8785 GCF_000327345.1 Myotis davidii | reverse complement strand
GCTGCCCCCTGGTGGTCAGTGTGTGTCATAGTGACCAGTCATTCCCAGTCTTTCTGCTGCTAGGGTCAGTTTGCATATTACCCTTTTATTATATAGGATAGAGGCCTGGTGCACCAGTGGGGGCCAATTAGTTTGCCCTGAAGGATGTCCCGGATCAGGGTGGGGGTCCCGCTGGGGTGCCTGGCCAGCCTGGGTGAGGGGATGATGGCTGTTTGCAGGCTGGTCACACCCCCTTCAGGTGGGGGTCCCTGCTGGGGTGCCTGGCCAGTCAGGGTGAGGGGCTACTGGCTGTTTAAAGGCTGGCCACGGCCCCTAGCCATCCTAGCTTCCAGTGGAGGCTGGCTGGAAGCAGGGATCTGGGATTTCTTTATCTTCTATAATTGAAACTTTGTTGCTTTGAGCGGAGGCCACAGCCAGCCAGGGCAGGCGGGAAGCTTGGCTTCCTCCATTGCCATGGCAACCAAGCCTCTTGCCTGCTCCAGCTCTGTGGCTGCTGGCTGCCATCTTGGTTGGGTTAATTTGCATATAGTCGCTCTGATTGGCTGGTGGGCATGGCTTGGGTATAGCAGAGGGGCAGTCAATTTGCATGTTTCTCTTTTATTAGGCTAGGTATGTGTTACCGATGGACACAAACAGTAGGGTGGTGAAGTCCTGAGGCAGAGTTGGAACTGGGTTGAGCAGGGCAATTGGGAGAAAAAGTGAGACATTTGTAATACTCCCAACAATAATGATTTTATATATATATATATTTTTCTTCATTGTTTACAGAGAGGAAGGAAGAGGGACAGAGAGCCAGAAACATCAATGAAAGAGAAACATCGATCAGTTGCCTCCTGAACACCCCCTACTGGGGATGTGCCCACAACCAAGGTACATGCCCTTGACTGGAATTGAACCTGGGACCCTTCAGTCCACAGGCCGATGCTCTATCCACTGAGCCAAACTGGTCAGGGCAATAATGATTTTTCTAAAAACAAGAAATCTGCAAATGCCAAAAAAAAAAAAGAAATCACATTTGGAATAAAGAGATACTTTTGCATCTATTTGTGTCAGTCTTTCATCTAAATTAGCTCCTATGTGTTAGATCCAAGCTAGATAATTTCTAATGTGGCCAATTACTGGAAGACTTACTTTTAAATGACAAGTAGGGTGTTTTAAATTGCTGTTTTCTTTACTGATGCCTTGACTTTATATTTGTACATGCTGCTTTCAGAAGGAAAAGACCTCTTTTCATAAGATGATCTTCATAATCATTCAGTTAATCTTGTTTAAAATCTATTTTACACATGAAGATGGAAAATATATTTCAGTTACCAAAGAAAAACTAGAGCTAAACATTTATAGAACTTCAAGTTATGAGCACCCTGGATTTATGTAAATTTTTTGAAGCCTGCATCCCATAGTACCTGAAAGTATTCATCTTTGCAAATAAGTACTCATCCCCCTTTGCTTCATGTTATCACTGTCTGATAAGACAAAAATGAAGAAAACTGGGCAGAATTGTGTTCTCAATGTTTTTTTCCAAATAAAAAATTCAAGAATAGATTATTAGACTGAAACAGATTTTCTGTGTGGTTCTGTGAAACTCCTCAAGTGTTTATTGCCCTCATCTACCAGCATAAACCAAGTTATCAAATTGGATTTGGGGCATAAGGCTGGGATTTAGCAATATTTTGTTGCCAATCCTGAGTCTAAATACTCTGTGTAGTTGGGAATATTGATGAAGTTTTGCATGAAAAAGGTAAGGAAGTCTATATCCCAAAGGCACAGAGTGATTAATGGACTCCTCATAGTCTATGTAAGCAATTCTGCTTTATATCTTTATATCTACTCAAAATTTATGACTACTCAATGCCGATCTACTTAAAAAAATGACATAATAGTATGATAGATGCAAATTAAGTTTCAAAATGAAATAGCAAAGAAGATATTTAAAAATCCCTTGTGTGAAAGTGAGTTTGCTAGTTTCATCTCTTCTATTTTTTTATTTTTTATTTAACACATGACTTTGCTAGATGAATTAGTTTCAACTGAGGTATGTATTTGTTTACTTTGTTTAGTTGAAATCAGTGCTAATAGGCCATATTAGCTATATTTTCTGTCCCAATTGACAAGTTTACAATTCATTATATCTGTCCTTTACTATTCCTTTTCTAAAAATTTATCTGACATCATCTCAATTAAGGGGGAAGAAACTTGGAGTGCCAAGTCATGTGCATATTTATCCTAATGAATCCTTTTAGAAAAACACTTTAGGGACATTTTTCTATTTTTCAAGAGGTTGGTGAATTGTCCAAGATCACATAGCCATTCTGTGTAATAATCTGGATTCTCTCCTGGGTTTAGTGGTCTCTAAAAGCTTGTTCTCTTTCCACTTTCCTCATTTTCCAAACTGTCTTTGCTCCTATCTTATTATCTGAGCTGCCTATTGGCTCACTATGTTCAGCCATGGTTTTCTGCTCAGAAAAAACATACAGAGAGATTTTCAAAAAGGATATCTTCAAACCACATTTCTTTGTGTTTCCTTTTAAAATTTTAACATTTTAATCCTAAACCTTTCCCACAAATTGTTTTTAAATTTTAAATCTCAATGTCCAAAGTGATAAAAATGAAAAAGATGGTTATTTGATTTTATTCAAATGTCAAAAATTTCTAAATAAATACATTTGCTTTAAATAGTGCACTTTTATTTAATATTAAAATGATACAGCAGTGGTGAAGTTACCCAGCTTGAAGCCAACAATAAAAAAAAATCAGTGCAATCTCTTTCAAGTGCAGCTCTGATCTCCATTAATCAGCCCACATTGCTGTATTCTGCTATTGTCCTTGGAGTGGAGAGAACAGAGATATTCAGGAGAATCAATAGTTGTTACAGTGTGTTCTGCAAAGAAACTTTCACATGCTTCCTCATTTACTGAAGGAAGAAAAATTGACTGCAAGAATAGAAGAAGATTGCAAAATGTGGTTTAAATTAGATCCGAACATATTCCAATCCTTCAGAATACTATTAAACAGACAAGTACTGAGTAAATATGTATTGTAAACCTGCTGGGGAAGACCCTAGGTGGGTACTGAGTTGACAAGATTAGTCTCTCCCCTTGAAGATCTAATGATTTAGTGGGGAATTAGCCAGGGTAATAAGTATAAATATTTAAGAGTCTTGTGATGAAAGCTTGTTCCTTCATGCCCAGGGCTCACACAGCTGAGCTTTAAAGCCTAATCCAGCAGAGAAAGAAAATGGAGCAGCAAAAAGGCAAATCCAAGTTAGAAAAAAAATTCACTAAATTGGGTAAAAATAAACTGACTAATATATCACTCCTGGGTAGTTTTCCCTGAGTGTAGAATCAGTCTGATGTCTCTGATTTGCAATTTTATCCTAAAACTCTGTATTTCCTAAATTGTGCTACTAATCAATACCTGTGACCCCAGCCTAGACCCATTGGATCAAAATCTGTGTGAAATGGACCTAAGAATCTCAAATATTAGCAAATGCTCCTGAGGAATCTTATTGGGAAGTTTAGGAAACAGGGCTACAGCTAGTGTCTGAAACTCGACCATTTAAGTTTATCCCTTTGGTTGGGCAGCAGATCTCAAACTTTCTTTTGCACAAAATAACCTGATTCTTCACTATTTGAGCCTAATCCCTTCAGTTTGACAGATCTTCTCAAGGTTGGGAAATATTCATGCTAGGAATGTTAAGGTTCCTGCACCCACCCTCATAGAACTTAATTGAGTAGACCTTCTCTGGAGCCCATTAGTGTTTGTTTTGATTAGCATGTCAAGGGATTCTGATGAAGGTGATCCTTGGAAGACACTAGGAGAAATACTGGTTCAATTAGAATTTATTCCTCTTGAAAATAAACACATTTCACTCTTATACTTTGGAGTAAAAGAAGGATTGGAAAATTGTGTTTAATTCCAAATTATAAATACACTAGGGGACTGGTGCACAAAATTCGTGCATGGGGGGAGGGAGTCCCCTCAGCTCGACGTACACCCTCTGTCACATTCCGGGACACCGGACGCTCTGGGCCTAGGCACGGGCCTACAGGCTCAGAGTGGCCTGGCTCCCGAGGATGCCTGGCCCCATTGCCACAGGGCTTTTGGTGCCAGCACACGCACAAGCAGCTGTGAGCAAGAACCTCTGCACTCCAGTGGGGCAATGCGGGGGAAGCTCCAGGCCCTGCCCCCAGCTCCCTGGCATCTGCGTAGGCCTCCCCAACCCTGGCTCCCTGGCGCCTGCATGCGCACAAGTGGCTGCAGGGCAGGAAGCTCCCGCCCTGACCCTGGCTCTCTGGCGTCCAAGTACGTCGCCCCGCCCCACCCCTGGCTCCCTGGCACCTGTGCACATGCAAGTAGCTTTGGGGCCTGAACTTCCCCTGTGTCATGGCGATGTGGGGGAAGTACCTGCCCTGCCCTGGCTGCCCAGTGCCTGTGTATGCAAATTAACTTTCCATCTTTGTTCGGTTAATTTGCATACTCACTCCTCATTGACTGGTGGGTGTGGCTTGTGGGCATCGTGGAAGAATGGTTAATTTGCATGTTTCTCTTTTATTAGTGTAGATTAGGCTATAAACTCTGAGAGAAGACAGTTTTTTTGTTTGTTTTTGCTGGGAGAGGGGCTGCATTGTGTGTTTTTTTTTTGTCTTTTGTTTAGTGATGCATGCCCAGCACCTAGAAGAGTGGCCTTTACACAGTAGATGCACACAAACTAATAAAAAATAGTAATAACAAGATTTAGGTTGCAATCCTATCTAATAATAGACAAACATGGTAATTAACCATACCTCCGCTATGCTTCCCATTGGCTAATCAGGGTGATATGCAAATTAACTGCCAACCAAGATGGTGGTCTGCAGCCACGCAGCTGAAGCGAACATGAGGCTTGGTTGCCCCGGCAATGGAGGAAGCCAAGGTTCCCTGCCTGCTGTGCGTGGCTCTGAGCCTGAAAGCAACAGCTCCAAAATGCAACTATGTTTCAATTATAGAAGCTAAACAAACCCCAGATACCTGCTTTCAGACAGCCAGCATTGGAGCTGGAGAAGCAACAAAGTTTCAATTACAGAAGGTAAATAAATACCAGAATAAAAAGAAAAAAGAAAAAATGGAGAGACTGGGCTTGACCTGCCTGAAAACAGCCCTCAGCCCCTCATCCAGGCTGGCCAGGCACCCCAGTGGGA
>NW_006292338.1:0-3424 GCF_000327345.1 Myotis davidii | reverse complement strand
ATGTCTGATTGCCAGCTTAGGCCCAATCCCCTGGGGAGCAGGCCACAGTCAGCAGATGGTCATCCTCCAAGGGGTCCCAGACTGTGAGGGGGCACAGCCTGGGCTGAGGGACCCCCTCCTCCCGAGTGCACAAATTTTTGTGCACCGGGCCTCTAGTCTATATATAAGAGGCTAAGTGACCGACCATCTGTCTGACCAGCTGTCTGACTGACCAGCCAGTTCATATGATACACACTGGCAATTTAAAAATAAACGTTGGCTTGCACATGCATGATACATATAAACTCTTGCTGGCGCCAATCGCACACATCTGTTTCAATCTGTCATTGTCGGTCGTGAAATTGGTTGAAACTTCTATTATAGAGAAAGGGTGAATAGTGATATTAAAGTATTTCTTCTAATTAATTTCCATTCAATGTGCACAAGTCCATGAACCTGGCCACTGGTAAAGAATAAAAAGTGTTTATTTGAGCAAAGGAGAGATTGCAATCTAGGACACAGATTCAGGTAAAGAGGTAAAATGTGCTCCAGAGGGAACAAAGAAAGACAGGGTTTATACAGGCCCAAACCAAAAGGGCTGTTCTCATTTTGGTCCTCCAAATGGTCCTGTAAATGAAGGACTTGGGCTAGGTTAGCAGGGATTGGTTAGATCCATCCTGTACATGGAGGATGCTGGTTTTTGAAACTGACTGTGTGAAGACTGCAGATGGTCTGGTCACCATAATGAGGAGGAAGTAAGGCCCATGTATATCCATGTAGCAATCCTTGATCCAGGATGTTTGGTGTTGGCGTTGCGCTGACTTTAGGAACAGGTCAGCTTAACATTAATTTAACATTAATTCAAGATCTAAGAGGAAATGTGCATGGGTCTCACTTCCTCAGTGGCCTCCCAACTCTGTTTTAAGTGACCCCCTTAGTGATGCTTATTCCATTTTGTTTTTCTATGATCAGCTTAATGCGTGAACTCAAGGTATAAAGACCTCAGGTCTCTTACTCTTGGATTCCTCCCACATCTTTTTAATGGCTTGTCATCTCAAATGAATTTGCAACCAGAGAGTGGGGTGGTAGCAACAGGAGTAAAGAAAACTTTAAAATACATGAGAACTTCAGGAGGGAGAAGAAAAAGTCAATAAAAGCCATGGTGCCAGTGGGCAGAAACCCTGTGAAGATATTGGCCTAGGCCAGTGATGGCGAACCTAGGCCTCACACACCCAGAGCAGCAACACGCATACACAGGCCTGATACCCAAGTGGGTAGGCCTTTCTCATTCCATGGCTGGGGATCTGGGCCAGTGAGAAGAGGCCTCCGGATTTTGTGCACACGGCCCGCACTGTGCACAGGACACTGTGCACCCGGCCCCACACTGTGCACAGGACACTGTGCACCCGGCCCCACACTGTGCACGGGACACTGCACACGGCCCCACACTGTGCACGGGACACTGCACACGGCCCCACACTGTGCACGGGACACTGCACACGGCCCACTGCACACGGCCCCACACTGTGCACGGGACACTGCACACGGCCCCACACTGTGCATGGGACACTGCACACGGCCCCAAGCCTTACGTCCCTCCAATGGCTTCATGTTACGTCACCTTACGCCCTAGGGGAGCGTAAGGCTTGCCTGCTGGAGAGCGCCTCTGCTGGGAGGGGCCAGTGCGACCAAAGGCCATGGCGTCGGCGCAGCTGCGGGTGGCGGTGGTCTGTTCCAGCAACCAGAACCGCAGCATGGAAGCCCACTACCTCCTCAGCCAAAAGGGGTTCGCGGTCAGGTCCTTCGGAACGGGGTCCCACGTGAGGCTCCTGGGCCCGGCGCCGGACAAGCCCAACGTGTACGATTACAGCACCACCTACGACGCCATCTACCGGGACCTCCGCCGGAAAGACCCGGAGCTGTACGCCCGGAACGGGGTGCTGCGCATGCTGCAGAGGAACAGGGCCATCAAGCTGCGGCCCGAGCAGTTCGCCAGCTGCCAGGAGCCCTTCGACCTGATCCTCACCTGCGAGGAGCGGGTGTACGACCAGGTGGTGCTGGAGCTGACCGCGCGGGAGCAGGAGACCATGCAGCTGGTGCACGTGGTGAACGTGAACATCCAGGACAACTACCGCGAGGCCCACCTGGGCGCCTTCCTCCTCTGCGAGCTGTGCCAATGCGTCAGCCTCCTGGACGACGTGGACAGCGACCTCGCCGAGCTGCTGCTGGAGTTCGAGGAGCACAGCGGCCAGCCCTTCCTGCACACCGTCTGCTTCTACTGACCCGCCTCCCAGGCCCCTGCCTGCCCGTTCGCCCGCCCGCGGGGCCCCGCCTGTTCGCGTGTTCCTTCCCGATGCTCGTCTCACTCCCACCGCTGCTGCTCATGGACAGACAGACCCAGCTCTCCTCCCTCTCACAGGAGGCGAGATGCGCGTCTGTGCAGATGAGCAGCCATCAAAGGTTTTCATCCCACTTCCACCTCGAAGTGGGATCTTGTTTATGAGTTTTTTCGTTAACTAATAAATGGTTTATCGTTCATTTCTCCCGGTAGCTCTGTCTCTCATTGTACACTTCTCCCCGCCCCTACCTGGCTGGAGTGTGGGAATACCGAAGGACGCAGCGGGGCTGCACCTATTAGGAGAGGACATGCAACTGTCCAATAAACACGCTGCTGGTTCTTCTAAAAGCCAGACGCCCCTGCAATTCTGCTGGCCCCATAGAGCTGTCTCGGGGACCGCTATCTTGGACACCCACTCCTGGCCCCAAACGCTTTGGGTTGGTTGCCCACCGGATGAGAGATGAGCCTGAGCGAGCTGCTGCGTGGGAACCCAGGGGGCGGGCTGCGGCACTGTGGGAAGCGCACATGCAGTGACCTGTAGGGACTATACACGCAGCTCTCCCTCCCCTCCTCCCTTCGTTTCCGAGCTTCCCCTATGCAAGCTGAATTGTATAACCTCATTGGTGTCAACAGGAATGTGGTGGGACCATGACGGGCCCCTATGGAATTGCGTCCTTTTATTCAGCGCTTGCGTGTTCACTCGCTCTTCTGTAGGAAGAGGGAAGCCCTGAGTGTTAGGGACCTCAGGAGCTGAGAAAAGGCCAGCCTGTGCTGTGCAGCTCCTGTGCCTTCTGCAAGGGCTGCTGCCAGCAAGGGATGTCTCCAAGGGGTTAGAATGGTCCCCTGCAGAGACACACCTGTCTCTGCCTTCTCAGGATGTGAGAATGTTAGGGGGACACTACACTGACTCCTCCCAGCTGTTTCTGGATCTGGGGTGCTGTCCTTTGGGAGTGGCACATTCTCTGGGGCTGCAGGTATTGAGGTTTTAACAATGAGATTTGGGTCTAACAAATGGATGCATTGCACTGTGTGTTGTAATCACAGGAGATAGGTTTTTCTCTCATTATGAGCTGCCATGTGAAAGGTGAAGGGTAAACAATGGAATGG
>NW_006292337.1:1121312-1122807 GCF_000327345.1 Myotis davidii | reverse complement strand
ATCCTATCAGTTCCCACCAATCCCCTTTGCCCATACATGAAGCATCCTCCCACCTACCTTAAGGGAGTTCTTTGAGGACCCCACCCAGCCAGGCTGCTTAGTCATCAGAACATGACTGACATGGCTTCTGCCAGACAGAGCAACACAGGTCCCTGCAGACAGGTCAGGACTGTGGAGTCTTGTACATTGAATCGGTGGCTGCAAACAAGATAGGTGCTCTCAGGTTTGCCACATCCCCACGCATTCCAGTCGTCTTTCACTTGGGCCAGTTTCTACTTCTATGTTACTTTAGACTAAAACTTCTGTTTTCCTGAAAAGAAACAGGTAAATGAGAACAAAAATAATGTAAAGAGAAGATAGAACCAAGATGGCAGCATAGGTAAACATGTATACTTGCTGCCTCTCACAACCACATCAAAATTACAACTAAAAGGCAGAACAACTACCACCCAGAACTGCAGGAAAGCTGGCTGCGTAGAAGTTCCACAACTAGAGAGGTAAAGAAAGCGCATTGAGACTAGTAAGAGGTGCAGAGGCGCAGAAAGTGCTGGCACCTGGATGTGCTGCTCTTTTAATCAGGAGGAAGATACAAGCTCCTTCTTGCTCTGAACTCCAGTTCCGGGCAAGACTCTGGGGTACCCAGACACATATTGGGAGAAACTGGACTGTCTGGCATACGGACAGGAATGTGAGGGCAGCTTTCTTTTAGAGGTGCTCGCAGCAATCATTGTTCCTGCACAGGGGCATGGGATGCAGAGACCCAGGGACCTCTCCAGTGCAGGGCTGACTGGCAGCCATTGATGGTAATTCCCAGAGACCTCACCCCACCCAATTTACAACCCCACCCAAGCTGTGTGCATCGGCTTTTGCATGTAAATGGCCCACCTTTCTCTGCCTAAAACCTGTCAAACTACAGCTGGGTCAGAGAGCCCCAGAGCTTCCAAAAGAAGGCCTGAGGCCCAGCAGCAGCAGCCTGCCTTGCTTCACAGTTGGGCCTTGTTCTGGCACTTCCAAACCCCATACAAAGAGGAGGAATCTGCATAAGTCTCTGCAGCTCCTGCTGGGCAGCCCCAGACAGTGGCAGACCTTGCACCTCCTTGGAGATCCAAGAGCCAGTGTACCCAGTGGTCAGAGTGAGACCATACCGGATTACAACTCTTCACATCCATAAGAGACACACTCAAGGGGAAGACTCAGTGAGCACCCAAGCCCCACTGAAGTAAGTCCTGCCCCATAAGGGTGTCTCCTTCACAATAGCTCTCCCATGTAGTTGCAGCTGGTGCCCACAGCCAATTGGCCTGGAGGTCAATTCCTCCCAGTGATACCAACAGCAATCAAGGGTTAATTACAACTAGATTGTACAAACAGCCCGCAAAAGGGTGCACCAAGAGTGTCCACCTCAGGTAATTGGGGAGGCTGAGCCACTGGGCCCTATAGGACACCTAGCACAGAAAGCCACTCTATCAACACAGGAAAGCATAAAAAAATGCAGAGA
>NW_006292337.1:1116550-1120882 GCF_000327345.1 Myotis davidii | reverse complement strand
GTTGAAAACCTATTTGAAGGAATCATGACAGAAAACTTCCCCTACCTGATGAAAGAAATAGACTTATAAGTCCAGGGAGTGCAGAGAACCCCAAACAAAAGGAATCCAAAGAGGACCACACCAAGACACATCATAATTAAAATGCCAAGAGCAAAAGACAAAGAGAGAATCTTAAAAGCAGCAAGAGAAAGAAACCAGTTACATACAAGGGAATACCCATATGACTGTCAGCGGATTTCTCAACAGAAACTTTGCAGGCCAGAAGGGAGTGGCAAGAAATATTCAAAGTGATGAATACCAAGAACCTACAACCAAGTTTACTTTATCCAGCAAAGCTATCATTCAGAATTGAAGGTCAGATAAAGAGCTTCACAGATAAGAAAAAGCTAAAGGAGTTCATCACCACCAAACCAGTATTATATGAAATGCTGAAAGGTATCCTTTAAGAAGAGGAAGAAGAAGAAAAAGGTAAAGAGAAAAATTATGAACAATTTAGTGACAACAAATACATATCTATCAACAAGTGAATCTAAAAATCAAATGAATAAAAAACCTGATGAATAGAACAGAGTGGTGAATGTAATAGAATCAGGGGCATGAAAGGGAGCAGACTGACAATTCTTGGGGGGAAGGGGTTGTGGTGGGGTGTGAGAAGAGATTGGACAAAGAGCTTACACCTGTGGATGAGGTCAGTGGGTTGTGGGGAGAGAGACCTGGTGTGGGATGGGAACTGGGTGGAGGTGAGCTATGGGAGGAAAAAAGAGGAACATCTGTAATAATCTGAACAATAAAGATTTAAAAAAAATAATGTAAAGACATTAGGACAAAGTCCACACCTACTTCTGTCCTCCACTTTTTCCCTTTCATTGGTTCTCCCTTAAGGCATTAACACCATCCTGTTATTGAAAGTGGACTAAGAACTCACACCAAAAAACCAAAAACAAACAAACAAAAAAACCTCCCACTTTGGTAATGTTTCAATTTACAAATGAGATTAAGTAACAGCTGTTTCCTCTAAAACAGGAATGGGGAATTTCTGGCCTGTGGTCCCTATAAGGCCTAAATATTATTTGATCTGGCCCTGCCTAGGAATTAGGGGTGAGTTAATTAAATGTTTGACAAAATATTGCAGGCTAATTTTTATGTTGATAATTTTGTACGGCCTGAAAATGATGCTATAAATATCCAAATGGCCCTTGGCAGAAAAAAGGTTCCCCACTCCTGCAAAATAATACATATAGAAACATGACTATTAGCTGATATTTTTTCCTCTTTTAAATGCTAATAGCTATAGCACAAGGTTGATTTGGTCTTTCACATAAGGAAAAATTCCTGATAATATCCTTTATAACTGATTCTTCAATATATTGAACTTTATAAGTCAGATCTTGAATTTTTTCCGGACTATAGTACTCAGAGATTGTTGGGGTTTTTTTATATTAGATAAGATCCCAAGACACAATAACTCTTTAATCCATCATCTTTAACATCTGAGTTTTACTTCTATCTTTTAGACAAACTTGTTTCCATGCATCTTGGAAAAATATTTTCCACTTTATTTTTAGATTATTGTAATATAATAGTCATAATTAACATTATCTCTTTATACTTTGAATGCAGTGCCTTGACCTTGAAGAGAGAGGAAGGAAATGGAGAACTTAGCATTAGCTTTGTCCATTAAAACACATTTTATCCTACTCTCTTTCATTTTTTACCTTCCTTTCTTCTCTGGCTCAGGGGCAGAGATTGATGGAGATCAGTGGAGGAATTGAGTGAGGGTGGGTTTTTAGAATAATTAAGGTCAGGTGTGTGTGTGTGTGTGTTGCAGCGGGGAGGGGGGTGACAGGGGGAAGGGTGTGCGGTGGCTGTAGGAATAAGCAATTAGCATTACCAATCCAAATCTTTCTGTTGCTGGTTTTCCCCATGTCAAATTCTTCTTGCATGCTTTATTTTGAATGAACATTCTAGTTATTTTCAAAATTTCCGTTTTTCATCTTTTTAAATCTGTGTTTGCAGCTTTTTCAATCTTCTTATGGTTTTAACCTGACTGATTCTTATTGTCCACTTTTGGACAACCAATATAATAGTCTTCATGATCCTCATTTAAGAGCATACCATTCACGTGAAGATATCCGGAGGAGATTAAAGAAAGGAGACTACATCACCCGCAATAATGAAGTGGGTCGAAGATTACTTCCTTTTAATCATTGACGACTTCCAAGACTTGATATAAGTTGGCTTCTATACCTCACTGGGATGGGGGTGGGGTTCACCTTTAACTTGGTCATGAGAGATACTTAATTAGAAATTCTATAAATTACTTATTATTTTTGGGTCAAGGGAAATCAGACAACAATTGTGTTTCTAAATGATACTACGTCTTCCACCTTTTTTTGTTTATAATTTCAAAAGGTGATTACCAAGTAATTTGAGGATATAAAAATAATTTTCCTACTATATCATAGTTCTCTTTCTCTGTCTCCAGTAATTTTGTATGCTTGTCAAGGATTATGTCTTATGAAATTTTTAAAAACTAAAGACAAAATAGGAACACAGCAATATTAGCCTGATACAATCTTGATAGAATAAGAATAATCTTATATTCTAATTTGTGTTGAACATTATTATTACACTAGAGGCCCGGTGCACAAAATTCATGCACAGGGGGTTGGGATCCCCTCAGCCCAGCCTGCACCCTCTCCAATCTAGGACCCCACAGGGGATGTCTGATTGCCATCAGCAGTCAGACATCCCTCTCACAATCCAGGACCACTGGCTCCTAACTGCTCACCTACCTGCCTGCCTGATCACCCCTAAGGGGCCCTCATGCCAGCCTGATTACCCATAACCACCTCTGCCTGCTAACCTGATTGCTGCCCCAACTGCCCCCTCCCCACACACACCTCCGCCTTGTCACTCCTTACTGCTCCCTCCCACCACCAGCCTGGCTGCCCCCAACTGCTCCCCCTGCCGGCCTGGTGGCCCCACACAGCCTGCTGTTTAGTCATTTGGTCGCCCCTCACTAACCCCCCTGCCGGCCATGTCGCCCCACTCAGCCTGTTGAGTCGTCCATTCAGTTGTTTCAGATGTGATGGCCCCTGCCTCTTTATATGTATAGATTGGTATTTTATTCTAATAACTCCAATTATGTGTACTGAATTCATAAATAGTATTTTTAAAAAGTAATGAGACTTGGATAGAAATGTCCTATTGTTTAATGATTGTAGAGATATACTACTTACAAAATGGTTAGAAATTATTACTCTTATTACCAAAATGGTATTAAATTTTATATTATTACTATTTTTCCTTCATAAAGTGATTGCTATGATTTTTAAATGTTTACATTTATATTTTTGTTATTGTGGTTTTTTTTTAGGTTGTATGTAACTTGAAGGAGTTTAACAAGTATAGGCAATATCTTACAAGTCTGAAATTAGACTTTGAAAGGCACTACTTAAAAGAACAAGTATGTTAAATACTTAAATTTGTTTTCTTACAAAAGGTTTGGAAGAAAGATTTACTTGTATGAAAAGTATTTTTTCCAAATATAAATTTAGAGCAGGAATAAAGAATAATTTTAGGTGACTTTATTAGCCATGAAAAGGACCAGGTCATTCTATTAATGTCAGTGGTAGTTTGTGTAACTTGATAGCTAAATTGCTCCTCCAATGTGTTTCTTCTGTCTGAGTTGGAGCCAATAAAAGTCTATTGTGGCAGCAAGATCCTGAAGCTGTAACCAAAAACAGCTTGAGTAACAGGAGAGGAACCGTGGGAATAGTTATAATGTCCTACAGGTGATGCAAGAAGATGCATACTGTGTGTTTGTACCCATGCACATGCAGCTGTGATCATCCAGTAAAAAAACTATCCTATATAATAATAGACAAGCATGGTAATTAACCATACCTCCAACATGCTTCCCATTGGCTACTCAGGGTGATATGCAAATTAACTGCCAACCAAGATGGCGGCCGGCAGCCAGGCAGCTGAAGCGAACAGGGTGGCTTGCTTGCTTCAGTGACGGAGGAAGCCAAGGTTCCCCGCCTGCCTTGCCGGCCTCTCAGCTGTACTCTAAGCAACATTGTAACACATACAGAAGTTAAACAAAACCGGGGGCTTCAGCCAGCAGGACCTGCAACATTGTTTCAAATAGAGAAGGGAAACAAAGCCAGATATCTGCTTTCAGCAGCGGAGGTCTCATAGCTGGAGCCGAGCCTCAGAGCTAAAGCTGGTGGCCTAGAATTAAAAAAAAGGAGAAAAGGACAGGTTGGGAGCTTCAGTCACTTGCCAGCCTGAAAATGGCCCTCAGCCCCTCACCCAGACTGGCCA
>NW_006292337.1:1103443-1116107 GCF_000327345.1 Myotis davidii | reverse complement strand
AGGCACTCCCCCCCCCCCCCAGTGCACAAATTTTTGTGCCCCCGGCCTCTAGTATATATATAAAAGCATAATATGCAAATTGACCATGTGGCTGAACAACCGGTCACTATGACGCATACTGACCACCAGGGGACAGACGCTCAATGCAGGAACTGCCCGCAGTCCCTGCCAGCCAAACTCTGGGTCCCTTCCCCATAACTCCATCCTCCACCCTCCGCAGGCTGCAGTTGCTGGATGGGGAACAGGGAAACTTGGGTGGGTGGCAGCGGGGGGCAGGTCCAGCTGCCAGCAGCCAGGGAAGATGGCCCTGATCACAGGCCAGGCCGAGGGACCATACCGTGCATGAATTTTGTGCACTAGGCCTCTAGTTCTCTTACAAAGGTAAAGTGGAATAATTGGGTGTAGAGAGAGTGGGTATAAATAGTGACTTCTGTTCAAATTTTAATTTTTTAAAAATGAATAGTTTTATTGATTTTGAGAAGGAGAGAGAAGAGAGAATCATTGATGTGCGAACTCACCATGGATTGGCTGTCTCCTGTGTGTCCCCTCTTGTGATTGAGCCGGGAACCCGGGCATGTGCCCTGATTGGAAATGCTTTGACTGGAATCCAACCATCAACCTCCCAGTGCATGGGACAATGCCCAAGCAACTGAGTGACACTGGCCAGGCTCCATTCAATTTTTGACTCAAAATTAGTGTATGTGTGTCATGCACATGATATGTCCATGAGTGAATTTGGGTTTTAGGCTCAAGAAAGGTATGTGTATGTGTACTTTTCACATTTATGTTCTACTAGAGGCCCAGCGCACAAAATTCATGCAGGGGGGGCTTCAGCCCAGCCTGCACCCTCTCCAATCTGGGACTGCTGGCTACTAACTGCTCACCTGCCTGCCTGCCTGATCACCCCTAATTGCCCCCTCCTGCCAGCCTGATCACTCCTAACTGCCACTGCCTGCAGCCTTATCACCCCTAACTGCTCCCCCTGCTGGCCTGGTCGCCCCAACTGCCTCCTCACCAGCCTGGTCACCCCAAACTGCCCTCCCCGCTGGCCTGGTTGCCCCTAACTGTCCCCCATCTTGGCAATGTCACCCCAACTGCCACCCTCTCCTGGTCTGGTCACCCCTAACTGCCCCCCATGGCCTGGTAGCCCCTAACTGCCCCCCATGGCCTGGTAGCCCCTAACTGCCCCCCATGGCCTGGTAGCCCCTAACTGCCCCCCATGGCCTGGTAGCCCCTTACTGCCCCCTCTGCTGGCCTGGTCATCCCCAATTGCCCCCTCTGTTGGCCTGGTTGCCCCATGCAGTCTGCTGCTCAGTTGTTTGGTGATCCCTCACTAATCCCCCTGCCAGCCTGGTCGCCCCATGCAGCCTGCTGTCTAGTCGTTTGGTTGTCCTTCACTAACTCCCCTGCTGGCCAGGTCGCCCCACGCAGTCTACTGTTCAGCCTGCTGTCTAGTCATTTGGTTGTCCTTCACTAACCCCTCTGCTGGCCTGGTCGCCCCATGCAGCCTGCTAGCCTGCTGTTCAGTCGTTACTATTACTGTAACGGAGTCCTGGACAGGGTGCACATTCCTCTATTATTAGTAGAGATGGTTGAGAGAGTGGTATAGAAATGAGAATAAGTTATCTTTACCTTTAAAGTGTTCTATATTTTCCACAATTTCTCCCTCTGTGTCTAGAGCTTGTCCTACCCTTCTTCTATGTTTTCATTTCATTTTTTCAGAATGGATGGAAATATATGGTGAGATATTTAGTTTTCATTTTCAGACAGAAATTTTAATTTGGTTCAGTTAAACAGGCCTGTAATGGATTCAAAATAGATTTAAATAAAGTTAAACAGACTTAGTTATTTAGAAAATACAGGAAGTTTACTAAACAGTAAATAAAAAAGGCATATCAAGGATGGTTTTATTTCTGTAAATTTTTAAAACATTATATATACATATGCATACATTCACATACATACATGTGCAATATATGATACTTACTTTTTAAAAAAATAGGAAATGCTTGCAAAACAAATAAATAAATTTCAAGACAACTATCAACTTCTTAGACTTTCTGGTGGTGCACAGTTCCAAAACTGTTTTTTATGGGAGAACATTCAATCTTTTAAGGACCAGGAGCCATTAATAAGGCCCAGGTAATATGGAAGTGACTGCATATTTTATGTATAGATTGTAGACTCAAATAAGTTGGGAAAGTACTAGAAAGATTTGGAGTTAGGAATTATTTAACACTAGAGGCCCGGTGCAGAAAAATTTGTGCACTCGGGGGGAAGGGGGGCCCTTCAGCCTGGCCTGTGCCTTCTCAAAGTCTGGGACCCCTCGGGAGATAACGCCCTGCTGGCTTAGGCCTGCTCCCAGGTGGCAGAGGGCAGGCCCAATCCCTAGGTGCAGCCCCTGGTCGGGCTCAGAGCAGGGCCGATTGGGGAGTTGGGGCGCCGCCCCCTGTCATGCACAGAGCAGAGCAGATCAGGAGGTTGCGATGCCACCCCCAGGCACACTCAGGGTAGGGCAGATTGGGGGGTTGGGGCACCGCCCCCTGTCACACTCAAGGCAGGGTCGATGGGTAGGTTGTGGCGCCACCCCCTGTCACGCACAGAGCAGGGCCAATCCAGGGGTTGGGGCGCTGCCCCCTGTCACACACAGAGCCGCAGGGCGATCAGAGGTTGGGAAGCTCCCCTATATCAGGCACAGAGCAAGGCTGATCAGGAAGTTGGGGCGCCTTCCCCTGTCACGAACAGAGCAGGGCAGATAGGGAGGTTGTGGCCCCACCCCCTGTCACACACAGAGCCGCAGGGCGATCAGGGGGTTAGGGTGCCACCCCCTGACACGCTGATCCTGGTGCCAGGAGGCATCTCAGCTCCGCTGATCCCCGTGCTGGGAGGCATATTATCCTTTTACTATATAGGATAGAGGCCTGGTGCATGGGTGGGGCTGGCTGGTTTGCCCTGAAGGGTGTCCTGGATCAGGGTGGGGGTCCCCACTGGGGTGCCTGGCCAGCCTGGGTGAGGGGATGATGGCTGTTTGCAGCTGGTCACACACCCTTCAGGGTGGGGGTCCCTACTGGGGTGCCTGGCCAGTCTGGGTGAGGGGCTGAGAGTTGTTTTCAGGCTGTAGGGTGACGGAAGCTCCCAACCGTTCCTTTTTCCTTTTTTGTTTTTTTAAATTCTGGGCCAGCTTTAGCTCTGAGGCTCCAGCTCTTAGGCCTCCGCTGCTGAAAATAGGTAATCGAAACAATGTATAACTCCAGCTCTGACTCCAGCTCTGAGATCCCAGCTCGCTGAAAGCTGGTTTCTGGGGTTTTTTTTTAGCTTCTATATTTGTTAAAATGTTTCAAACTGCCCGCTCAGAGGCCTGCAAGGCAGGCAGGGAACGTTGGTTTCCTCCGTCACTGAAGCAAGCAAGCCTCATGTTAGTTTCAAGCTGCCTGGCTGCCTGCCGCCATCTTGGCTGGCAGTTAATTTGCATATCTCCCTGGTGAGCCAATTACCATGTTTCTCTTTTATTAGATAGGATACTGGGTACTCTTAACTCCACTCCTGCCCCCTGTATAGAGAGGAAGGAAGACCAAGAGGTACAGAAATTGGGAACTTGGATGCCAAAGGAAGGAAGAGCAACTTCCACCAGAGACGACAGTGTTTTTGGGAGTCCAAGAGGTAATCCAAACTGATAACTAAAGGGCGAATCAGATCCAAATTTCATCCTGTAGTTGTAAAGCAGTGGTTCCCACTAAGTGGCACTTAACACATATTAAGTATTATACTAGAGCAGTGGTTCTCAACTTTGGCTGCACATTACAATCCCCTGGGAATCTTTATAAAATCCTGATTTCTGGGCCTCATCCTCCGGAAATTCTGTTTCTTTGTTATGGGGTGGGGCCACAACACCCATAACAAAGAAACAGATTTCTGGAGGATGAGGCCCAGAAATCAGGATTTTAAAAAGATTCCCAGGTGATTCTAATGTGCAGCCAAGGTTGAGAACCACTGTTGTAAAGGAAGGGAAGGAATCTTTTAGCACAGGCCTCTAGGAGTAGGTTTTTATGATTCATTCTAAAGGGCTGACAGCATTAAATTTGAGGAAGTTCATACAAAGTCAGAAATGGAGATTGATTATATCTAATGCCAATATAGAGATGCATTGTCCCTAAAAGAAAAAATGTAAGTTCTTCAGATATTACCTGCTCATGTTCAGTGATTACCATTCCGTGGTCAAGCACATATCTTAGGAAATGAAGGGATATCATAGTTTTTTCTCCCTTCCTTCTTCATCAGGGTGAGTGATTGGGCTGCACTGCCTGACTTATATTCTGTGGGCCCATTTTTTTGGTAGTTCCATAAGCATGTAGACATACTAGAGACTGGGACTATAGATGGAAGATTTGTTGAAGGCTCTGTAAGTCACAGGGAGCCAGGATACATCCTTTTCTTAGAAAATTCAAATCTGGTGGTTGTCGAGATTTGAAATCAATTTTCACTTATTCCAGCCTTCTTTGCAACTTCATATCCCTAAACCCACTGAGTTATGAATAATTACTGTGCAAAACAGTTTTTTTGTTTGTTTTTTTGTTTTGTTAATCCTCAACCAGGGATATTTTCTCCATTGATTTTCAGAGAGTAGAAGGAAGCGGGAGAGACAGAGAGACAAAGATCAATGTGAGAGAGACATTGATTGGTTGCGTCCCCCACTCACCCCAACCAGGACCAGGGACTGAACTTGCAACCAAGGTATGAGCTCTTGACTGTAATCAAATTCATGACCCTTCAGTCCTCAGGCCAATGTTCTATCCACTGAGACAAAATGGCTGGAGCTGTACAAAATGTTTTGAAAGATCTTGCTCCACATTTTACAATAGTCTTGGCCATAAGAACAGATACTGACACCATAGGATATCTGTATGACCAAGCATGGTGAGAGCTGGCTTACAAATCCTTGAAGAGAGCTGAGAGAAAAACTGTAAAATTCCTGTAGTTCAAGAAGTAAAAATTGAGCAAGGATATGGTCTGGGCATTTCAAAGCAGCTGATGACACTAAAATGGCAAGATGCAATTCACTTTCAATTGCATTTGCTCTTTATTTAGATATTTTGATATGATAAGTAGGAAATTAGACCACCATGAGCGCACAGCAGAAGAGCAGAGCCTCCTCTGGATGGAAAGAGAAGAAAAATGACAGCGGGAACAAACAAGAAGAAAACTTAACCTTCTTAGAAAATTTGAAGAGGTAAGAGATATATTTAAAATATAAAGAGGAATATTGTGTGCAGTGTTTTATTCATAATTAATTTTAACATAATTAGTTGTTTAGAAAGTACAGGAATTTTACTAAACACTAAATATAAAAAGGCATATCAAAGGATAGTTTTATTTCTGTAAATTTAAAAAACATTATTTATATGTATATATACACACACATACAGATATATACATATATGATACATACTCTTTTTCATACTTCTTGGAAGTCATTTCAGATCTAAAAAATTTACCATGTTAATCTTTCTTCAGAGCTATGATATACAAGCTGTTACCTAAAATAATAAGGCTGACACCACAATCTAGTTATATGAGCCAATATCTGCTCTTAAAGAGATGATTGTGGAAGTGACTAGACACCATTTAACTCCCTGACTGCCCTCAGTGTGAGGGGGATACCTCTTTAATTTTAGCTTTAGTGAAAAATAACCATGCCATAAATAACCATGCCTGCATTCCTAGTAGGAGTGTAGGAAAGAAAGCCAATGTTTGACTTTCACTACAATTGACCTGATTTCTGTTAGGTTCTTAGCTTGTACTAATTTACTTATTGATGGTGGACAAAATACAAGGGATTCCTGTAAACACTAATCACAGTAACACTGTGTCCTCCAGGAATGGAAGACAAAAGAGATGTTGCTTCTGAAAGAGACTATAGAAGATGTTAATAGAGAAGCTGGTATAGAGGAACAACTGCACAGAAGCAAAGGAAAGAGTCACAAGCAGGTAGAGTTAACTTTCACCTCTAATCTGGGCTGTTAGAGGAGAAGCTTTGCTAGTTTGAATTTTTGAAAGTACAATATACAAGATGGATCAGTTACCCCAAATGATATGCATTATTCAAACCTGAAAGTTATGGAAATGTTTACTATATTTTGGCCATATTTATATCCTGACTAATATAAAAAGTGCTGCTCTATTCTTTGATATAACTACTTTTGACTTTATCTCACATCATAAACTATACTTGTAATTCTTATAGAAAAAACTAGAGGCCCAGTGCATGAAATTTGTGGACCGGGGTGGGGGCAATCCTTCAGCCCAGCCTGTACCCTCTCACAATCTGGGACCCCTCGGGGGATGACTGACTGCCGGCTTAGCCTTGATCCCTGCAGTTGGACATCCAGCAGTCAGACATCCCTCTCGCAATCCAGAACCACTCACTCCTAACCACTTGCCTGCCTGCTCGCTCCTAACCACTCACCTGTCTGCCTGCTCAGTGCATGTCATAGCGACCAGTTGTTCCAGTCATTCCACCCTAAAGGTCGCTTAGGATTTTATAAATATAGATAATATAACTGATTTTTTTCTTAGAATTTATTGGAAAAAGTTCTCAATTTTTACTCACCAGCTTAGAGTAAGTGCTTTTAAGTTTAAATAATATATATAATATTTTATGATTTAGAGCCTAAATCTGTTTAAAGAGAAAGAAAAATCATTTGTAATCCCAGCACCACCCTATTAACTTACTAGTACACACACACAGACACACATAGACACACATAATATTTCTATGAATGTTTATGTATTCCAATAAATAAATTCATGTTATTATACCTCATGGACTGTTTTGTAGGTTGTTTTATTTTTTTTAATTCTCTTTTTTCATTCTTTACTAGGGGCCTGATGCATGAAATTCATGCACAGGGGTTGGGTCCCTCAGCCCGATTTGCACCCTCTTCATTCTGGGAGCCCTCAGGGAAGCCCTCTCCAATCCAGGAGTTTCTGTCTATCTTTGAAATCATATGAGCAAATTGTCTGAGACCCCAACCCAGTTTGGTTTTGTGCTCACAGCATAGTAGAGGTCTTTTTTTTCTTTGCTCCCATTGGTGGAGATTTCCTAGAAGTTGCAGAATATCTTCCTTTTAATTTTTCCTCAACACTATGACTTATGTCTCTCACCTTTGCTTTCCCTCCATCCCCACCCACAACAGTAACTTGCTCCAGGCTCACTTAGCTCTAGTGCAGCGGTTCTCAACCTGTGGGTCACGACCCCTTAGGAGGTTGAACGACCCTTTCTCAGGGGTCACCTAAGACCATCAGAAAACACATATATAATTATATATTGTTTTTGTGATTAATCACTATGCTCTAATTATGTTCAATTTGTAACAGTGAAATTGGGGGTCACCACAACATGAGAAACTGTATTAAAGGGTTGCAGCATTAGGAAGGTTGAGAACCATTCCTCTAGCATCTAGGAGATCTGCCACCAGAACTATGATTCCCAGCATTCCTGGTGCTCCCTGCAATCTTCGTTTTCACTTCTGGTCCAGGGGCTGCAGAAATGAAAAGGACTGGGAACTTCAGCCACCCCCAGGCCAGGCTGACAGGACTGGACACTCCAGTGGTGTCCCCGAGACCCCGGGCACTCGGTGCCTGCACGCGTAGGCCCAGAGCAGCTGGGGGGCGGGAACACCATCCATATCCCACCCTGCCCCAGCCTCTTGGTGCCTGCACACGTGCACCTGTCCACAGGCCCACCATCTTTGTTGGGTTAATTTGCATACTCACTCCTGATTGGCTGTGGGTATCACAAAAGGATGGTCAATTTACATATTTGTCTATTATTAGTATAGATTGGTTGCCTCCTGCACAGGAAACAAGCCTGTAACCGAGGTACATGCCTTTGACCACAATTGAACATGGGACCCTTTAGTGCACAGGCAGACATTCTATCCACTGAGCCAATCTAGCTACGACATGTAGACTGCTTTTTAAAATAACATTGACAACATGCCGTATCAATACCAGTAAATGTTCATCTAAAATTGTAAATAATCTTCTTAGGTAACTTATCTTTTACAAATCTAGACTAAGTGTAAGATTTACATAATTTGGTTACATTGATATATTCTGCTATATCACAACTTTTTAATATTGGAAATTCAAATGTGTATAATAATCTTTTAATTATACTTTTGTCACATGTACCTTTTAGTATTATCAGGAACTCACTGCTCAGATGGAAAGCTCAGCTCACTCCAATTTATTGTAATTATTATTTTCTAATATTCAGTTTTTCATCATTTGTTTTTACTGGGAGTTCTCTCTCTCCAAATTCACCTTTTATTTTCTTTTTCATTTCCAGACATCTTTGAAAATATCTTTGTTTTCAGAGAGCAACAGAATGCCCCAGGTTTCCCCTTCATTTTTACTTGATGCCAATTTCACTTCCATGAGTCCTTCCCAATGTTAGTGGCAACCAGTACAATGGATAAACTCTGGCACTGGGAGTGCCTATTAGACCTGACCACGGATGGGAGGCATGAAACACCATAGGCTGCTTAAGGTGTATTAATGGCAGAGCTATTTCAAGTACTGATATTTCCAATGGAGTTATTCTAAATCATCTTTTTTACATCATGTTTTACTACAAGAACATTTCAATTCATCAACATTTTTATATCTTTTCTTTTAGTTCTGACATTATAATGTGTATTTTTTTTATTCCAAATTATAGGCTTAGAGTTACAAAAATCTTTAGAAGATTTTTGCCTTTGTACAAAATAAGTTGTACCAGTTTACTTCTGAACTATTTTTTGCTCTTTCCTTTATTTGTCAAATTACTACTGTCTTGATTATTATATTTTAAATAATTCTTTAAAAAAGCAGAACTAGCCTCTCAAATTTGTTCTTCACTTTTAAAGATGTTTTGGCTACTCTAAGCCCTTTAACATATCCACATAAATTTTAGAATCAACTTGTTAATTTCTACCAGGAAATCTTACTGAGATTTTGTTGGAATCGTGTTGACTCAATAGATCAGTTTGGATCAATTGATCTCTTGATAATGGTGAGTTTTCCAGCTCATGAACCAAATATGTCTCTTCATTTATTTAGATATCCTTAAATTTTCTTATCAATGTTATGAGTTTGCAGTATACAACACTTTTTTCTTTTTATTAACCTTTATTGTTAAAAGTATTACAGATGTCCCCTTTGTTTCATTTTTTTCCCCATTGATACCCTGCACTTCACAATTGCCCCTCCCAGGCCTTCACCAGACTATTGCCTTTGTCCATGGGCCATGCATATATGCATACAAGTACCCCATTAATCACTCCTCCCCCTACCTCCACCTTCCTTCTGAAATCCATAAATTTGTTCCATGCTTTTATGTCTCTGTATCAATTTTGCTCATCACTTTCTGTTCATATGAGTGAAATCATGTGGTACTTATCTTTCTCTGACTGGCTTATTTCACTTAGCATAATACTCTCCAGGTCCATCCATGCTGCCTCAAAAGGTAAGAGTTCTTTTGTATAGCTGCATAGTATTCCATGGTGTAAATGTACCATAACACTTTCATCCACTCATCTGCAGATGAGCATTTGGGCTGTTCCCAAATTTTAGCTATTGTAAATTGCACTGCTGTGTATATAAGGGTGCATATATTCTTTATGATTAATGTTTCTGGTTTCTTAGGATATGCTCCTAGAAGTGGGATTACTGGGTCAAATGGCAGTTCCATTTTTAACTTTCTGATGAAAATCCTTACTGTTTTCCACAGTGGCTGCACCAGTCTGCATTCCCATCAGCAGTGAAGAAGGGTTCCCTTTTCTCCACATCCTCTCCAGAACTTGTCATTTGTTGATTTGTTGATGATGGCCATTCTGACAGGCATGGGGTGAGAACTCATTGTCATTTTAATTTGCATCTCTCAGATGATTAGTGACTTTGAACATTTTTTCATATGTCTCTTGGCTTTTTGTATTTCCCCTTTGGTGAAGTGTCTATTTAGGTCCTTTGCCCATTTTTTAATTGGATTGTTTGTCTATCTTTTGTTAAGTTGTATGAGTTCCTTATACATTTTGGAAATTAACCCCTTACCAGGTGTATCATTGGAAAATAGTATAGTCTGCCATGCAGTAGGCTCTCTTTTTCATTTTATTGATGGTTTCTTTTGCTGTGCAGAAGCTTTTATTTTGATGTCATCTCATTTGTTTATTTTCTCCTTAGTTTCCTTTGCCCGATGAGATATATCCATAAACATATTGTTAAGAGAAATGGCTGAAATTTTGCTAGCTATGATTTCTTCTAAGGTTTTTATAGTTTCAAAACTTGCATTTAAGTCTTTTATCTCTTTTGAGTTTATTCCTGTGTATGGTACAAGTTGGTGGTCTAGTTTTTGCATGTATCTGTCCAATTTTCCCAACACCATTTATTAAAGACACTATCTTTACTCCATTATATTCTCTTGCTTCTTTTGTCAAATATTAATTGCACTTAATGGCTTAAGTAGATTTCTGGGTTCTTTGTTCTGTTCCATTGATCTATATGCCTGTTCTTGTGTCAGTAACAGGCTGTTTTGAGTAGTGATTTTATAGTATAACTTGATATTCGGTATTGTGATTTCTCCAACTTTTTCTTCTTTTTCAAGATAGCTGTGGTTATTTGGGGTCTTTTGGGGTTCATATGAGTTTTTGAAGTGTTTATCTACACCAATAAAAGAGAAACATGCAAATTGGTGTCACTCTGCTATGCCCACCAGCCAATCAGATGAGTATGCAAATTAACCCAACAAAGATGGTGGTTAATTTGCATATGCAGGCATGGACCAAAGACTGAAGGCTCTGGCCCAGAGTTAAGACTGAAGACTGAAGAGGCTTGGCTTCTCCACTGAGGCCTCAGCACAGGAGGGGAGAAATCAAGCCTCAATGTGGCCACAGGGAAGTAGCCAAGTGACTATGGAGCTCCAGCAGACACACACACACACACACACACACACACACACACACACAGGTTCCTGCTCTGAGCCTCTGACACAGCTGGTGGCAGGCCCCAGTGGACACACACACACACACACACACATACACACACACGGGGTGCCTGCTCTGAGCCTCCACGGTGCATCTGGGGGCAGGCCCCCAGTGGACGCAAACACACACACACACACACACACACATACACACACACAAACACACACATAGCACCTGCTCTGAGCCTCTGCTGCCAGACTGTGGCTTAGGCCCACTCCCCATTGGGAGTGGGCCCAGCCATCAGTAGGGCATCCACTGAAGGCTCCCAGACTATGAGAGGGGACAGGCTGGACTGAGGGACTCCACTCCCCAGTGCGTGAATTTCGTGCACCGGACCTCTAGTTTTAGATATGTGAAATATGCCACTGGTATTTTAATAGTGATTGCATTGAATTTATAGATTGCTTTGGGTCGTATGAACATTTCAGTGATATTGATTCTATCAATTCATGAACATGTTATATTCTTACACTTGTGTATATTTTCCTATATCTCTTTTTTCAACATTCTGTAGTTTTCTGAGTATAGATCTTTTTACTTCCTTTGTAAAGCTTATTCCTAGGTATCTTAATTCTTTTGTTGCAATGATAAATGAGATTGTTTTTATAGTATCTCTTTCTGAGAATTCATTATATATATATAAAAATGCTATCAATTTCTGGGTATTAATTTTGTACCTGTTATTTTGCCAAATTCATTTACTAAATCTAGTAGTTTTATTGATTGAATAGGGTTTTCTACATATAATATCATGTCATCTGCAAATAATGATAGTTATATATCCTCCTTCCAATTTGGATGCCTTTTAGTTTTTTTCTTGTTTTTATTATTTCTTTTCTTTTGCTTACTCTGTGCTTCTCTTGTTCTCTTTCTAATTCTTTAAGTTGTAGGGTTAGTTTATTATTATTATTTTTTTTTTTGGTTTTTGAGGTAGGCCTGTGATGCTATCAAATTCCCTCTCAGGACTGCTTTTGCTGTGTCTCAGAGATTTGGGGTTGTTGTGTGTTCATTTACATTTGTTTCCAGGATTTTTTTTTATTTCTTCCTTTGTCTCTTAGGTAACCTATTTATTGTCTAACTAGAGGCTCAGTGCACAAAATTCATGCACTCAGGTGGCGGGGGGGGGGTCCCTCAGCCCAGCCTGCACCTTCTCACAGTCAGGGAGTCCTTGGGGGATGTCTGACTGATGGCTTAGGCTCGCTCCCCATCAGTCAGACATCCTTAGTGCTGCCATGGAGGCGGGAGAGGCTCCCACTACTGCTGCTGCACTTGCCAGCCATGAACCTGGCTTCTGGCTGAGTGGTGCTCCCCCTCCTTTTGAATTGTCTACTATGCTGTTAATGTATCCATTATATTACTGTCTCACATATTTAAAATATTTATTTTGTTTATTTCTATATATTTCCCGTATCATCTTTGCCTTGTAGATATGTGGAATGCAATTATGTTATCTATGTTAATGTTCTTTTTTAAATTCTAAACTTCATGTCATTTATGAGTCAATTTTTATTGATTTAATCATTTTATGGGTTATATTTCCCTGCTACTTTATATGCTTAGTAGTTTTTGATTAGATGCCAGATATCATGAACTTTAATTTTGGGATGCTTATAAATATTTTTAGCTTTTTCCTAGGAAGTAGA
>NW_006292337.1:1102006-1103413 GCF_000327345.1 Myotis davidii | reverse complement strand
GAGATCTGGGGTTCTTGCTCTGTGCAATCATATTCATTCTGGATCAATATTAATCCTGAGATTCACAAAGGGAAGTCACATTTCATGTACTATGTCATGTTTACCTATGGTCGGCCTGCATGACTATGGTTAAGTCACTCAGACATCCTCCAACTGAAGATGATTTAGAAATTCCCTCAGCTTCCCAGGACAGCTATAGATTAAGAGACCTTTTCTGATCTGAAACTGGACTAGTTCCCTGAATATGTGTAGTGAAGTAAATTGCATTTACGTGTTAAATATGTATATTCATCATGTTTGACCACAAATGGAAATTTACCCCTTACTTACTAACCAAGTAACTTTACAAGTCACGAATGACCATTCATTTCCAATATACTATCATATTGTACATATTGGCTTTGCATTTTTAAATAGCAAGTTGTTAACCAATCTATTTTCTTTAATGTTCTAGAAACAAGCCCGTTTAGAGAACAAAAGGGCGTATAATTTACCAAAAAAACAAGAAAATGGATTCATAAGAAAAGACGTGGGAAAAAATACACTTGACTACAGAGGACAAGATAGAACACAGTGTGTGTGCAAGATCTTTAAAAGTTGATGTGGTTCTGTAGAAAGCACTCTTCTATGTATTTACATTAAAATTCTTTTGTAAAACTATGCTTACACTTGCTCTACTTGCTTTTTAGCAGGATCCCGACAGCACTGCAGACCTCCTGGAAGTTGGCCTTGGGCTCAGCCATCGCTTCCCCTCCCTAGATGCTCTGCAAGGAAGAAAAGATATAAAAGCGGCCGCCAAGTGAATCCTGACAACCTGCGCAAACGTCAGTGGGACGGATCCAGATCCCAGGCCAGCAATGGCGTCCCACCACCTGCCCGGAGGGCCAATTGCATCCCGGCCCCCTCACGCCCCTCAGATCAGGATCGGGCGCCAGATGCAGTGCCCATGGCTGATGAGCACCGCTGCTGCGTTGTGAGCCTCTCCCAATCAGGACTGACTGGGCACAAGCACATGGGAGGTGCAGTGGGGCAGGATGAGCAGGAGCAGCAGGCAGGAGGACTGATCCCCAGAGACCACCCTGAAGGACCCCACCCATGCACGAATTCATGCACTGGGCCCCTAGTACACTTATATAATTCCTATAAAGTGCTTAAAAGTTATAGCCCATGGTAAGCACTCATTTGTTTTTAATTAAATCTTTATTGTTCAGATTATTACAGTTCCTTTTTTTCCCTCCATAGCTCCCTTCCACCCGGTTCCCACCCCACCCTCTGCCCTTACCCGCCCCCACTTTCCTAATCCATAGGTGTGCAATTTTTGTCCAGTCTCTTCCCGCACCTCCCACACCCCTTTCTCCCCAGAATTGTCAGTCCACTCCCTTTCTATGTCCTTGATTCTATTATATT
>NW_006292337.1:1088809-1101385 GCF_000327345.1 Myotis davidii | reverse complement strand
TTTTTGGATTCTTTTTTCATTTTGCTTTTCTGGTTGGGTGTTTTTTGTTTCTTCATATTTCAAATCTTTGACTTGATTCTTGAGATCCTCTAGTCTGCTGTTGGAACTCTGTATAATATTCTTGATTTCAGTCAGTGTATGCTTGATTTCTAGTTGGTCCTTTTTCATATCCTCGAAGGTCTCACTAGATTTCTTGAGGGTCTCACTAAATTTATCGGCGGTTTCTAGAATATTTTTGAAAAACCTTATAAGTATTGTTTTGAATTCTATATCCTGTAGTTTGCTTTCCTCCATTTCTGTCATTTGTGACCTGTTTCTTTGTCTCTGCATTTTTTTATGCTTTCCTGTGTTGATAGAGTGGCTTTCTGTGCTAGGTGTCCTATAGGGCCCAGTGGCTCAGCCTCCCCAATTACCTGAGGTGGACACTCTTGGTGCACCCTTTTGTGGGCTTTGTGCACAGTCTTGTTGTAGTTAAGCCTTGATTGTTGCAGGTATCACTGGGAGGAATTGACCTTCAGGCCAATTGGCTGTGAGAATCAGCTGTGTCTACAGTGGAAGAACTTCTGGCTGGAGATGGCTCTTGTATCTCTAAGGAGCTGCTAATTTAGCCTCTGCCAGAGGCTACCCAGCAGGAGGTATGGAGAGATATGAAGATTCCTCTTCTTTGTTTGGGGTTTGGAGGTGCCCAGATGAGACCCAGCTGTGAAGCAGTGCAAGCTGCTGTGGGGCCTTGGGCCTTCTTCTGGAAGTTCTGGGTCTGTCTGGCCCAGCTGCAATTTCTTAGGTAATTTTAGATTGCAAAGGGCCAAGCCTTTCATATTCAAAAGCCTCTGTGCACAGCTTGGGTGGGGTGGGGTCTCAGGGGATCAACAGGGTGGAGCAAGCAGCTATGGCTGCTCCTCAGTTCTGCCCTAAAAGGCCCCGAGTCTCAGTCTCAGTGTCCCAGTAATTGCTGCAAGCACCTCTGAGAGAAAGCTGCTCTCGAGTTCCGACCAATGCCAGACAGTCCAGTTTCTCCCTGTATGAGTCTGGGTCCCCAGAGACTCGCCCAGAACTGGAGTTCAGAGCAGTGGGGAGCTGGAGACTCCCTCCCGATTGAAAAAGACAACCGTGTCCTCAGTTGCCAGCCCTTTCCGTGTGCGCCTCCGTACCTCTGCAGTTCATTTTTGCATCTCCTCTGAGTCTCAGTGTGCTTTTCTCTTTCCTTCTAGTTGTAGAATTTCCACTCAGCTAGCCTTTCTGTGGTTCTGGATGATGGCTATTTGTCTTTTAGTTGTATTTTTGAAGTTGTTGTGGGAGGCAGCAATTTCCAGTGTTTACCTATGCCACCATCTTGGTTTCTCCTCCACTCATTTTTTTTTAATTGCCCAATCAAATGAGACTACTGACCATTCCTAAAACACAAATTATCTTTCATACCTCTGTGCCTCTCTTCCAATTTTCTCAGCCTGGACTGATGTGCTCACTGACCATCTGTCCAAATCCTACAGTACTTTAAGTTCCACTCTATAT
Source organism: Myotis davidii (assembly GCF_000327345.1). NCBI lineage: Eukaryota > Metazoa > Chordata > Mammalia > Chiroptera > Vespertilionidae > Myotis > Myotis davidii. Next base: position 1,099,873 of record NW_006292337.1, on the reverse strand, counting down.
GAAACTCCATGATGTCTTATGTAATAAACTAACTGGAACATCCCTCTCCTTTGAATCCCTATAGCACTTTATGTCATCATTTTTTATTTTTTATATATTCAAAGCCCAATGTTATTTTATTTATTTTGAATTGAACCTAGAAAGAGGAAGGGAGGGAGAGAGGAAGAAAGAAACATTGATGTGAGAGAGAAACATTGATCAAACCCACAACCTAGGTATGTGTGCTGACCAGGAATGAAACCTGCCTCCTTTTGGTGTATCTGATGATGCTCCAACTTCTGACCAACACTGGCCAGGGCTACTTTGTATCATTCTTGATACACTAATTACATGCTTCCCACTATCTTAATCATCCATAATAGTGTAACCTTTGTGTTTCTCAGGTCACCTGGTTCCGTATGTAGATCTGTAAGTATAGACTAATGATGTATTTGCTGAATGAACTAATCCATCTATCAGCCCATTGAGACAATGACACAATGTCATGCCTCAGAAATCAATTCAGTAACTACATGCATTTCTTACTCTTCAACTGTTAACTTTCTCATTAAATAGCAAAAACAGTTTCAAGTAGACATTTTAAACATTTATTCTCTCAAACCCCCCTCTTTTAAAGAAGTAGAATATAAATTAATTTAATTTGTATTATCGAGGTGACAGAGGATAAGAACACTTGTTTCACAGATGAAATCAAATCCTTCCTCTGTGATAATGTTGTCATCTCCCATAAAGTAGGCTGCTTCCAAAGGGACAGGCAGAGAATGGATGAGGACGGGACTCTCAAGGGAATCTGCTCCAGTGGGGAGACAGATCGCTCTCACATTTTATATCTCTAACAAAACAAAAACCCATTGAGCGCACCTGTTGAGAGGATCCTTTGCCTCCCTAAAGGTTTAGGAACAGGCACTAAAATCAGCTCTATCATGAACAAGGAACATGGATGGTGTCTTATGCCCAGCTGTGGGCACACCTAAGAACTGCAGTGGTCACTGTGGGCTGGTGCATCTCCAGCCAGTATGTTGGTGTGCATCCCCACAAAGAGGAAATTACATTTTCCAGTTGAGCGGGTGTAACCTTTCCTCGCTGCCAGAAGAAAATTCTACCCCCATTTAACTTGAGGGATACTATTTCAATAGTTATTGTCTTTCTTCCAATTTCACATCTCTCCATCTTCCCCAATACTTCCCCTGCAGTCCCACATGTAAATTAACATATGAAATAGATGTCACATGTTAAATGAAACTTTGTACATGTTTGGCTACCCTAGTGAAAAAGACACTAAAAGTGTCATATGATTGAATTGAGAGAAAAAAAGTATATTACCTGATAAACTATTGCAGCTGAAATTTCTAGACATAATAGACGTTAAGCTATCAATCCAGAACAATGCCTTTAAATCCATGTAGCATTAGTGTGAGTTCTCAGGTTGTTGACTCTTTGTGTTGTGCTACAACAGAAGTTGGCTAAGTTTTCATGTGAAGGGCTAGATAGTAAACATCACAGGATTGCACGGCATATGGTCTCTGTCAAAACTATTCCATTGTGCCTTCTATTTCATTGTAGCACAGTGAAGCTGTAAACAAAATAAGAACAGATGCATGTGGCTGTGATTCAATGAAAATTTATTCATGAACAGTGAAATTCAAACTTTAATTTCTACATCACAAAATATTATTTGTTTGCTTTTTTCATGATTAAAAAACTGTAAAACAATTCTTAGTTTTGCAGTCTGGTCAAAAATAGATGGTAGGCTAGATTTATCCCATGGGTGGTAGTTTGCTGCCCCTGTACGATTTAAATTTGGGATCCATAAATTAGTTGAATATTACAAGTGTATTCTGCTGTAGTGTATAGATGTTAAGTATATTTAGTTCATTGTTTGTAATAGAGGGGTACTGAGGTCTCCAATTATGATAGTAAATTTGTCTGTTTTTCCTTGCAGTTTTTTTTATTTTTGCCTCATGTAGTTTGTCACTCTGTTATTGGGTGCATATATGTTAAGGATTGTTATATTTTCTTGAAGAATTAGCTGTTTTATTATTATGTAATGCCCTTCAGTATCTCTGATATCTTTCCTTGCTTTGAGGTCTGTTCTATCTAAAATTATTAAAGCTACTCCTGCTTTCTTTTGGTTAATGTTAGCTTAATATATGTTTTCTACCTCTTTACCTTAACCTATATGTCTTTATAAATTGGGGTTTCTTATAAACAACATTTAGTTGTTTGTTTTGAGCCAATCTGACAATTTGTCTTCTAGTTGGTGCATTTAGATGATTAATGTTCAAAATAATTATTAGTGATAAAGGAAATTTAAGATAAATACCATTAATCTCCCCAAACTTTATAGGTCATTTTAAAATTATTTTAATTTCAGAATCTTTACTGGCAAAACAAAACTTGTACAAATATTGCAAATTATAAATTAAATTGATCATATGAAATTCTCAAAAAAATAACACTAAATTATAAATTTCCAAATATCAGAAAGAAATATTGTGGAAAAAATAAATAAAAATAAAAAATAAATTAAAAAGAAAAAAAATAGTGTTTTCAATTTAACATTTCAATGCTGGAGCACGTAAAAGATTGCTAGATAATTTAAGAATGCTATTTAATATAAGCTTTTAAAAATTGAAAAGCATACTGAAAAAATATTTTGTGAGGCAGATTATTTTGTGATAGTATACATGGCAACTATAGTTTTGTTGGAAAATTTCAGATTTGGAATTTTTATTAAATTTATTGAGATGGCATTGGTTAATAAAATTATATAGGTTTCAAGTGTACATTTGCATGATACATTGTGTGCCCTCCACCCAAAGTCAACTACAATGAAATACCAGCTCACACCTATTAGAATGGCTATTACTAATATATGGAATTGTAAAGAAAAACCTTATTTCAAAAATTCTTACTGAAATATCAAGAAAGTTATAGCAGAGAGGTAATTTGGAGAAGACGAGAGAAGTAATTCTAAAACAATCCAGGAAGTCATATTAAAAGAGAAATGAGGGTTTATCTAAGACATCCAGTGTGCTTTTGACCAAAAGGAGATTAACAGCTATACCCATTTTTTTAATGGCAGTTTGTGACAGTGGAGGGACCAGTGACAGAAAAGTCTTTGACATTTTTATGGGAGGTAAAAGCTTAAATTTGAACAAATGTTTAGTTCTTGGGATAAAAAATAAATATACTTAGGAAGTGCTCATATCAGTTACATTTTGTTCTTGGAAAAGTTAACTAGTTCTTTTTACTTTAATAACAATGTACAGATGTTACATTGGTGGGACAAACTGCTCCCTGTGGGCACAGTGGCTTCCTTTAAGAATACTGCTATTGCACCCAGAAACATCTGAGCTAAGAGAGACCAGAGAGTTGATGAGAGAGTGACTTTTCACCTCAGTACATGCAAACTACAAGTGCTACACCGATAATCTCAAAAACTAAAAAATTACACGGTGTTTTTTAAATTTGTATTCTGATGCTCTTGAATACCATAAGGCAGCGGTTCTCAACCTGTGGGTCGCGACCCCTTTGGAGGTTGAACAACCCTTTCACAGGGGTCGCCTAAAACCATCGGAAAACACATATATAATTACATATTGTTTTTGTGATTAATCACTATGCTTTAATTATGTTCAATTTGTAACAATGAAATTGGGGGTCTCCACAACATGAGAAACTGTATTAAAGGGTTGTGGCATTAGGAAGGTTGAGAACCATTGCCATAAGGGGACTACATCAAATATTTATTAATTTCTACTATATCTCAGGCACAGCAGGGAATATAAGCATACGAAAGAAGCTGGCAACTTTTGGCTCAATACAGTATACAAGGAATATATAGTAACTGATAGCAATCACAAATCATGGAATAAGTGTTATGGCTAATGTAAGCAGAGTGAGGAAGAGAGATGAAAAACAAATCTAAATGCACCACTTCACATCATTTTTAGATTACTGAACTTTCACTTCTATATGAACTACATAAATCAATTTGTAGAAAATTAAAATACAAAAATTTTTGTAATGAAAAATGGTAGCTGTACAACTAATGGAAATAACAATGAAGAACTCAGCTATATCAACATCATGGAAAAGAATCTGGAACTCAGATATAAGAACCTGTAAAGAAACATTTACAAATATGCATGTGTCTAAGTAGAAGTCTAGAAGGCGATGGGGAAATCGAAACAGTGGTGGTAGCTCTGAGTAACATTCTTTTTTTTTCTTTTATAAAATGTTCTTGAGATTAAAATAAAATTAAATACCTTATAGAATTAAAATACTCATTATTAGTTGTTTAAATATGAATTTTTAACATTAAATATCACTTTTTTGTATTTCAGTGTCATAGATTTTCAAGCATTTTTAACCACTGAAATGCTTTAAATAATGGTAAATTTAGCAATGTTAGAAAGAATGATATAAAAACGCATATTTACAAGCCCCCCTTTTTTACTACATTAAATGCATATGGGTAGGAAAGTTCTGAAGCATGAATTTCATTTTAATTTTCTGGCTTTCCCAGAAGTGCTTAGTTTATCAGTTGCATAATCCCCTCACTATAGTAGATAATATAATCATGTGATGTGAAAAAAAGTATCAGATTCTTTTACACATTTCCAGATTTACAGTCAGATTTTGTCAATTCTTTTTAGAATAAATTTTACTTCTCTCACAAATATCCATTGAGTAGTTTAGATATGCCTTCTCAGATAGTCACATTTCAAACATATTTTGAACTGCTTAATGTTATGTTTCTATATTATGTTTTGGATAACCTGGGAGTCCATGTGCAATTATTAATAAAACATATTAGGTAATAAGTACATTGTTCTGCTGATTATCATAGCACAATAATCAATATGTTTAGCTCATTACCACAAAATGAATTAAATTATCATTGCATTTCACAGAAAATCAGTTATTAATATTTAAACAAAATAAAGTTTTTACATAGTGTTAATGTAAAAAAAAACATTGAAACCTATAAAGAATTTTTGTGAGTTTATTTGAGCCAAACTGTCGACATATGCTGGGAAGCAGAACCTCAACGAATTGAGATAGTGCTCTGCAGAATGGCAGGGTTACATCCATATTTATACATGAAATTCATTAGTGACAGATTTAAGGAGGTGGGATTAAGCAAAGCAGGGAAACCTCTGTGATAGGATAAAAAGTAAAATGATGGATACATACTTAGGTGGGTGCAGGAACAATTAACATGATGATGAAGAAATTTGTGGTATCTGTCCTGGGCCCAGCACACCTGACTGTGCCCCAGGGGCTCCATAAAAAGGGAAGTCACAAGTTACCCAGACATCCCAAGGACATGTTATCATAGATGCAAAAAGACAGATAGGCTCAGTTACGGTAAAGGTTGACCTTATCAGTGAAGATATCAGCTTAGGACATAACTGCCCACCATAACTGATTTTAATTAAAGTTTAATTTCAGACCATCCTTTGTGGCAAAATTGCCATGCAGGCCTCTCCTGAGCTTGTCAGGTCAGCATGTGGCCCCTTTCGTCCACAAATAGGAACAAAAGGACGTTGTCTATTCTCAATGTCAATAATTTTACAAGTGAAGATCATGTTCCAAAACCCTTTTCTAATGAATTCTTAATAAACAAGCAAAGGCCATCATGTACATTTAAACCATGGAATACTATGCAGCAGGCAGAAGCATGGAACAGGCTGTTGAATCTCAGAGGAAAGCAAGAGTGGGTGGGTGGGAGGGAAGAGACAAAAGAACTTATATATTCCTAACCCATGGAAACAGACAATAGTGTGGTGAAGGCCTGGGGCAGGGGGTGGGTGCAGGATAGAAGGGGTCAATAGGGAAAAAAGGGACATCTGTAATACTTTCAACAATAAAGATTAAAAAAATAAGCAAAGGCAACACATCCCCAAAACCGTATAACAAGACCCTAATCAAATGTGAGAGATACAAGCAATACATTCTCATTAAATTTTGTCAAATATTAAGCATGTGATTGGGAAATAACATCTGTTATACAATAATTGTTTCTTTATATGATGACTTTAAAATGTATTAATTTCACTCAAAAGACATTACTAAATACCTATTCTAGAACTTATTTTAATGTTAGTATTGGGAAATGAGAACTGTTAAAAATATGTGATTTTATCAAACAAAAAAAATGATTCAAATAAATGATATTATTTCATTATGACTGGGACTAGAAAAACAATAGTGAAATATGTAGAAAAATATATATATGTAAAAAATACAGGTGAAAGTTGATTATTTTACAAAGCATATTTACAAAAACTTTTTATAAAGATAAATATTAAATACTAAGAAATGGTGTTAAGGAAGATTTGAAAGTTTTTCTGAATAATTTCATCAACAAAAGAGAATACCCCAAACCTAGAGAAATGGAAGCATGTGACCAAGTGCCAACACCCTTCCCTCTTCTCTTACCTGCTGACACTTGACATAATAGACAAAATATTTGACTTACAGAAACCTAAATATATGCTGAAACTAAACAATGACGATAATCTCCTAAGGAAACCAGAAATATGTTAGGTTAGGTGGCTCAGGAGGCAGCGAAGGAAATAGAGTTGATCAGAAAAGGAAGGAAGGAAGGAAAGTTTATTCTGCGTCAAGGGAGACCCAAGTACCCCCAAGGACAGGGCACGTGGATTCACGCCAACATGGAGGGGGGCGCTTTTTTTATACTGCGGTTGGGTGAAGGGCAGGAATATGAGCTAAGGTATTCAGCTGAGGAAGTTTCAGCTGCAGGGGGTCAGAAAGGTATTCAGGAAGGACTCAGTATCTGTTAGGGGTCCTGGAGAAGCCAGTATCTGTGTCTGGCATGCTGATCTGTTAGGAATGCTAGGGGGAGTCCATTATCTCGTCACAAGTTTGCATGTATCTGATCCTGGGCTCTCTCCGACCTAACAAAATGAATACAAGCAATGAATTAAATCATGGCCAACTAGAAATTCCAATTTCTAAAATAGCATTATAATACTCCTTAAAGTAATCCTGGGAAACTTCATTGACTAACTTGATTAGAGATGAAAAGGTCTGTTTGTGAGAAAGAGCCACTTTCTACCACCCACCACATAGTTTTATAAACACACAGGACAAAAACAAAGGAGAGAGAATCCAAATACAAGGGCAATTGAATTTTGGGAGAACATTTTCTTATAGTTGGGGACCAGCCACTGAAGTATTTACTCAGGGATAAAAGATATAAAAGAACATGAAAAACTGGGAAGTTCTTTATTTGAAGCTACATTTGCCAACACCATGGTTTAATAGCAAGATATTGGATGAAGACAGCTGATCATGTTGGGGCAATGGGGTATCACAATTGGTATCACACAATTTATACTTAAATTTATTCCCTATGCATAGCCACATGGTAAACAAAGAATGAAGTGATATCAGAGGAATGGTGGTGTAAGGGAGCAACTTTTCCTCTGCCCCAGATATTTCAACAAGTTAACCATCTATAATTCGACATAGAAATCCCTGCTTAACATAGATGCATGCCTGAGAGACCCGCACACTGAAACACATAAAGGTGGGCATCTGGAAGAAACGAGAAAACCAGCAGGGAGGAAAGTGCAGAAGGCCTGCAGACACAGCCCTGTAGGGAGCTCCTGAGCTCGTGGTTCAGCTGGCTAGGAGAATGGAGAAAGGTGGAGGTAGCAGGCATTTTCCTCTGGGCCAGAGGAACAAAGAACTGTGGGAGGTCGGGTGGGGAGTGGGGGATGGGGGAAGGGGGGACAGGTGAAGCAGTCTAGCAGGGAGAGTTAAGAATGTGTGAGAGAGGGCACAGTGTCTGAGTTGTCAGGCACCTGACAAAGCATAGGATTCTGCTATGCGGCTCCCCACTGTTGGCTGGGTGGTGGGTTTTTTTTTCAGACAGAAACTGAGCATCAAGAGCCTTGCCATGGTTTGAACTCCCAAGACTCACCTCCTATTGCTTTTGGAGTCAGGTCCAGGAGCATATCACCCATAAACCAAGAGGTGTTGCAATAGAATCACTATCTCCCTCTGTGACTGATTCCCAGGAGGGGTGCCTGGGGCGGGACCCCTTGAGGACAGGGGTTGTCATTATGATGAAGGCAAAACAAACCCCACCCTCAAGCAGGGCAGCTGTATTGTCATAGGCAACTGGGAGGCTCAAAAAAGCCTTGTGATTCAGCCCCATCTACTGGAACATAGTAGAAAGAGCTCTTCAGAGATAAATGTAAAAACAAAGGAGGACAGCAAATACCAGGAGGAACCACAGTAACAAGGATGACCAGAAAGAAAATGAAAAATCCCCAGAAAGCAGGTGCGAACTCATGGAAATGTGATGTAAATGACAGAGATTTCAAGATTGCACTTCTGAAAATACTCAACTAGATGTGAGAGAATACTGACAGGCAATTCAGTGCACTCAGAAAACAAATCAATGAACAAAAATGAGTATTTTATCAAGGAAATTGAAATTTTAAAGAAGAACCAATCAGAAATCCTGGAAATGAAGCATGTAATTAAGGAGATTAAGAGTAAGCTACTGAGCATAGAAAACAGAACCAACCAGTTAGAGGGAAAAAACTAATGATATTAAAGATAGGAATCAAGAAATGATGCAGAGGGAAGAGAGAGACCTGAGAATTAAAAAAAAAAAAAAAAAGGAAGAGCTCTATGAGACCTCTCTGACTCCATTAGAAAAAGCAATATTAGAATTATAGGCATTGAGAAGGAGGAAGAGAGGGATCATGGAATGGAGAATCTTTTAAACATAAATAGTGGATGAGAACTTCCCAAATCTATGGAAAGGACTAGATCCTCAAATCCATCAATAAAACAAATAGAACACCTAGTTCCCTATCCAAAGAGGCCCTCTCCAAGGCAGGTGGTATTGAAGCTGTCAAAAATTAATGACCCCCCCAAAAAATTCTCAAAGCAGCCAAGGAAAAGAAGGAAGGGACCTAAAAGGAAAACTCATCAGAATTTCATTTGACTTCTCAGCAGAAACTCTACAAGCTGAAGAGAGTGGAACCAAATACTCAAATGTCTTAAAAGAGGGGATTACCAGCCACGAATAATATTTGCAGCAAAAGTATCCTTTAAATATGACAGAGAAGTAAAGACATTCCTAGACATACAGAAGCTGGGGTATTTTATAACCAGAAAACCTCAATTGCAGGAAATACCCAAGGGAGTTATTCTATATGAAACAAAGAACATAAGGTCATAACACTATCAGTAAGATCACCAAAAAAAACAAAAAAAAAAACTTACAGCATATATAGGGATAACTTGTGACAACAAAAATATATAAGGGGAAGGAGGAAATGTCTGAACTGGTAAAGGAAGATGAAGATCAGATGCACACAAAAAGGGAAAAAACTATGCTATATATGCACCTTAATTTTTCATAAACCTAATGGTAACTACACACAAAAATTCCCAAATCAGGACATATAGCTGAAAAGAAAAAAGAAAAAAAAAGAGGAAACAGAGGAGAGATGTATGGAATACCACCAAACAAAAACTAAAAATGGAAACATAAAGGAAAAGAACCAATGGAGGCATAGAGCTCCCAGAAAATAAAAGATAGAATGGCTCTAAGAAATCCTCAGACTTCAATAATTACCCTAAATACCTGGTCAGCAAACTGTGGCTTGCGAGCCACATGTGACTCTTTGGCCCCTTGAGTGTGGCTCTTCCACAAAATACCATGTGCGGGCATGCACGTACAGTGCGATTGAAACTTTGTGTCCCATGCGCAGAACATTCTCAAGGACAGACCCTATGTTGGGCCACAAAACTAGCATCAACTAATTTCAAAGAAATTATACCAAGCATATTCTCTGAACATGATGCCTTGAAATTAGAAATCAACGGCCAAAAGGAAGTAAAGAAACCCACAAGTATGTAGAGATTAAACAACATACTACTAAAAATGACTGGGTCAAAGAAAAAATAAAAGATGAGATCAAAAGATATATAGAGACAAATGAAATGACAATACAACATATTAAAACCTCTGGGACGCAGCGAAAGCATAATAAGAGAGAATTTTATATCATTACAGGCTTATCTCAAGAAATAAGAGCAATTCTAAGTAAACAACCTAACATCACTTCTTAAAGTACTAGAAAAAGAAGGACAAAAGCAACCCAAAGGCAGCAGAAGAAAGGAACTAATAAAAATTAGAGAAAAATTAAATGAAATAGAGAACAAAAAGACTATACAGAAAAATTAATAAAACAAAGAGCTGGTTCTATGAAAAGATTAGTAAAATTGACATGCCCCTGGTTAGATTCACTAAGGAAAAAAAGGGAAAAGACCTATATAAACAAAATCAGAAATGACAGAGAAGTCACCACAGACATCACAGATATACAAAAGATCATACTAGAATATTATGAAAGATCATATGCCACAATAAAGAACTCAATAGAAAGCATCAACAGTAGACTAGAAGAAGTGGAGGACTCCATCAGTGAGCTAGAAGACAAGGTAGGAAAAAATACCCAAGTAGAGGAGCATCCAGAAAATAGCTTAAAAAACAGGAAGAGAGCCTCTCTCAACCTGTGGGTTGCAACCCCTGAAAATACATCCTGCATGTCAGATATTTACATTACTATTAATAACAGTATGACTTTGGTGTTGCATATTTACATCCATGAAATCATGTCCTTACTCTGTTATCCTAGAACAGGGGCCCTTTATTCTGTCCCAAACAGTAAAGCAAAGGTTCTAGGCTCTACAAATGTGGGCTCTATGTCTTAAAACACCCACGGACTGTTTCATGTCTTACCCTCCGACTCTGGCTGCCTGGGGACGATATTTCCACTCACGTTTGCTCTTGTCTGGTTTGTGCTTAGACTGGGGCCTTAACCGGAAGAAACACCAGGGTCAGGAGTACATGTGCAGGTGACCAACTCCTAGTAACAGTTACTTAACAGCTACTATGTGTCAAGCATGATGCTGGGACCTGGGACGGGTGAGGAACTCAAAGTGAACGAGATACACCGCCTTCCTCTGAGGAGCTCACACTCTCTGAGTGGCTGACACCTC
>NW_006292337.1:1085681-1088328 GCF_000327345.1 Myotis davidii | reverse complement strand
CAAGAGATAAGGAAGGCCACTTCATAATACTAAAGGGAGCAATTCAACAAGAAGACATAACTCTGTTAAACATATATGCACCCAATGCAGGAGCACCCAAATACATAAAAAAACTTCTGGAGGACATGAAGGGAGAGATTGAAAGCAATACAGTCAGAGTAGGGAACTTTAATACCCCACTAACACCACTGGACAAATCCTCTAAGCAAAAAATCAGCAAAGAAACAGCAATACTAAATGACTCACTAGATCAGATGAAATTAATTGACATCTTCAGAACATTCCACCTCAGAGCCACAGAATATACATTCTTCTCAAGTGCTCATGGGTAATTTTCAAAGAGAGACCACATATTGGGTCACAGATAGAAGACAGAAATCATATCAAGCATCTTCTCGGATCACAATGGCATAAAACTAGAAATCAACTGCATAAAAACAATTTAAAAAATCAAACACCTGGAGGCTAAATAACATGCTTATAAATATGATTGGGTTACCAAAAAGATCAAAGAAGAAATAAAAAGCATCATGGCAACAAATGACAATGAAAACACATCAGTCCAAAATGAAAATAATAAAAATTAGAGCAGAGATAAATGAAATAGAGACCCCCCCAAAAAAACCCCCCCAAGCCCCCAAAAGATCAACAAAACCAAGAGCTGGTACTTTGAAAGGATAAATGAGATTGATGAACCTCTAGCCAGGCTCACCAAGAAGCAAAGAGAGAGGACTGAAATAAACAAAATCAGAAATGAAAGAGGTGAAGTAGCAACCAATCCCACAGAAATACAAATGATTATGAAAAAATGCTATGAACAACCCTATTTCAACAAAATATACAACCTAGATGAAATTGACATATTCTTAGAAAAAGTAAAAGCTCCCAAAACTCAATCAAGAAGAATTTAAAAAAAAAACCTGAATAGGCCGATAACTACCGAAGAAATTGAAGCAGTGATCAAAAATCTTCCAGCAAACAAAAGCCCTGGTCCAGACAGCTTTACAGGGGAGTTCTACCAAGCATTCAAAGAATAACTAAAAACTATCCTCCACAGACTATTTCAAAAAATTCAAAAAGAAGGCACACTTCCAAGCTCTTTCTATGACGTCAGCATTACCCTAATTCCAAAACCAGATAAAGACACCACAAAAAAAGAGAACTACAGGCCAATATCCTTGATGAACATAGATGCTAAAATCTTCAACAAAATTCTAGTAAATCAAATTCAGCATTACATCAGAAAGATCATACACCATGTCCAAGTGGGATTTATTCTGGGGATGCAAAGATGGTACAATACCTGCAAATCAATAAATGTGATACACCACATAAACAAACTGAGATAAAAAAATCACATGATCATATCAATTGATGCAGAAAAAGTATTTGACAAAATCCAACACCCTTTCTTGATAAGAACTCTCAGCAAAGTGGGAATAGAGGGACCATACCTCAACATAATAAAGCCTTATACAACAAACCTACAGCCAACATCATACTCAGTGGGTAAAAACAACTCATTTCCCCTAAAAACGGGAACAAGACAGGGATGCCCACTTTCTCCACTCCGGTTCGATATAGTACTGGAAGTGGTAATCATAACAATCAGACAAGAAGACGAAATGAAAGGCATCCAAATTGGAAAAGAAGAAGTAAAACTGTCCTTATTCACAGATGACATGATACTATACATAGAAAACCCCAAAGACTCCATCAAAAAAACTACTGGACCTAATAAGTGAATTTGGCAAAGTAGCAGGATACAAAATTAACACCCAGAAATCTATGGTCTTTAATACACTAATAATAAACTTACACAAAGAGAAGCGAAAAAAACAATCCCATTTACCATTGCACCAAAAAAATTAAGATACCTAAGAATAAACTTTACTAAGGACGTAAAAGACTCAAAAACTACAGGACATTTAAAAAAGAGATAGAGGAAGACATGAACAAATGGAAGAATAGACTATGTTTATGGATTGGTAGAATCAACATAATTAAAATGTCCATACTACCCAAATCAATTTATACATTCAACACAATCCCCATTAAAATACCAATGGCATACTTCAAAGACCTAGAACAAACTCTCCAAAAATTCATCTGGAATAAAAAAAAAAGACCCTGAATAGCTGCAGCAATCTTGAGAAAGAAGAACAATGTAGGAGGGTCACAATACCAAATATCAAGAAATACTACAAAACCATTCCTCTTAAAACTGCCTGGTACTGGTACCAGAACAGACATATAGACCAGTGGAACAAAACAGAGAACCCAGAAATCGACACAACCCAGTATGCTCAATTAATATTTGACAAGGGAGGCAAGAGCATACAATGGAGACAACACAGTCTCTTCAATAAATGGTGTTGGAAAAACTGGACAGATACTTGCAAAAAAATGAAGCTAGACCAACAATTTACACCATACACAAAAAAACAATCCAAAATGGATAAAGGACTTAAATGTAAGATGGGAAACCATAAGAATCTTAGAAGAAGCCATAAGCAGCAAAATAGCAGACATTTGTCATAGCAATATCTTTACCGATACAGCTCCTAGGACAATGGAAACTAAAGAGAAAATAAACAAATGGGACTACATCAAAATAAAAAGCTTCTGCACAGCAAAAGAAACCATC
>NW_006292337.1:1082183-1085420 GCF_000327345.1 Myotis davidii | reverse complement strand
GTTCATAGCAGCACACTTAACCAAAGCTAAGATTTGGAAACAGCCTAAGTGCCCATCAGCAGATGAATGAATTAGAAAACTGTGGTACATCTACACAATGGAATACTATGCTGCTGTAAAAAAGAAGGAATTCTTACCATTCGCAACAGCATGGTTGGAACTGGAGAGCATTATGCTAAGTGAAATAAGCTAGTCAATGAAAGAAAAATACCACATAATCACAATCATCCTATATAATGTAGAGGGAATATGCAAATTGACCTCCACTCCACCACAAAGGTGGCTGCACCCACAGCTGAGGCCATGTTTTCATAATGAGCCTTAAGGAGCAATCGGCAGGAACCTGAGCCTGCGCTACCCTCACTCTGTGGGGCTTGACAGGGGACCTCAGGCCATGCCCCCCACCTGGAAGGGCTTGACAGGGGACTTCAGGCTGCTCCCCCCGCCCTGGCACTGGGCCAGGGGACCTGAGGCCATGCCTCCGACTCCGGCGCCATGCCAAGGGACCTCAGGCTGCTCCCCCTCCCCAGGACCAGGCTGAATGAACTCAGGCTGTGCCCCCTGCTCTGGTGCCAGGCTGGGGTACCCCAGGCCATGCCCCCCGCCCCAGCACTGGGCCAGGGGACCGAGGCTGTGCCCTCACTGCGGCACCAGACCAGGGGACCTGAGGCTGTACCCCCCCACCCAGCGGGACTTAACAGGGTACCTCAAGGTGCGCCACCTGCCCTGGTGCTGGGCCAGGGTACCTCAGGCCGTGCCCTCCACCCCAGCACCAGGCCAAGGGACTTCAGGCCGCGCCCCCCACCTGACAGGGCTTGACAAGGGTGGGACTGGCCAGGTCTGGATCTAGCCCAATGATGGGGGGGCGGCCAGGTCTGGATCTCACGCAATTTTGAGGGACATATGGGTGGGTGGGGACTTGACTCTGGGTCCTGTAGTCACCCCAGACTGTGACAGAAGGAAGATTTTCATACACATTTTACTAATTTTCTTTCATCTCTGACACTTCTATTATAGAGAAAGGGCAAATAGCAATATTAAAATATTTCTTCTAATTAATCCCCTTTTAATGTACAAAAATTTTGTGCACCGGGCCACTAGTTTATGGATAATAAAGAACATTATAAACTGATGAACAAAAAATAGATATAGAGGCAGAGTAGCATCAAACAGACTTTCGGGCTACAGTGGGAAGGCTGGGGAAGGTTGGGGTGGGGGAGGTAAGAGATCAACCGAAGGACTTGTATGCATGCATATGAGCATGGCCAATGGACACAAGAGACTGGGGGGTAGGGGAGGCCAGGGGAAGGTCAATGGGGGAAAAAAGGATATATATTTACTACTCTTTGTAAAAACAAACAAACAAACAAACAAACAAAAAACTTCACATCCATAAGTGACACACTCAAGGGGCAGACTCAGTGAGCCCCAATGAAGCAAGTCCTGCCCCATAAGGGTGTCTCCTGCACAGCAGCTCTCCCACTATAATTGCAGCTGGTCCCCGCAGCCAATTGACCTTGAGGTCAATTCCTCCCAGAAATCAAGGCTTAACTACAACAAGACTGTGCACACAGCCCACAAAGGGGGGCACCTAGAGATTCCACTTCAGGTGATTGGGGAGGCTGAGCCACTGGGCCCTATAGGACACCTATTACACAAGGCCACTCTATCAACTCAAGGAGACATAGCAGCTCCACCCATTACATAGAAGCAAACACAGGGAAGCAGCCAAAATGTGGAGACAAAGAAATTTGTCACAAATGAAAGAAATGGAAGAAAGCAAAATACTGGATATAGAGTTAAAAAACACAGTTATGAGGTTAATCAATAATCTTCTAGAAACCTTTGAGGAACTTAGTTAGACCTTCAAGGGTCTTAGTGAGAATATGGAAAAGGACCAGTCATAAATTAAGCATACACTGACTGAAATAAGTAATAATATACAGAGATTCAACAGTAGAGTAGAGGATCCCAAGAATTAAGTCCATTATTTGAAATATGAGGAAGCAAAAAGCACCCAATCAGAGGAGCAAAAACAAAAAAGAATCCAAAAATATGAAGATAGTGTAAGGAGCCTCTGGACAACTTCAAGAGTGCCAACATCCGAATTATGGGGGTGCCAGAAGAAGAGAGAGAGCAAGATATTGAAAAAATATTTGAAGAAACAATGACAGAAAACTTCCTGAAAGGTATCCTTTAACAAGAGGAGGAAGAAGAAAAAGTAAAGATACAAATTATGAACAACAAATACACATCTATCAACAAGTGAATCTAAAAATCAAATGAATAAATAATCTGATGAACAGAATAAAGTGGTGAATGGAATAGAATCAGAGGCATGGAAATGGAACAGAATGATGATTCTCAGAGGGAGGGGGTGTAGGTAGGTGCGGGAAGAGATTAGTCAAAGATCTTATATGCATGTATGCAGTACATATGAACACAGACAATAGGGTGGCAAGGGCCTGGGTGGGGTGGGAACCGGGTGAAGGGGAGCTATGGGGGGAAAAAAGAGGGACATCTGTAATAATCTCAACAATAAAGATAAAAAAAATGATTCTGAATCTATTGAGGAAATGAAAGGTAAATACATAGGGCATGGGAAATAGTTATGAAATAGAATTTTCTCCTAGAGTGACAGCCTCTCCTTATATAGGATTACACAGGGAATGCCACTAGTGGGACATGTTCTATGTGGCCTTCATGGTTTACCTGCCTCTAGAAGGGTGCTCTTTATACTGGTAAACCCAAGGGGCACTGCAGTACTTTTCAGGGGTTGGTATGGGTAATAGTTTATTTTATTTCTGTTCTTTTCTTTCCTTCTCTTTCAGTTAGGTGCTTTAGTGGTAATTTTTAACTGAATTATTGTCTCTACTGCAAAAGTAGCAAGTCCAAGTACTACTACAACAACATACTTGGGAGATTTATTAAATATCACAGCACATATAATATGATGGCTGATAATCTAGGTCAGGGGTGGGCAACCTTTTTGTGAGTGCGTGCCAAAACCAGCAAAATCTCTGACTCAAAATTCTTCTACGTGCCAACCCTAATTTTTTGAGAACATGTTAGGCCTACTTGATATCTCTTAAGGTGTACATATGTGAAGAACCTTGAAGAAATAATAAAATTCATTCGAGTGACAAAAACACAGTATAAGATGAAAAATACATTTATTTTTTAAAGTATACATGCACACTGATAGTCCAACAGAAAACTTTATGACTCCACTTGATA
>NW_006292337.1:1075458-1081477 GCF_000327345.1 Myotis davidii | reverse complement strand
AGGCTTTGACAGTCTGTTCTGTCATCTTGTGGGAGGTCTTTGATGTGCCTCTTGAGGTTTGGGAAATATCTAAATCTCTCACTATCCACATCCCTCTTAAAGACTTCCAGTTTCTTTTCAAAAGCCTTTATGTAACCAAACATAACATCAAGTGTCTTGCCAGTTCCTTGTATTTTAACATTTAAGTCATTCAAATGTTCACAAAAATTGTAAATGGAAGATTATAAGAGAGGCTTTCGCATGCCAGCAAAAGTTACTGGCATGCCATGTTTGGCACGTGTGCCAGGGGTTGCCCACCCCTGATCTAGGCGGTGTGAATTTTATGTAATAGAAATAAAAGTAAAAGTTTATTTCTATCAAATAGTTACTCATGTAATTTGATAATTCTTTTAAGGGGAAAATGGATTATCTTTGAGCTAGGAATATATATAGAATAGGAAAGTTTGTGAATTGCCAAATGTGCTACTTCAAAACATATGACAGAATAAGTAGGTATAGTTCATTCATTAAGTATTAGTGGATGATATTGTAATCAGTTGCAAAATTACTCTAAGGATGATAGTATACTGGTTTTTGTGTTAGGGAACTTTAAACTTGTTTAACCACTGGGTGGCATTGCAGTCTAATTTTACCAATTCTTTCAACATTTCCTTCCTGGTATTTGGGCTAAAGAATTGAATGCCAAAGACCATGTGAAGTGCCGTGTACAGGGTAAACTGAACAGTGCTACTCAGAAACAGTCTGAGAGCTATCTGAGATCCCTTTACAGAAAACTATGGGAAAAGGTGAGGTTTTTTAAAAATGCTTTTATTAACTGATTTTAAAAAATAGAATATATAGCCCAGTCAGCTTAGCTCAGTGGTTGAGCATTAACCTAAGAACCAGATCACAGTTAGATTACCATGTTGCTCGATCCCCAGTGAGAGGTGTGCAGGAGACAGCTGATCAATAATATTTTTCAAAAGTTACATTTTCTCACCTTCTTCAACTACAAAACTTTGATTCTGCACAAGAGAAGCCATGAGTTCCAAGGTAAAAATGATTGCTGCCTACATTTCTAAGTCTCATCTATATTTTCTGCTTTCTATTCCAACACTGCTGTGGGTTAGTGGACTCTTTCTTCTGAGTCCCCAGGAGAATAAAAATCTGAGATTTGGAGAGAGAGAGAGAGAGAAACATCAGTGTGAGAGAGATACATCCATTGGTTGCCTCCTGCATGTGCCCTGACCAAGGCCTGGGATTGAGCCTGCAACTGAGGTACATGCCATTGACCAGAATCAAACCTGGGAACCTTCAGTCCACAGACCCATACTCTATCCACTGAGCCAAACTGGCTAAGAAAATATATATGTATTTATTTTGATCTTTTCTTCTCCTCCTTCTCCTTATTTTTCAAGAACCTTCAACATTTAATGTAATACTGGTTTGGTGGTGATGAACTCCTTTTGCTTTTTTATTTTTGTATGTGAAGCTCTCTATCTTACCTTCAATTCTAAGTGATAGCTTTTCTGGGTAGAGTAATTTTGATTGTAGGTCCTTGCTTTTCATCACTTTAAATATTTCTTGCCACTTCCTTCTGGCCTGTGAAGTTTCTGGTGAGAAATCAGCCCACAGTCATCAGCGCTCCCTTGTAGGTAACTAACTACTTTTCTCTTGCTGCTTTTGAGATTCTCTCTCTGTTTTTAACCTTTGGCATTTTAATTATGATGTGTGTTGGTGTGGGCCTCTTTGGGTTCATCTTGTTTTGGACTCTCTGTGCTTCCTGGACTTGTATGTCTATTTCTTTCACCAGGTAAGGGAAGTTTTCTGTTATTATTTTTTGAAATAGGTTTTCAATTTCTTGCTACCTCTCTTCTTCTTCTGGCACCCCAATAATTTGAATATTGGTATGCTTGAAATTTTTCAGAGGCTCCTTACACTATCTTCATACTTTTGTATTCTTTTTTCTTTTTGCTGTTCTGATTGGATTTTTTGAATCATCATATTCCAAATCACTGATTTGATTCTCAGCATCCTCTACTCTACTGTTGATTCTCTGTAAGTTAATCTTCATTTCAGTTAGTGTATCCTTCATTTCTAACTGGTCCTTTTTTATGTCATTGATATTCTCACTAAGTTTCTTGAAGTTCTCATTAAGATCCTTGAGCATCCTTATAACTATTGTTTTGAAATCTCTATCTGGTAGTTTGCTTGCTTCCATTTTATTTAGCTCTTTTTCTGGATATTTCTTCTGTTCTTTCATTTGTGACATGTTTCTTTGCCTCTGCATTTTAACTGGTTTGCTGTGCTTGATTCTATATATTAGGTAGAACTGCTATGCCTCCTGGAATTAGTAGAGTGGCCTTATGTAGTAGGTGTCCTGTAGAACCCAGTGGCTCAGCCTCCCCAGTCAGCTGAGATGGGTGCTTTAGGTATGTCCCTGTGTGGGCTGTGTGCTCTGTCCTGTTGTAGTTGAGCCTTGATTGCTGTTGGCCTCATTGGGAGGGTTTGACTCCCAGGCCAATTGCCTGTGTGAATCAGCTGTGACTACAACAGAAGAGTAGCTGTGCAGGAACCAATGTTATGGAGCAGGACTTGCTTCAATGGGGCTTTGGTGCTCAGTGAGTCTATCCCTTGAGTGTGTTATTTATGGATGTGATAGGGTTGTAATCTGGCATGGTCTGAAGCTGACCACCAGGTGCACTGGCTCTACAGCTTTCTGGGAAGTGCAAAGTCAGCTATTGCCTATGCTCTACCTGGGGCCACCCAGCACAAGCTACAGAGTGATCTGAAGATGACTGCTACTTGTGTTGGGCTTGGAGGTGCCCAGGAGAGGCCAAGCTGTGAACCAAGGCAGGCTGCTGCTAGGTCACGCTGAGGCCAGCTGTTGCTCATTAAAGAGGTTTTAGGAAAGTCTGAAGCCTGAGCCAGCACAGGCCATTCATATGGAAAAGCCACTGAAAACAGCTTGGATGAATCTGGGGTCTTAGAGAGTCACCAGCGCCAGGCAAACAGTGTGAGCCAGGTTGATGGAGACTGCTTATTGGTACTGTGGCAGACAGGTCTCAGCAAAGACACAATGACCTCTGCCAGCACTTTTTTCTAGGATAAAGCTTCCCCTGAGTTCTTGACCAGATGCCAGACAGTTTAGTTCCTCCCTGTATGTTCCTGGATCCTTTCAAGCTACTGCCCCATTAGTCAAGCTCTGAGGGATTGAGTCAAAGTAAGTCCATGCATAAGTTCTTTAAGAATAACTGCCTGGGTCTCCATCAACACTCCTTGTCACTTAGCCACAATCCCTGCTGGTTTTCACAGCCCAAAGTTATGGGAACTTCTCTTCCCAGCACTGGAACCCTGGTCTGAAGGTTCTAGTGTGGGACTGGGACCCCTTGCTCCTCATGGGGGGACCTCTATGGCCAAGATAGCCCTCCTGATTAAAAAGATGCCACATGGACCAGTCCATTCCGCACCTCAGCCCCTCCTACCAGCCTCAATGTGGCTTCTTCTTTAATTCTCTAGGTGTAGGGCTTCCATTCAGCCAGATTTCAAATGTTCTGAATGGTTTAGTTGTAATTTTGATGTGGTTGTGGGAGTATGCCTGTATTTTCTTTTCTTTTCTAGAATCTTACTGCTGATATTGAAGGATCCATGAAGATATTATTAAATTCATGTTGCAGAGAGAATATGTGAAGGAACATTACCATGTTGTGCATCAGAAGTATGGTTATTTATCTAGGTTGTTTATATAATACTAGAGACCCGATGCATGAAATTCATGAAGGGTAGACTTTCCTTCCCCTGGCTGCTGACACCAGGTTCCCTCTGGCACCTGGGACCTGGGCTTTCCCCCAGCCACTGGCAGGCACCCAGGACCCAGCTTTGTTTGGAAGGATGGAAGGACTTCCAGAAGGACATCTGGTCTAATTAGCACATTACGATTTTATTATTATAGATGTTCATTTAGTGTGGGAGTGTTCTACATAGGAGATTTAAGAATAAATGTGAAATGAATTAGTAGTAAAATAAAAAAAAAACACCTTTTCTTTTCTGATGTTTTGTAAGCTTTATTGTTAAGCATTCAGTATTAAACTTTCAGACAATATATATTTTTACTCATTTTTAAGGTAGGTGTAAAGATTATATTCAGATCATGTACTGGATATAGGTAATGTTCATGTCATGAATGGGATTGAATTTCAAAATTTATAGATTGGTGGTTATACCTTAGAACAAATTTTGACATAGAAACCATGTTATGCAGGTTCCATT
The DNA here is from genome assembly GCF_000327345.1 of Myotis davidii. Taxonomy (NCBI): domain Eukaryota; kingdom Metazoa; phylum Chordata; class Mammalia; order Chiroptera; family Vespertilionidae; genus Myotis; species Myotis davidii. Next base: position 1,077,229 of record NW_006292337.1, on the reverse strand, counting down.
TGCAGGCCAGCTATAAAAATTTAATTATTTTTAAAAAATATACACTTTTAGTGCTCACTTTGGCAGCACATATACTAAAAATATATATTTTTATTGATTTCAGACAGAAAGGGAGAGGGAGAGAGAGATAGAAACATCAATGATAAGAGAGAATCATTGATCGGCTGCCTCCTGCACATCCCACACTGGAGACTGAGCCTGCCACCCGGGTATGTGCCCTGACTGGGAATTGAACTGTGACCTCCTGGTTCATAGGTTGACATTCAACCACTGAGCCATGCTGGCCGGGCAACTTAATTCTTAATATAACTGAACTGTTGTACTAATGATGCAATGCAATTTGACTACCCTTGATACTGGTTTCTATGAGAAAATGTTCCAAGTCAGGCTGCCAGCATTTATCTCTCCCGTTTCAGGACTGAAACCGTAGCAGACCCCTGGAGGGAAAGATGAGTCCCTTGTTCCAATGCCTTTCCTCCTGAGTGGGCTCTTGGTGCAGGGAAAAGAGTTCTGGTGTCCAAGTGCTGCTAGGGCAGAGTTTAGAAAGGGAAGAATGGAAGGCTATCAGTTGGTGGAGTAGACCAAGAAGAGAAGGGCCTAGTGCACCAGTAATGGAGACACTGGACATGGGACACTGCTTGGTGGGCCATAAGCTTAAGGTGAGGAGGGGGCTTTGGGTGTCTGTGCCTCCCGAGAGAAGCAGGAAGAATCTCAGTGGAGCAGTTACAGTGACAGGACCAGAACAGGAGACAGACCCTGACAGCAAAGTGGGAATGACATTGCTTATTTCTGTGCTCTGAGTGTCTGTATTCACAAGAAGGGACTGCTGGCCTTCCTGGGGACTGGGTGGGCTCCATGATCTGAGCCTCAAGCTAATGAGGCTAACTATTGTTTTTATTCCCTCTATAGAAGAGCAGGTTGGTTTCATCAAAGAAAATGTTTTTGTTTTATAGCTATAAACTTTATTCTTGGATAGTTCTGTTAGTTGCATGCTGCTTACTAAGGACAGCATTGGAATGAGTGGATAGGTCACTATCACTGCAGAAAGAATCCATATCACTTGCCTTTCCTCTTGTTACATTTTTTATCCTGTATAATAAAAGCCCAATATGCTAAGTGTCTGGTTGTCCAGTTGTCCTTTCAACCAATCAAAGTGTAATATGCTAATGATATGCTAAGGCCACTCAACTGCTTACTATTATGTGCATTGACCACCAGAGGGCAGACAGTCAACCAGTCGCTATGATGTGCACTGACCACTAGGGGGCAGACGCTCCAACTGTTAGGTTAGCTTGCTGTTGGGGTCCGACAGATGGGGACTGAGCGAGATGGGCCGGACACGCCCAGGAGCCCTCCTGTATCCCTCCTGGAGCCACGATTGTGCACTGGTGGGATCCCTCAGCTTGGCCTGTGTCCTCTCACAATCTGGGCTGAGGGGGCACCCTCTCCTCCCAAGTGCACAAATTTTGTGCACAGGGCTTCTAGTTCTTATATATGAGAATCAGGTGAGAATTTATTTTGTATAAACTACAGGAAGGACCAAAAAAACTTAATAACCTATTTGGACAGTTTTCTTTGGAAATTTAGGGAATTTAAATATTGGAAATTTTATCAGTAAATGTCCAGTGTTAAAATTTACATACATAGAAATATGAAAATCTGTGATAAAAATGTGTATATGCCCTTTTAAAATTAAGCTTAAAAATATTGAGCAGAGCTATTTGTAGTACCTGCTTGTTGTTTTTTAAAAACCAGTTCTATATATCAATCA
>NW_006292337.1:1069126-1075409 GCF_000327345.1 Myotis davidii | reverse complement strand
TCCTCACCTAAGGATATTTTTTCCATCGATTTTCTAGAGAGAATGGAAGGAAGGGGAGGAGAGACAAAGAGAGAGAGAAACATTGATGTGAGAGAGACACATCAACTGGTAGTCTCCTGCATGTGCCCTCACCAGGGCCAGGGATCGAGCCTGCAACTCAGGTATGTGTCCTTGACTGGGATCAAACCCATGACCCCTCAGTCCTCAGGTTGACACTCTAACCACTGAGCAAAACAGCCAGGGTAGTGTTTGATTTTTAAATTAAAATCTTCTGAGGCCTGGCTATAGGCTTCTCTGGGACCCTGAGGGTCTTTCAGAAATTCCTTGCTTTCTACTTTGTTTTTCTTTTTCTTTCTTTTTTTCAATGTATTTTCAGGGTTTTTTAAAAAATTTTTTCTTTTTTATTGCTTAAAGTATTACAAAGGGTATTACATATGTGTCCTTTTTTTCCCCCTGCCCTTGACAATCCCCTAGCCTCTCCTATCCCCCAGTGTCTTATGTCCATTGGTTATGCTTATATGCATGTATACAAGTCCTTTGGTTGATCTCTTACCCCCCTCCCTCCTGTCCCCCAACCCTCCCCGGCCTTCCCGCTGCAGTTTGACAATCTGTTTGAGGCAGCTCTGCCTCTGTATCAATTATTGTTCAAAAGATTATAATGGTCTCTGTTATCCATGAATGAGTGAGATCATGTGGTCTACTTGTTTTTCTTCCTCTTTTCCTTCCTCACAAGTTGCCAGGCTTGGTTTAGAAAAGGAGCCATTTGTCTTCATTGGTTTCTGTCTTTACATTTTATAGCTTTCATTTTAAGGTTCCTGGCAGGTGGAAGGTGTGGAGGGCCAAAGTGAATCGATCTCATCCTTTAGCTATTTGACTCCAGGGCCAGAAATTAATCCTGGTTCACACATCCGCCGTGGGCTCTATGTAATAGTCCCCGTGTGCAGAGGCCCACTGCTTCAGAGGTCTGACTGCTGTTCAGGGAGTGGACATGGTTTCAGGTTGGATTATGGAAAACTAGTCAGGCTCTGGCTTCTGTGTGACCACCCGGGGAGAAGACTAGGTGGAAAGGAGATCCACACTAGGATTTCCGTCAGTACATCAAATTAGCTACCGAGTAATCCCAGATCGAAATGCATTAATTTTAGTGCAGAGGCTGCAGAGGAATGTTTGTCTTTTTACTCACAAGGTTAGCTTTGGTTTCTGTTTTTCCATGGACTTTTGTGGTCCTGGGCAGTCTGTCATCCATATTTCACTTTATTTTTTTATATTTTTTAGTAAGGGGAATGGTAATATTTTCAACATGCTTAAAAGATGGATGAAAATTAGATCATAAAGACCTGTGAAATATTTGATATCAAAATTTGGACCAATATGTTACTTCTGCCTTTCTCATCTCCTTAATCTTTCCTTCTAAGCTAATGATGTTTATCTTCAGATGGCCATTGGAAATGCTCCTAGGCCCATTGTTGTTACCGTCAGAACAGGTAGGAAAAAGATTTCCTCCAAGCATGTTGCACATGTTTTAAATGATGAAACTCAGGGAAATATATTCAGGTAAGCAATTTAGAGAGGAAGACATTTCTCTGAAGATTAACATGCTCCGATTTTAACGCTAAATTTTTAGAGCAAAAGAACTATAGCAAATAGGACATAGCATGATAAGATGTACTAGTAAGTCCACTCCTTATAAATACTTGTGTTTAAGACATTTTTGCTGAATAAAATAAAAACCTTATAAGTTTCAAGTCTGATGCAAAACAGGGTGAAAGGTTGTGCTTTATTTACCTTGGCATTGAAATAAGACTATTGCAGTTTGCTTTGGGAGTTAAGTGAAGAACAGCAAATTTAGAATATTTTTCAGTAAATCTAATTTTATTACTTTCATGGTAGATTTAACAGCTACTAGGATAAAAGGTACGAATAGTAAAAATTTGGTTTTAATGAACATAACTTTTAAGTAACGTATAACAACACTTCTCTACACAAATAGGTCTGAAGTATTTTTATAGTTTATTTTCTTAGTTGTACATACCTCATGTAAACTTGTGCATATTGTTACTGGTTAAATCTTTCTTAGTGCGGGAAAAATCAACTGTATTCTTAGCTTTTGCCAAATTGTCAAGAATCCCAAGTGGTGTCCATATAATAACTTTTGCTGGATGTTAATTCTCAAAAGTAGAGCTGCTTGAAAATGATACTCTGAAAGATTACATAAAATTTAAAATTTACTTAAAATCTTAAAAATGCTTTCAGATTTTGTGCCAGAGAACAATCATTACCATATTCATGAATTATCTATTTGTTTGTATCTCAATTCCAAGTGTTAAACGTTAATTTGTGTTATGCTTTATTCACATATATAAGTATTTTAATAAGTGATTTCAACCTGATTTTCTAGTATGAATGATAGAGTTTATAAAGTACAAATATACTTATGGAAATTTTAGGACATTTCCTTTTTTAAAAATAACTACCAGTGACTCTATTGGAGGCAAGAAGCTTTGGTTGGCAAAAAATAAAAAAGTTGTTTGGCTTTAACAACAGAAAACAATTCCCAATGATAACATTTGCTGTGTTCAACTATACATTGGTCAAAGATATAGTGTGTATCAAGGTTCATATAATTAATAGAAGAGCATTTCTTTTTAAAATAATGATACCTCCCCATAAACTGTTTTTCTTCTTAATAAAATGTATACCTAGTATTTATTTATAAAGCTTTCTGGTTTATATGGAAGCTGCATAGGGATGTATCCTCCTTTAGTTGTTCATCCCTTTTAACTGTTGTCACTTCATATTTTATGCATGTGTGTTTATCCTTGGGATAAACTTGAGAATCTTTTTTCCATTGCTTTTCAATGCAAGGAAAGAAAGGAGGGGAGAGAGAGAGGAAAACAAAACAAAACACATGAATGTGAGAGAGACACATTGACTGGTTGCCTCCCGCACACACTCAGACTGGGGTCAGGAAGCGAACTGCAACCCAGGTATGTGTCCTTGACTAGGAATTGAACCCAAGATGCTTTGGTGCATGGACTGACACTCTAACCACTTAGCAACACTGGTCAGGGCTATACATTGTTTAAAAAATGTTTTTCCCTCAAGATAATTAGGGAAAATTGATGATCATATTATACCTGAATTTTGGGAAGGTGTTTGACCTAAACACAATAATATTTTGGTGGACAGATGTAGACATGACAATACAATCAGATGACTCATAGCTTGTTGAGTGAGGAAAGCCATGGAGCAGTGAATAATGAGTCCAGGTGTACATGGTGCGTGCTAGTAACATCTGCCATAGGTTCTTAGTGACCTCAGTACTGTCCTGTTAAACATTTTAATGACTGATTCAGATGATTATACAGAGAGGTATATTTGTCAGATTTATAGACAAGAAACTAGAGGGGATAGGGTGTGCACTAAGGTAGAAAAGAAACTGGCATTCTAGAAGTTCTTGACAGACTGAAGGGCAGATTCAAAAACTATAACATTTAGCAAGGATGACCATAAAGAAATTTAGATTCAGTAACCTAGTTGCTTGAGTATATGTCTGAGCAATGTATAAGACGAAGAATTTGGGAATGTAGTGGAAAAGAAGTGTGATTAGCAATATGATATGGCCACTGGAAAGTCTAATGATCACTTACATTACATTATTAGGCATAATTTAGTGGTGGGTCCACAAGTCATGAACATAGTTCACTCTTATAACCCCAGAGTCTAGAACACACGATACTTATGGTGAGTGCTCAATGAATTTTTGCTGATTGAATGAATATTCTATAGGACAAGAGAGTCCTTGAGAAAGGAGACTCTTGGTGGGGATGTGGGAAAGAAAGTTATAGATAATGGAAGAACTTTCTGGTGGAAGAGGGATTAAACTTGTCATATATGTTCGAGGACTAATTAAGGTACAAGAAGGAAGACAGATTTCTAATTAGGAAATGCTATTTCTTAAAACTATTTTGAAATAAATATAGACTCATAGAGGTTGCAGAAATAATACAAAGAAGCTTTTTAAGAAGCAAAATTATACAAGTGAGGAATAGGACCACTTTGGAAGATATAGGGAGAGCCCTACCACTTGATATTTGCAAGTTTCGAGTTAACTATTGCTTTTCCATATCTCTGACTTTGTCTGACATTCTCCTCGAGGCCATTGCTTAAACCTGAAGTTGTAAGCTTGATGCCCATGACAGGCAGGTAACAAGTGAGCTGAATGTCAGGAAACACCTGACTCCCCTGGCCCCTCTGTCTTTTGTTTTGCTCCTTTTCATGTAGGCACTAATAGAAGCAACATTTCCTGTCCTCCAGGTCTGCTACAGGAAACACGGACAGTGAGAGCACAGGCTGAAGTGTCAACCAATGCTTAGCCTCAGTGTTGCAGGAGTCACTTTAGCTCATTGTTACCTTGTAGGAATATGGTTCCAAAGTTGCTCCTTTCTTTGTATGAACAGCCAAAACCTTGATTGTTTTTTTTTTAAGTATGTTTTTTATTGATTTCAGAGAGGGGAGAGCAGAGGGAGAGAGAGGTAGAAACATCAGTAATGAGAGAGAATCATTGATCATTTGCCTCCTGCACGCACCCCTACTGGGGATTGAGCCCACAACCTGGGCCTATGCCCTGACCGGGAATCCAACCAGCAACCTCTTGGTGCAGGGTCGATGCTCAACCACTAAGCCACACCAGCCAGGCATTGATTGTGGTGTTTTTTTTTTTTAAAGTGGACACTCCTATTTTTTAAAATATTAACACCAAATTAAAAAAAAATAACATGTGTAAGGCCAAATAAAGTACCAGTTTGTGACCTGTGTCATTAAACCCATAGTTCTCCCAAGTTATCAAAATTCAAGGCAAAAGAATGCTGCCACCCCCCATTGCTAGAATTTTATGAAATGCTTAATTAGGGGTTAACTAATTAATTTATTGAGCTATCATGAATTTCCTTGTTACTTTGGTATTTAGGTGAGGTTGATTTGAACTATCATAAAAAGGGCCAGTTTAGGTCTAGGGTCGGCAAGCCTTTTCTTACAGGATCTTAGGTCTTCATCACAGCTACTCAACCTGCAGCTCAGTGTGGAAGCAGACTGGCTGTTCCAGTAAAACCTCACTGATAAAACGGGCAGGTGGTCTGTGGGCCACAGTTTTCAGACCCTGGTAAATATACAAACCCAAACCTTTTCTGCTGCAAAAGTCATTTAATGGGGCAATTATTTCTTTTACATTGAGATAAAATATACCCCAAATAGTGCAGTGTGCGAAGTGTACTGATCCTAATTGTAGAGCTCAGTGATTCTTGATATGTGCAATTTATATCAAGATGTAAAACAAGATCAAGATATAGAACATTCATAGCAGCACCCCAAAAGTTTTCTTCATGCCCTTCCCCAGCCCGAGTCCTCCTCCTGTCAGATCAGAAAAAGTTATTAGGAAAATTTCTTAAAGTTGACATGCTAAGAATATCACATTCTTTTGCGATTGCTTTTATAGAGCAACGTGGAATCTATGGTTTTAGTAAATGAGGCATTCAATGTAAAATAAAACTGTTAAATGAAAACATTTAAAACTGTATTGTCATTAGAGTATGCAGAGTGGGGCAATAGTAGGTTTACAATTGTTCATATGGAAAATAATACAACAATCCTATATAATAAAAGCATAATATGCTAAGTGTTTGGTGGTCCATTCAACCAATCAAAGCGTACTATGCTAATGATATGCTAAAGCCACTCAACCGCTCGCTATGATGTGCACTGACCACCAGGGGCAGATGCTCCAACTGTTAGGTTAGCTTGCTGCTGAGGTCCGGCCAATCAGGACTGAGTGAGAAGGACTGGACATGCCCTGGAGCCCTCCCATGCTGGCCAATCTCTTGCATCCCTCCCCAGCCCTGATCATGCACTGGTGGGGTTCCTCAGCCTGGCCTGTGCCCTCTTGCAATCCAGGACCCCTTAGGTGATGTCAGAGAGCCGGTTTCAGCCCGATCCCACAGACCAGGCTGAGGGACCCCAGTGATGTATGAATTCGTGCACCAGGCCTCTAGTTACTAAATACAATACAAGAATAAACTCTGTATTTCATGTGCTCAGAAATGTAAACCTACTTTTGCCCCACTCTGTATATAAAGTAATTAAAGCCATGGGTGATTGCTTTGAGAAGCTATGAAGGAGGAGGAGGAGGAGGAGGAGGAGGAGGCGCCCTGGCTTCCCCAAACCCAAGGCAGGTGCCTAGGCAAGCAAACTGTAACGCCTCCTCTACTACTTTTGAGAAGCATGCCTA
>NW_006292337.1:1035812-1069068 GCF_000327345.1 Myotis davidii | reverse complement strand
TGGGGAGAGCACCTGCCTTTCATTTCTGGCACTCCATACATTATTTCCTAAACATAGTTAAATGTTGTCAGGAGGTCAGGAAAGCTACAAATGCCTTTGGTGATGGCAACTGGGTGCTTGGGGATGTGCGTCTGTAGGATGGCAGGCAGTGAATGGAGAAGTGAATGGGGCGTGAGAAAGTGAAGGCAGCAACTGAAGGCTTCTCTTCCCAAACATTTGGCTGAGAAGAGAGATGTGGTCGTAGTCAGAGAGAAATACATTGTTAGGATTTTTTTTTTATTTTAAGATGAAAAAAATGAGTATATTTATATGTTAAAGGGGAAGAATCAAAGGAGAAAGAAAACGTGTGAAGTTAGAGGAGAAGGGAGACTGAATGGAGCAAGACCCCCCAAAGAAGCAGCAGTGGATGCCCTCCAGAGCAGGGATAGATTTGCTTTGGAAAGAGAAAATCAAGGAGGGAGAGGGATCTGGGTGCTCACAGAGACATTCCTGGTGGAGGAGAGACTTAGGAAGAGCTCATCTGGGACCCCTATTATTCTTTATTTTAATAAGCTTCCCTATGGAAAGCTACTCTGGGAAGGAGAGGATACTGTGGAGAGAAGTATACACCTCAGAAAAGCTCAAAATACCTAACAAAAAAACAAATAATTTATTTCCTAAAAGGTGGGTGGATTGAAAGAAATTTGAGCAAAAACCAAGCAGCTCTACTATAAATATAACTATATAACTATAACTGTAACTGTAACTGTAACTATAACTGTAAAATAAATATATAGGTCACAAAAGTAGAAGAGGAGGCTAATTATTTCTCCCAAGTAATCAAAAGGAATAGCAACAACTTTTGGAGAAGAGTAAAAAAAAATTAAGAAGAAAATGACATGTAATTGCAAAAATATGAACATTTACAAACCTTTTAATCACATAAGGTGGGAAAAAATGACCAGAGGGAGTGTTATCCTTTATTAGAAGGATAGCAGGAAGGAAAAGGCACATCAAAAATCGGGGAAAAAGAGATTATGAATAGTCAATAGTTTAAAAGGTAGAGTAAGTTTGGTGAGAAGAATGAGTAATATGTTAGAATGTGAAGACCAGAATGGAATGGGAGAGGATCATTTCAATGAAGCTCAGTTTCAATAAACAGCATCTAGTTAAATCCTTAGGGCCTGATGACTGCATTCCATGGTAACAGTAATATTGTCTAAAGTCCCGGGGATATCATCAGATAGCATTCTGGATGACTCATGTAGGCTTGAGACAATGCTTAAGAATAAGGCACCAGATAGTGCCTGTATTTAACAATAGACACACAAATAGGATGCATGACCTTGAAAATTAAATGATTTCAAATGTGCTAAGTGAAAAAAAATACTTGAAAGAATTATTAGGAAAATAGATTTTAAAATATTTTGTTTGAGGAGAACATTGGAGAGAAGTAAGAAAAAACCTTCTCTTGTAACAGTTGCAAGTCTGGGAGAGCTAATAGGAGTAATGTGAATGGAATTAACCAAGAGTTTGATTTTATGATGGAAACAGACTTTGCATTTGCTACCGATGGCTGAATCCTCTGGGAGGATTTTATGATCAGTGTTTTACATGGTCTGGTGTAAACTCATTCACTCATTCATTCATTCATTCATTCACTCATTCAATACCCATTGGCTTGTCCTTCAGCAGTAGATTGTAGAGATCTCTCCTTGATTTAGAGCTGTTTAGTTTGTCTAGGGACTTGGGATTGCTAGTTGGTTCACCAGCCAAGGTTCAGAGGTGAAGGCTAGTCCATTGGGCCGCAGGTGCTGGTGGTGCAGCTGATCTCTCTGGGCTCTCCTGTGCCTCCCATGCTCTGCTTGGTGACCACGAGACTCTGCAGGCCACACATTTCCTTTCTGGCTGGCTTTTTGTTAGGTGGTCCCACCAATAGTAAGCACACGACAGACAGGAACTAGGGGAGGAAGAAGGGATTTGCTCCTCTTGTTAGCTTCTCATCCCTAACAGTGATGGCACAGCCTGTATGACTTCATTGTGCAACTCAGAGGTCAGAGCACTGTCAGCTGGTGTCCCCACTTTGGAGGTTTGAACCTGGCTCTGAGGGGTCCCGCCAAGGTCCCAGGGCACAGGTGCCAGCAGAGCAGCATCCACGCCTCAGGTTTGACTCCCAGCTCGACAGGCTGCACCTACCAGCTTCTCTCTTCTAACCATCCCTTGCCTTTGTTTCCCATCCCTAAGGACGGTCGCTGCTTCCTGTGCTCATCATCTCTGTGAGGTCTCAGCATCCCCCTTTTGCTCGGTCACCTCTTCGCTATCTGGTTAAGCAATTGTTTTTATCAAATTTCTGTCAATTGGTGCGGGTTTGGTCCCCCGATACAACAGGCAGCCAGAATTGTAGCTCCTGCACACAGGGAATGAGACCCAGGTGCGTGTCCAGCAACACCAAGCTCAGGTGACATTCACTAACCCCATCAACCTGACATAGGAACTTTTCCATGTGATGATTATCAGATTGCGTGGTTCACTCACATGGAGATGGGAAGGTTATGGGAAAATGAGTATTTACCTCCTCCTGGTCATGAAGGCCTATCATTGCTCCCTTGCTCCTTCATTCTTCTGTTCCTGGGCCTCTTCAAGGCATCCTATTTATTCCTCTGTTTTCTTCTTGATTCCTGGTTGCACTTTCTCCCTAGTCCATCTAGAAGCCATTGTCATCATTTCAGTCACCCTCTCACCAGGACCTTCTACTCACTTACCCTTTTGTCCTCCTGCCATGCCACACAGAAGAACCTAAGCCTGTGCCGTTTCATCGGTCTCCTCCCAGTCCATAGCTAGTAAGTGCCAGGAGGGAATTCACAGCCACTGAGTGTCCAGTGGCAGCTGGGCCTTAAGTGATGCCTGGAGGACATCCTCCATCTTCATTTCCTCTTGGGCTATTTTATATTCTAATCTCTGTTACTCTGCTGCATGCTGACCATACCCTGCTATCTATTGACCCTCTCACTGGGAGGGAGGCCTCTCCTATCTTTTCTCACACCAGGTTGAATATGGAGCAAGCCCAAGGTCTCTTTCCACCTCCACACCTGCCAGCAGCTTTTCTTACCTGACTTGAAAACATTTTCCTCTTCGTGAGAGGCTAAACCTCTTATTTCTTAACACTTTCTATAATTTACTTTTTCTTTCCTCCTCCCTCCACCCTCAAATATAATATAGATCTCTTAAATGCAATGAATGACTTCAACTGGGGCCTGATGCCTGCTTGCTAGCCCTCATCTGTGGTTTTCTGACACTGCTCTTTTTAAAGAGAATTTTATGTCTGAGTTTGTTTTTTCTTAAACTGGTTTTGAGGAAGAGAGGAACGAAAGGTCTGGCTATTTCTAATGCTTTTACTGGAGTTTGGTGTTTCTTTTGTATTTTCTAATAACCAAATTGCCTTGTTGGCACTGTGTAAGGAGTGTGTGTGTGTGTGTGTGTGTGTGTGTGTGTGTGTGGTGAAAGGCAGGAAGGAGTGAAGAAGAAATGAAAAAGTCCCACCTTCCTGTGTGCAAGGTGCTTTTGTGTGATAGAAATTAATGAGTGGCTATGAGATTTATTTCCTGAGCTGTGGCGTGTTTACATGCACAAGACTTGTGGAAGATCCCTGTTTATTTGCAATTAGTGTAGATTATCTTGAGCTATAGGGGCCCTGGTTGCTTTCTTGAGGAAAGCTTTAGGAAGTATAAAATGCTGTCTTAGTGGGCTCACTTCCAGGCATGTTTTGCGTTTTCAGTGGATTGCTCTCTATCTCTTTTTAAATCCTCATCCATAGAGTGAGGATATTTTTTCCATTGATTTTTAGAGAGTAGAAAGGAGAGGAGAGAGGGAGGGAAACATCCACATGAGAGAGACACATGGAGTGGTTGCCTCCTGCTCGCACCCTGACTGGGGCTGGGGGTTGAAACTGCGACCGAGGTACGTGCCCTTGACCAGGAATTGAACCCATGACCCTTTGGTCTGTGGGCTGAAGCTCTAACCACTGAGAAACCGGCCAGGGTGACTGCTCTCATTTTTGGCAGGGTTTGCTGTGGTGGCAAATGCTTCAGCAAGGGTTTTCCATCTGGGGAGGACTTTCCATCCAGGGATGTTCTTGGCCGCCAGATTCTAGTTTCCTGCTAAAGAAGGGATGCATGTTGGCTTGGACTAGGGGGCAGGGATTCAACAGCAGCAAATTCCTTTCTGAAGTCAGCCAGTTGCCTTTATGCCCTTGAACATGGAGCTCTTTGGACCTGCAGGCCCAGTAGGCTATTGCTTTGGTGATAAGACCCGGAGGGTAGGGACAGTTTGCGCTGTGGTGTGAGCCCAGCGGTGAACAGCAGTGGTGGTAAAAAGCCTCAACATCCTGCCTGTCTCCCTGATTGGCCCTATGCATCCCACACGGAACCAGGGACCACTGGAGACTGACAAGGGCTGACCTCCAGAGCCCAGGGTCCTACAGCGTCTCTCCCACCAGGGCTGCTCTGTGGGGACAGTGCCCAGGCCTAGCACATGCTGCACATGGGTCACTCTTTATAATAAACAGTGATACAAACACTAACCCAGCATCATGACAAAGTCTGATCTCTAATCTCATATCCTCTTATGAAGGGACAATACATAATTGGGAATATATCATCTCTAAGTAACAAAAGGAAAATAAAAATAGAATAAGAATTAGCCTCTAGTAAGTGAACTGAGCTTGTCTACAACATCTAACAAGACAAAATAGCATCTGTACAATAGATGAGTGGATAAAAAGAAGCTGTGGTACATATTTACAATGAAATAGTACTCTGCCATAAAAAAGAATGAGATCTGATGAGAGAATGGATGGACCTAGAGGGTATTACGCTAAGTAAAATAAGTCAAAGACAAATACCATATGATTTCACTTATATGTGGAATCTAAAGAACAAAATAAATGAATAGACAAAATAGAAACAGACACACAGATATAGAGAGCAGACTGGTGGATGCCAGAGAGGAGGACCATTGAGGGGCTAGGTAAAAAAGGAGAAGGGATTAAGTACAGATTGGTAGTTACAAAACAGTCATGCGGATATGAAGTACAGCATAGGGGATATAGTCAACAATATTGTGATAACTACATATGGTGCCAGGTGGGTACTGGGAATATCGGGGAAACACTTGTAAAGTATATGATTGTCTAACTGCTGTGCTGTATAACTGAAACTAATACAAAATAATGATGAATGCAAACTGTATTTAAAAATAAAATTTAAAAAATTTAATAAAAAGAATAGCGTATGCAAGTTGACTTTTAAAAATGAGCCTGGTGAGGACACCAGCACCGGAGTTACAGATTTCCAGAGCATCTTAAGCATTTGTCATCTAGAAACAAACAGATCACCAAGCAGCAACTGAGATCTCTTCATTTTGAAAATGCTTTAATAAGTGTCAACCACACTGTTTTGCAAAATGTAAAGGTACTATACAAATTCTTAATACAAAAAGAATAAATTAAAAGCAGATTTCTTTTTAATTCTGCAACTTTGTCTACAACATACATCTTTTTCATTGATTACAGTTGAACAGAATCCAGTAAAATCGTTTTACATGCTCTACAGTCAGTTTCAGGAGCAACCTAATCCTTTTCTCCCCCATTATTAAACTAGAGTCCATTTTACACAACTTGTAATAAACTATTGACATTGTGTATGAAAAACTTTACACCTAGTTAACTAAGCAGTAACTGGTCATCTGATAGCACCTGGATTGGGTTTGCTATGTTTAGAACTAAACTAATACTGAATGAAAACAAATTGGAATTTTAACTTCTCCAACAGTCACCTCCATATAATAAAATAAAAAATTCACCTGGCTAGCAACAGTCTGATATAGGTGTTTTCACCAGTCTTCTGGCTAAACAGGTAGTTTCTCATATATGTCCACAGTATCCATTGGGGCTTTATATCAGACCAGGCTTTACGGTCCATCTTTTGTTTTAAAGAAATAGGGATCTATAAAGAGCTTGCAAGTGCTTGTGTACAGTAACTCCATTGTTTCCCACCACATTGATCATTCATTAATCATGTCAGTCTCAAAGGACTAATACTTTATGTACACTTCGTAGTAACTGAACGCAGCTAAACAGTAAAACCTGTTTTACTTAATCTCTGTCTTTACTACCAGACTATTGTGATGTTGGTCTGAATTACAATCCCTCTCCTGCTCCATTTCTTTCTGCCCCCAGAATCCAGAACCCAGGTGTTTAGAAAGAATTTTCATCTCTCATTCCCTATAACCCAACTGGGCTAAAAGCTTGACCCGATTGACTTCAGACTTGATGCTCCATTACTGTACATGTTATAGAACCTTGTCACCTTTTCTATTTCCCTTTTGACTGTCTGCTCCTGTTGTACATAGTCCAGTTTGATTATTCACGAATCAGTTTTGGGAGAAAGAAAAATGGCCCGATGTATAATGTTTCCAAGTGGGGAGGGAAAAAATCTGCTCTTTGTAGCTTTGACCATCAGAATAAGGGCAACGAAAATATACCCCCCCATCAATCCCCAGAATCATTTCAACATTATAACCAGTTTTATGTATCCTACAGGGTTTACCCTGAAAGTGTTCTGTGAATAGTAATCCCTTCCGCAAGCTGCTATCACCAACCTAGCCGTGCACAGGGCCTCGCAGACCAGGCCCTGAATCATCCGGATGGCCCAGCGGCTGTGAATCCACATGCTTTGCCCACTGCAGCAGAGGGTGCACCAGGTTATTTTGTTCCATGTCCATCCATACCCTCCTGGTCTGGTGGAGTCTATTGTTATTCTTGGATTACATATACATAAAGAACAAAGATTTATTTTATTTTTTTTTTGCTAAAGCCAACTTCAGTCCTGTTCTCCCACAAAACTACTCCCACCCTGGCTCCTGTCTCTGGCTGCCCCAATGCCTTTCAGGTAAGTCATTACAAGTGAGGAAAAAATATCCCCCCGCCCCCCAACTTGTGCCAATAAGCACAGCATACCACCTCTGTGGAGACCGTGTTTGTGCCATTTTGAATACCCAACTAAGAGTGTGCACTTGTTATTATTATAAAAGTAGTTTTGAGGCCTTTGAAGATTGATGGCTTTCCAGTTGTGTTTTAAGCATAGCTCAAAGCACATGTAAACGTGCAGCTCCCACACCGTTTTTTGCTCGTCTTTCTTCTTTTGGTACCTGCAGACAAATGTGCTACATCAGGTGGCTGACGCTGTTGTAGGCATGTGGGCCCCCTGGGAGCTGATATTTTTTTCAACCCTGCTCTGCCTTAGTAGACACATGAGTAAAATCTTTCTACCTAAGGACATAGTTGGGTTTTTGAATAAGAGACACATTGGTAACTGAAGTTGGAGCTGAGCTCTTTATCACACAAGTGCTAACAAACATAAAATGAGCCACAACAGTTAAACACTTGAATGAATTGCAATGTGCTTTTCCCTTGGTTTCCCGTAAAAAATATAATGAAACACCTTGTGCAAAACAAAACAAAACAAAAAAAAACCAGGATCATTTTACTGGTTGTTTTAATGAGAAAGAACCTCTTTTGGCATCATCACCTTATGTTTCCTACAAATCCCAAAAGGAAAGCAGCTGTGTCCTGGGCTTGGGCACTGACCAGGGCTGATAGCACACTCCGCTGCTCCCCACAGGTCTGTCCTCAGCATCCAGACTCACGGAGATCCGACTTTCGCATCACATCACTGAGTTTTCCAGGCTCTCCCGAGAGAGAAGGTGGACGTTAGGGAGAGGCATAAAGAGGGGAAACAGTTTACAAATGGTTGACTTGGACTTGGGTGTTGTAGCAGTTTAGAATTTGATAGAGATTTTGTTACACAAAGAATGTCTTCCTCTTGGCCCCTCTCATTTTTTGTGTTTTAATTTTTTAAATCTTTGGCAGCATAGAACTGATTGTGATCCTCTGATACATCTCTGATGTGTTGAGCGTCCTGTTCCATTCCTCCCCGCTCCCCCAAGAGCCACTGCCCAAGGAATATTTCAGGTGTTAAGAACCTTCCCACCAGGCGGCCTGTTCCTGAAGTGCCTGGCTGGTGCCTCCTGGTGGCAGGCTGGCCACAGCTTAGCAGACTTACTGGGCCACCTGCAGTATCTCCTTCCCTGTCCTCTGTAACACTTGTCCACAGGAATTCGAGGACAGCCAGCATCCCTGATGGTTCCTGGCCTGGGGGCTGTCATGGCAGGGGGAAGCCATCAAGGTACCATTAAGGACAGGTGCCTGGCTCTCTGTAGGCAAGAGAGCCAGGGGACACACAGTGGGACCGGAACCTTCCATAATGTCTCCTCAGTCAGGTTTTTGAGTTGTGAGGGGATGCGGAGACAGGAGGAAAAAGTGCTGAGGGCCAAAGCTGGTGCAGGGTGACAGTGTGTCTGGGTAAGGCAAATGAGAGGCAGTGAGGTGATCTCAGAATGGCGTTGAGGCGGTCAGATTGAGGCCGGCTGGTTCACACGAGGGTCCCCGGCTTGGCTTTCTCCTGGCCGTACCACTGGACATCAGCTAGTTCTGGATACAGGGGGGAATCCAGGAAACAGCTGTCACTGTAGCTCCTGCAGGGAATCCAAAGAGAGCAGACGGTGAGTGGGAGTGGCGTTTACCAGCCTGCCTTCACAAGCGCATGCTGATTTTGTAGGGTTTCATACTGAGCAGTAGTCTGCCCTGTCCACAAGGAGCTAGGCCTGATGCAGTGCTGAGTAGACATAAAGGGGACCTAACATTCGACATCTGTGAAGGAGGATAGTGGAGCTAACGCTTACTTATACAGTTGGCCTGCATGCTGGAGTCACCCGGGAAATCTCAAAAACCTCAGTTCTGGGCTTCACCCCAGAGGTGCTGGTTAAATTGGTCTGTGGTGCACTGGGTGTGCTAGGTATGGGGGCTTTCAGAGACCCCACGTGATCCCTGTGCAGCAAGGCGAGAGCCCTTGAGGCTGGGTTTCTCAGGTTTCCTTTCTCACAGAACAGCTGCTTTGGATAGTCCTCCCTGGGCCCCAAGGGCTAACCAGATTTTATTGTCCTAGGAGAGCATTTAAAATGTTAGATTTCCCCATAGGATCATGTTCAGGAAAAAGAGCCCCTCTCTAGTGACCCTAAATTAGCTCTTTCAGGGTAAGATAAAGGTCAGACATCATCTGGGTGAAGTGGGAATGAGCTGGAGTTTGCCCCGTAGGCCCTGCCTTCTGGGCTGCAGTCCCAGATGTTGGCGTGGCTAACCTGGTGCTCTGTCCTACAGCTGTGATGTAGCCTGGAGTGTCTTGTGTGCTCATTTTTGTGTTTTTTGCTTTTACTCATAGTGTGATTTCATTTGTGCTGAATCCTGAAGGGATGAAGCCTCTAGGCCTTTGACCACAGCCTTCAGTTTTGGAAACAATGTTCCTGTGAAGGACATTGGGCTGTGACTGTGAGTTAGTAGGTCTGTGTCTTGTTAAGGCTGGATTTTCAAGTTTGACCTCCCAGGAGCATATGCCAGTGAGGGAGTTGGAAGATCTCTTTAGAAACACCATTGGACTTTCCATAAATGTTAGAAGATTCTCTCCTCTGCTGCTGATCTCCCTGTACCTAGTGCTAGGGTTAGGGTTGGGATGGGTGACAGGAAGAGGCCCCAATCCAATGTGGTTCAAAGAAAAGCAAGTTTAAAGAGCATCTTAAACATGGCCTCAAGAACCAGTTTATGATTGAGAATGATCAGTCATCACCACTTTTCTGTTTGATTTGCTGACTTCTCTAGGAACAAATAGATGAAGACATTCTGGATTTTGTAAATGTTTCTCATCTGTCTTTTAAAAAAAAACCATGAAAGCTGGGAAATCCCAAGGCATCTATAAGCATGCTGTGAATATACTGTCTTCATGAGAGTCTTGTGCCAGGAACCCCGGTTAATGCTGTTTAAATGTGGCTTCAGAAGCAAAGTAACAAAGTCTCTTAATTAGGTCCTAGCCATGGATATCTTAACTAAAGAAATGGAGCATTTGCATGGCCCATGCCTGACTCCATTACAGCCTCCCTGCAAAATTCCTCTTTGCCCTGACGAAACAGACTTGTGCCATTGTGCCTGCGAATTGAGAAACTTTGTGGCAAAAGGTGATTGGACCCCATAGTGGACATTGGCTGTTCCTTGGGGTGAGGGAGGAGGCTGGCGCCCTGGTGGAGTCCTTCTGTACCTTTATGTGGTCCTGGTGGCGCTCTCCAGCAGGTGTCACCCCATACCCTCACCCTAGGGTGGGTAAGTGACTCAGGTGGCCCAATGAAGAGTCCTCCAGCCACAGTCACTAGTTCACAGGTTGAAAGCTGCAAGGCCAAGCAGCTTTCACACCATGAAGATGTCAGTTTCCTCCTAAGAATGCAGTTACAGGAGCAGGAAGTGGACATGGAGATGGAAAGAGAACTAGCAAGTCCTGGCTCCTCCTCTGCCCCGAGTCATGAGCCATACCTCACTAGTTTATCAAAGAAGAGTTGGATCCAAGCCATATTTCTGGAAGTTGTAATAAATTAAGGTTAAAACTTTTCATTAATATTTGTGGAGAAGACACTTAAGATTTTTTATTTGCCTAAATTCCAAATAGCCTTCCCCATCTTTTTTTCCCCTTCTGATAAGAATGACTTCCCTTAAGTTTACATTTAAAAGAAATAGCCCAGATGAGATCTCCTGGAGAAGACCAAGTAGAACATTTATATCTCAAAGGCACTGGAAAAACTGTTTTCTGAATTCACATCTTTTACAGTATCTGTCAGCCTTCTGAGATGAATAGGGGAGGATTGGTAACAAGGATAGGTGGGCTCTGAATTGCTTTGAATGCTGCATTTCTATTCTTGTAAAGACTAGATTTGGAAGACAAGTACAGTTTTTGATTCCTCAAGAATTGGGTTGTGACTTAAATGAATAAAGCCAAAAAGATCTCAAAAATTTACTTGGTTGAATTTTGGTGTGTTTTTTTTTAGCAGTCTGATGGGAGTGGTGGAACCCAAAGGAGGTATCTCACAGCTTCAAGGACGAGAAACAGAGGCTCTGGTCCCGTGAACCTTTTGAGTTCTCTTTTCCCCCATTTCCGAGGGCCATGGGTAAGTTCCTCTGGGTCCTGAGTTCAGCTCTCTTTGCGTTGAGTTATCAATCTAATTGGCTTCCCAGTAAAGGCCTAATGGGTTAGTCTGGACTGACAAGAAGCTCTAACAGAGCACCAATCACTAGCCCTTGGTTAGTCCGCAGTTCACACTGGCTCAGGCTGCAGTTTTACTTTGGGAGCTGCTGTTGGTGCACACCTAAGGCTTTCTCTTGGCCAGTCCACAGTACCATCTCTCTGGCTACTGGTGGTTTCTGTCAATGTGCACATGGGGTAAAGGAGTAATAGTCCTATGGTTAATGGGAATCTCAGAAGCCAAAGCCGCAAAACTGATGGGCACAAGTTGAGCACTTAAAGCTGTTAGAGGGCTTCCCAACTAACTCCAAGACTCATACGAGGATAAGGTGGTCATGGAACAGGCTAGACTGACACTGGATCACCTGCCAACCTCAAGAACATATTCAGGCATTGAGATATTAATTTGGCTCTGAGAGACCAATGCTTAACTAAAGAAATGGAATCTTTAAGATTCTGCCAGAAACCTTATTTGTGGCCATCTGTTTTTTTCTATAAACTAGTGACTTTTGTATTATCGTACTTGTCTCAAGACCAAAATTTTAAAATTAAAATTTCTGTTGTATGTTTATGTATATATATTGAAAATAGGTAATGTTTTTCTATTTCTGGGTAGCATTACCAAAATTAGTTTGTAAATGAGCTCTATTTAACTGGCTTAAAGGAAAATAAGCACTTATCAAATTAAGTATTCTAAATGCTCAGAAATATAGAAACTTAACCCAGATGTTTTCAAAGTTTATGTAATCTAGGATAAATATTTAGTAAATAAAAGCTAGTTTAAGTGTGTTGGTTCAATTAAAATAGATATGTATTCAGAGTTACCAGCTTTACTATAATGCAGAAATACAACTTATATCCTGGTCAAATAAGTTTGGTTATCTCTGTTACACAATTTGTCAGCAAGGAAAATAACATGATTTGGTTCACTGTTTAATATCTTGAGAAATTTTCTTGATTAATCTAAACACAATTGTTAAAAACAAGTGAACAATTATGACCACGAGCTGGTCATGGTCTGTATGTTTCTCACTGGGTAGAAGCTTTTCCCTGTTGCTTTTTTTTGTAGCAAAGAAATTACTTGAAAACATCATCCCTCCATGGGGCCCCCCTACTGCTTTGCACAGTGACCTCAGAACTCATTTTCCTGGCCAGGCAATCCAAGAACTCTGCGGAGCCCCTTCTCGGCTCCACAGAGGCTGCATTGCCCATATCGCCCTCAGTCTTCAGGACTAGCAGAAAGGCTGAATGTGGCATCATTAAAACCCAATTATGAAAATGCTGTGAGCCTTGGAAATTCCCTGGACCAAGGTGCTGTCACTGTTCTAGAGAATCTAAGGGTCCTTCCTTAACTTTTGAAAAACATAAGCTTACTCCCTGTGAAATAGTAACCTGCAGACCCATACAGCTGCCTCATTCCCCATACCCTGACCATCACATTGCCCAATGTGATCTATTAAAATATTGCTAGCTCCCGATTTTCTATTTCCAATAACATCTCTCAAAAGTTAAAGAAGCCTATGCTGAACAAGAATACAGCCTGACCTCTGATTCCTCCCATGACCTACTTTCTAGAGCAGTGGTTGCCAACCTTTCGGAACTCACAGACCACTGGTTGGTGACCGCTGTCCTAGAGAATATGTCTACTGAAAAAGACATAAACTTAAAAGACTCCCTCTTCCTTTGTTGGAAAGACCTTTCCTGGTACTGCTCACCAATTCCTGTGGAGCTAAACGTGAAGGCATCGGTCCCTATTTAAGAGTCACAGGACCTGAATGGACCAGCAAAGTCAGTGATGATCTCAAACTCAAGATCTCCATGCAGCCAGCAGCAGACAACACTGGTTGTAGACAGCTATCCCAAACATAGACCAGGCCAGCAGAACTTAAAGCTTACTTCCAACACTGTTTTCCTCTACAAAAGTCACGAGGGGAGAAATTAATCAGCTATTCTACTTTACTGTTTTTTCTCCTATTTTCCCTTGATCTTGTCCATATATAAAATGCCCTTGCCTGTATCTCCCAGGTGATTGCCAAGTGTGGTAACTTTCTAGGCTGCTGGATTTGCCACCTAAAATTTCATATCTCCCATGGTGGTAGAGACCATGGTCATTCCTGTAACCAGTTTATTTTCTATCCCTAATGCCACCGTAACCAATACCCTAATTCCCTTCCTGTCAGCTACACCGTATGCTTTTGCAGCCAGGCTCCCAGTGCCTTTCTTTTCCTTTTTCTGATTATAACTGTACTTTCTCAGTTAGACACAAGTACCTATGAAATCGTAACACACTTGCAACCCCCAAGTTCTTGTGATTATCTATCTATATCATATCTGCCCCAATGATGACAAAATCTTACCAGCAGCATCCACCTTTGTAAGGAATTTAGAAAAAATTTTTATTTCAGGCTAGGAGATTTATTTCCCAGATGCATCAAAACCCTAACCTACTCCTGCCTTGAATGTGCAAATGCAACAAACCATGCAGATGAATCATTAACAATGCCATTTTAGCAGGAGTGGGTTTGTGTCCAGTAGGGATTTATCTTTGTCTGTGGTGGTTTTGCTCCTTGGGCCTATGAATGCCTGTGCCTAGATGGCTGGCACATATCTGGCAAATGTCTCTTACTTAGGGTATGTACTGCACTCCGAACTGTCTACAACCAAACTGAGACACCTCACTAGTCAACTCCCCTGAATTATCATCAAGTTATATAGGACTTACCAGGAGGCATTCAGGATTTACTTCTTTTGGCCGATCCCTACTTGCCTGGTTAGAAGCAAGTACAAATGAGGTTATGATCAGAAACCCTTTAAACCCATGGGAACACTGCTGACACTACCAACAAAGGCCTTAGCCGCCCCCCAAAAATTCCAAGACTCTCTAGCTAAAGTTATCCTTGACAACTGGACAGCCTTAAGTACCTCTAAACTGAACAAGGACACATCTGTAGTCAACACTATTGTACTCGGATCAATACTTCTGAGAAACCTGAGGTCAAGCTCAACCTGATTTATCTTGGAATTTTGACTTATTCATCTGGTTACCAACAGGATTTGGCTCATGGGTTACAATTTGGTCTCTCTATCCTACTTGTCATTTTATTTTGTGTTTTAATTTTTGAAGTATTCAGTTGTTGTCTATCTAATCTTTGTAAAAAGTAGCAAACTTGATAGATTTGCCCAGTGTTTCAAACTGATATCTAACACCTATACCCTAGACAAAATCTCTCTGCCTTGACCTCCACTTTGATCCACTATGAGAAGTTGCTCAAATGTGGTCTTTTAGTTGCTACCAACCCTGAAAGCTTCTCTCACCTTGAGGAAGATGTCTACTCATGGCATGGTAAAGGAAAATAAACAAAATGGATGAAGTCCATGCAGAAGAAACACCTAGCAATATATGAGTGATCAATACTCCCTAATAGGGACTTGATCAAAAAGTGGAAATGTAGACCCAGACTAAAATGGAGTCACTTATGTTATGGAAAAAAATGAAGATAGTCAACACAGGCTCATACAGGAAACTTAATCTAATCTTAGAGGACTTTATAGCCCTTCTCAAATCAGCAGAAGACACCAGCCAATCTCCAACCACCAAATCTATTCATGCCCATGTCTGGTCTTCCTTGTTACCCTGACTCAGCTAGCCTGGCCCAAATTTACAGTTTGGTTGTTGACATTTCTTGTTGTCCCGATGAGGCTACTGAAATCCACTTGCCATTTCCCTCCTCTATGGTACTAGACACCTGAGGATGGTCCTTTTCTGCACCGAGGGACATGTTCTCCATCTAACAATGTCTTTGATCAAGAAAAGATACAAGAGGAAGAAAGAAAGCAACACCTAAGTAATATGGTTCATCAGTGATACTTTCTGCAAAATATCTTGATCAAGAGGGGAAATGTGAGAGCATTTCTATCTAAAATGGAACTGGAGGATAGGAAATGGAGAATGTCACACATGTGCCTTCAGAAAAACAGAACTTAAGAGCTGAGAGACCAATTTCCTGTAAATGCCTGATGAACAGATGACAGAGACTTATCTCCCAACGACTGAATATCCACCAAGAATCTCTAACCTGAAGCTAATAAACTTACTGTTTAGACTCTGGCTGGACTCCACCTTGCCCATAAATACAGCCTGCCCCAAACCCTCAATGGACTCACCTGTAGCTGAATATATCATGCATTTCCAGAATTGCAATTCCTTTGCTATTCCTGAATAAACTCAATTTCTGATCATTTGAGCTTGCCTCAGGTTGCCTCCTTATATAGAATC
This sequence comes from Myotis davidii, assembly GCF_000327345.1. Taxonomy (NCBI): domain Eukaryota; kingdom Metazoa; phylum Chordata; class Mammalia; order Chiroptera; family Vespertilionidae; genus Myotis; species Myotis davidii. Next base: position 1,053,639 of record NW_006292337.1, on the reverse strand, counting down.
ACAGCCATTATGGGCAGGGTTACAATTAGACTAGAGCATTCATTTAAAATGTGTACTTGAAAGCCAGGGCTCCCAAATAAAACAGAATGGGGTGCCTATTTTAACTGGCATGCTAAAACCTCCAAGAGGTGCCAAGATTCCAAAATAACTTCATTTAATGATTCATTCATTGCAAAAGGCTAATAAAAAATTAAACACACAGTGGCACCTACAACAAAAGACTATAGGACTGGCATGATTCCTACTACTCCCTTCCATCCTCCTTTACCTGAGTACTCTCAGTCCTCTCTCTGAACCGCCTTCCCACTATAAAGAGACTGCAAGAACTGAACAAAAGTCTGCCAAGTCAGTGGCCTTACAGATGCCCCTATACAGGCCACTCCCAAGGTTGATGAGGCTCTTAGGAATTTTCCAATAAACTGCTACCAGTTATTCCCTTAAAACAGCTGAGGAAAAACTAAAATTAAATCAGTGGAAAACCTTGCCAAATTCCTGGTAGATACCAAGGTTGCATTCTCTTCTTTAAACCCCACTTGCTCTGGAACCTGCAGAGTGGGTCCTGGGAAAACTGGCAGTAGCTGGTGAAGGATGAGAATCCTTCCTAGAGTTGGCTTTCCTGCATCTCTGTCTATAATGCCAAGTCTATCGGTCAACATGGTTCGTGCCACACTGAAACATTTACTGTGAGGGAGAATGTTCTTCTAGAAATTATGAAATGTAATTATAAGTTTTCCAATACACAGAATGCTAGTGTAGCAAACAGTTCACAATTGCTTACTTCTTAGTGTTCACTGGGAATTAAGGATTCTAAGGGTTAGAATTCTAATCAGTGCATCCTAGAAATTGTATGACATTCCTAGAAATCTTATATATCCTGTATGAGTCATAATTCCACTTATTATCTTAAGATGTTGTATATCACAGAAATAACCAAATTTCCCTGTCAATTCCATTACAATGAGCTCCCGTCAGATCTTTAGCAATGGGCGTACCAGGAACTCTTGACCACTGGCACCGTGGGCAAATCAGGAGGTGCCGAATCATGGGTGCATACTTCACACCTGAAGAAGGCTCCACCTGACTTCTGGTCCTGTGCAAAAGCTTGGAGACCTCACCATCAAACTGACCAGGAAAAAGGTAGCCAACATCAGAGTAGGCTACTTCCCCCCTCCCAAAATGTCAGAGGAAGAATGTTTCTTTCCATTCCTCCTTCCATCTCTGACCATTTTTTCCTGCTTCTTACACATGAGGGTCTTCATGACTCTTTTGTCTACTTGTATCTTGCTCAGGCCTGGAAAGCTATTGTTCATGTATCTCAGACCACTGCAAAAGTTGGTAATTTAGCCTCCAAACAACTGCTGGATTTGCCACGATGCTAGTGATTCTATAGTTCTGCCCATCCCAAACTTCTCCCTGATTTTCAATACATCAGTTTCTCTGGGGAAAATTTAGCCTTCTCTATTGTGTCAGAGTCCCTAGCCCTGGGGATCCATTTCTTTCTTTCTGGTTAACAACTCCAGATCCCGGGAGCTTTGTATCCAAAGAAAGGGACACAAGGCAAGGGCGTCAGAATAAATAAAACACCTTTGCAGTCTACAGACCCTTAAATTTTACTGGTCTGCATGGTTGTCACCTTTTAAAGTCCTGACCCACAGACAATGCTATGACCAACACCACTTGCTGTACCTGGATTGATACGTTGGGGAAGTTGAGACAAGCCGGTTGGCTTAAAGTGACTCCTTCAACAGGGCCTTTCTTGACCTACTTGATTTTGATTGGTTTGGGTCTTGGGGACCATGGGTCCAAAGTGCACTCCTGACATTGGGAATTATCCTGTTTATAAGAATCATAGTAGTCCCCCCTGGTGTGTGTTCTCTCAAAAGCTTTAATGCATAGTCACAGCCACTAACCATCAAGCAAATGATCCCCCTAAGAACAGAATGTCAGAAAAGAAAGAAAGAGAAGGACCACCTGAAAGCATGTGAACCTGATGTCGTGACCAGCGAATGCCACAGAGAGACTGGGCAAAAAATCGAGAGATCTCCAGACTGGAAGCTAATGCCTCAAATTTTGATCACATCTTTCAGCTAGGCTGCAAGTCCAATCAAAGGGGGGAAATTAATAAAAACAAGACAGTGGCCCCAAATGGAATTGCTTACCACCAAACTGAGACTTAACTACAGTTAGGGCTTTCCCATAAGTGCAACCTTAAACCTGTCAATCAGGAATGGCCTGGTCAGCACTAGTGAGGTAACCCGCCTGACAGATCCCTACCATCCCCAAAGGAAAATTATTCTACAATACCCGACCTGCCTTTTCACCTCATGCAGCTGCCTTGTTCCTGCTGCCTTCTGCCTATAAAAGTCTTTCATCTGGTACAGCTCCTCAGAGCTCCTTTCTTTTTTGCCCCATCACAATCTATCCCCTCATACCCTCTTCCACCTCCACTCCTGATTACCACAGTTATCCCTCCCTGTCCATGAGTTCTTTCTTTCTTTCTTTTTTTTTTTTTTTTGCTCAATCCTCCTAGTCCCCCTCACCAGAGCTGTCTGCCTGCTGTCTATCTATGAGTTTGTTTCTACTTTGCTTGTTAGTTCAGTTTGTTCATTAGATTCCACACATCTCCTTTCTATCTGCTAGGTTGAATGCTATCTGATTCATGAACCAGTAAGTAAAGCAAATAAGTCTTTAAAATTTGCTCAGTCAAATTTTGTTTCACACCATCTTCCTCTTAAAGGCTAAGCCCGTTTCCTAATCCCTCATCTGCCAACTCAGGGGACTCACAGTAAAAAACTGTTCTGTGTCTCTCTCCTAATTTGCCCAGGATCTTGTCCTGCCCTACTCTTCAGGCTAAAGTCCAGCTCTTTCTCTACAGCAAACAAGACTCTCTGCTGTTTCCCAAACACCCTGCTTGTTTCTGCATCTGTGTTTTTGCCCTTGGAAAAGCCTCTAGGCCTCCACCTAAAGTCTCAGATCACTTTATACATAAATGCTGCACGTTTCTTATTCCCCTTGTATAGAAAATCCTGATAGGTTTTCAAATTGTTGATTTGAACTTGAACTCTTAGAACTCTGGTCTCTAGCATGGTTCCTAGAATATAGTGATGGTTCAATTTTTTTTCATTGAATAAATTTATCCACTTCTGAATAGTATCCTCATCATTTTTGTTAACCCTTGAAATGCTACTTAATTTCAATGTCTCATCTCCGAGTTAGATTCTGCTGGCCCAAGGACAGGACCCAGACCAGGTGCTACTGTTTTGATGCCCACTGTAGCAGTACATTTGATTCGCCCAAGGATCTTGTTTAAAATGCAGATTCAAATTGTAGGCCCAGGAGTTTAGCTTTCTAACCAGCTCCAAGATGATGGAGATGCTATTCTATGGACCACATTTGGGAAAACAGAACACTACAGCGTTTGGTAGACTGCACACTGCCACTTAAGAATGCTGGGAGGATAGCATAGGAGATTTTCCAAAGCTTCTGCTAACTAAGTCTGCCCTTTGTGATTTGAAACTTAAATTGCATGACGCTGTTCTTTCCATGGACAGAGGTTACTAAACCAGTAAAAGTGTCTACAAGAATCTGCATGTACATAGAGCCTGGGAAGGTCTAAAACACACTCTGGGGTCTTTTCTGGGAAGTCACATAAGAACTCCTAACATCTGATATAAAAATATACATATAAACATATAGTTCCACATGTATCTAGAAATCAACATAAAACAATGGTTTCCACACCATGCAGATGTTTCCTTCTGGGGATTATGATATGGGCAAGGGCAACACATATGCAACACATCTGAGATCACACACTCCAAAGCAGTGAAGGGGGAAAGGGCTGTAAGAACAAAACATTCCCTTACGATACCTCTACTCATCAGTACTTTGGTGAGTTGGAGACTCAGACCCGTCCATAATGGGCGAGTGTTCTGTTGCTTCTCTGAACAAAGGAAAGCAGAGGAGGAAGAGAAGAGAGGTCATGTTAAAGAGAGGAACCGACACAGACATGATTTGTAGCTCATTGATACATTAGAAAGAATGGTTGACTACACGCCCAGTGTTAGTGACAAATAAGTCACACAGACCTTTCAACCCCCAAGTGCGAGTCAAAAGACCTCTCTATAGTTTTGGTAGGAAGGCAGGCTTTGGTACTTTTTACCCATTTCTCATTTTCTTGTCACATCACAGAAAATAGTTTTTAATGATAATTCAACTCAATCTGATGAAAGCGTTTACTTCAAGAACCAAAATACCTTTTTGTTTCAAATTTGTCTTGAGTCCTCACTAGCTATGTGCAGTGAAACCCAGGCAGGGTTCCAGACCAGCTCATTGTGTGTGCATCTGAGGGGTGCTTATAAATTTTAGAGCTGCTGTCACTTAAATAAATACATTTGGGTCAGGTAAAATTGGATATGATGGAGAAAATCTGGGGATCCAGAGAAAGAGCCTGGAATCTGAAATTCCTTATTTAGGTGAGATGATTTACCAGTGGAGGTACCATAGATACAGAAGATGTCATTTTTTTATGAATTAATCTTGGAGAGACTCCAGGGTCCTAGGCCTAGCAGCTGCCAGACCACACAAGCTAGAGCTGGAGTGTGGATGGTGAATAAGGGAGTGTTCTCATGATCTGTAATAATGACAGAGGGGAAGTTGCTGCTCCAAAGACGGACCAAGAAGTGGGAGTGGATACAAGAAATTTGAGTGGGCATCAGAATCCCCGCTGGAGGCTTTGTTAAAACACAGACTTCCAGACCCACCCCCAGACTTTTTGACTCAGTAGGCCATGGGTGGGCCTGAGAACCCGCACTTCTAACAAGATCCCAGGCAACAGTCATGCTGCTGGTCTGGGGACTGCACTTTAAGGACCACTGGCCTAATGGAAAGAGACAGGGCTTATGGCTCACAGAGCACAGGGCTGGAGTGTCAGCTCCAACCAGCCATTGTGACTTCGGGCAAAGCACTTATTTTCTCTTAGCCTCATGTATAAAACGGAAAGATGTGATGCTTCCCGAGTGAGGCTGCAGTGAGAATTATATGAGTTCATATATGTTAGAAGAGGCTTCCAACCTTTGAGTACACAGCAAGCACTTAATAAACATTACCTCTCCTACCTTCTGTTAAATGCTAAGGACCCATAAAGCCTGGTTTTAAATTACTACAGATAAATGTGCAGGAACAAAAATGGCTGCCAAGCATAAGAGTCAGAAATGTGGTCAGTGGAGCCGATTCTGGTCCTGTTGTTTCCTGATGATTCAACTCACAGACAGCTGTCAGATTTTCCCAGACACCCCCACCGATGCTCTAGGAAATGAGAAACTGAATAGAGCTAGATAAAGAGACCCTTTACTTTTTTAACCAACAGATATAGATAGTATATAACATCCATTTAGCGGTGATGTCTTAGGAGCAACAGAAGAGGCAGGAACTGTGAGCGCAGCAATCTATGTGTACCCCTCAGACTCTGCAGCAGATCAGAACATCCTATATATCCCCGAGATTATGATGTCGGTCTATGCTGGAAGCTATAAGGAGAGCTGAATTTTGGGTTATTTTGCTGTGGTCCACTTCTTAAAGGTCTCAAGGTACCTGATGCCTTTTGTGTGTTGATTAAGCGGTTGGCCAGGACAGAGATGGGATCTGAGCCTCCTGTCTTTTTCTTAAGATGTGTCCTGATACCAAGACAGTGAGCATCCTGAGAAGCAGGTAAAACATGGGACCAGAGGCAGCCCAGGGTGCTCACACTGGTCTCTTTCTCCCCTTCCTCCTTGGTGCCTGGCATTCTGAAGTTGTCCTGGTATAACCGGAACTTAAGTCACATGCTGTCTGGAATTCTGACCAAAGCAGTGCAGTTGGACTTGTGACATTCCCCACATTCCTGGGGCCATAGGCCAGCTTTACAAGGGAGTAGAGAGAATTCTCCATCTAAAGGACAGCGATGGAAAGGAGAGGGGTAGAAGGAACAGCAGTTCATGGGCCTCCTCTGGAAAGGAAGCAGGTTCCTAGTAATGAAGAACACTCGTCATTATTTTCCTGATAAACCTTGTGTTACTAGATTCTCATATTCATTACACTCTTCCTGACGAGGAATGGCTGAGGATCATTTTGGAACCTGGAAGAGGAGGATGAAAGGTCTGATAGGAACTCACCCAGTCTGCCAGGTTAGGATGTGGTGGGGACTGCTTGGGGGTGTTGCTCCAATTTCACTCGATGGCGTCGAGCTTCTCTGGCTTTGAGGTAAGGCAGCTGTATGCAGGTGGTGCAGAAAAGACGCGTCAGACACCAGTCAAGTGAAGGAGCTTCCTTCCAGAGATGCTGGATGCAACCCCTTGCAGGGTCACAGTGGGCAAATATCCACCCATTACACTATTCATCTCCTCCAAACCATACAGCAGTTCCATCCTCAGTTAAGTTGACGCAGGATACTAGGTCCCCGCTTTGCCACTGGAAAGTGGCCACAGGGATGGCGGCAGCCTCCACAGTAGCAAAGAACCTGACAGCCCCACAGACCTTTGAGCGAGTCCTGGGCAGGGCTAGTGTAGAAGGGCCTATTTCTCTGGACATAGGAAGCGACACCTCAGGGCATTTGTAGATGTGGCCCCAGAGTCAAAACTGTGCCTTTGTCTTAACAGAGAACTTCCAGAAAGGTTCTCAGAGCTTGCTGCCTGCCATTTCAGCCTTATAATCTACCCCTTTGGACACTTCAAAGGGTGCTGGGCTTTTAATAGCTCATCCAAATCTGACTACTAGGAGTTTATTGACATGGACAGAGTTTTTCCAGTTGGTAAAGTTTAGTAAGAAGCAAATCCTCCTTAAATGCACCCGTTGTTTTCTTGGGAATGGAATATTTTTCATCAGGAAACCTCAGATATACTTCTTAACATTTCAGTCTAAAACATGTTCCAAAAGATTTTACCTAATCTCTCTAAATAAAGCACGTCTACTAGACAAGTGCTAACGCTTTGATGGAACATAAGCCCTCCCGGCCCTCTTTGGAACTGCTGCTTCCAGCAGGGCAACAGGCTCAGCATGTCCATTCATTCACTCTCACGGTGCTCTGGGAAGTCGATGGCAGACTTCACTGGGCTTATTTTACAGGTGGGGGAATATGGAGCTGGTTCTGGGGTTTTGAAGTCCACGGTTCTCTCATGATTGCCTGAAGCATTTTTATTATTATCTCTGGAACTTGTCATTTGACTGATGCACCATAATAAATGAGCCAACAGGGATATGAGGACAGAACCAAGGAGCCCTGTGGCCTGGCACACCTGGGAAGCCAGCAGGCCCTTCCTCTTTGCCCTGCTCTCTCTAGGCCCCCAGAATCTCCTTCAGCTCCCCAAAGAAGACCTCCTATTTTCTGTCTTTAGAATCACCCCCTCCCCCTAATCTTCACCTTCTTTCTAGGCACAAGTCCAGACTTGCAGTCCCTTCCATTTGCTATTGATTCTCATTTCATTCTACTTTTAAAATCATTTTTATTACATGTCAACATCCTCCCCCTTTCTTTTCCTACAGGCAGCATCTTGCCACTGCACGAGTTCCCTTCTCCTTATGAATGCCATGAGCATGGAAATGAGTTGGTCCATGCTAGGCCCAGAGCCCTGCCAGCACCAGTACTGGTACTGAACAAGTGTTGTTATGATTGCCAGGATTCTCTCAGAGAGGGTGTGTGCCTTCTTAAGGAAAAGCATGGTTTCTTCCCTTTGTCACTTAATTCCTCCTGCTCTGAGTACAAAGATAAAGTAACCCTTAATTTGATTATGAAACTCTGAAAGCTCTTTACAAAAATGACTGTGGTTATATCCTAACTCTATTGAAATGGGAGTGCAAGGAGCTGCTATCCATGTGGTCACAGTGGTCCAGTCATGGGTCACAATGAAGTCAGGTGCCGCACTCCAGGCTCCATCAGCCTGCCCCATCGGGGGACACACCTGCCGAGTTTCAAGGCTCCCACAAGCCAAGGCCCTAAGCAAGCCATGCTCTGCAAGGTGCCACCCAGGTCTCTACCTTACCAGTGTCTTAGGTAAACCCCGAGACACCTAACTTCTTTGATTTCTGTCCTCACCAGGAGAAGTGGTTGGAGGGATGGTTTGATGCCTACTGAGGAAGCTGAAGTAGGAGTTGGCCCAATCCACTGGAGAGGATCTGATGTGCTGTCCCACCCCCTCCAAAGTCTGTCACTCTTGGCAAAACCAGGCCCAGTATGGGAGGGGTAAAGGGGTGATTGAAAAACCTCAAGTCTCATACATCTCACAGCTAGGTTTCTGGAATCAACCATCTCTCATTCCTTACCGCAGACTCTAAGAAATTCTGGAAGCCCTTGAAAAGAGTCAACAATTTGCTCATTCAGGGCCAACCCCATTCTGTCCCCATTCTCACCTGACGTGGCCTTGCACATCTGGGGCATCCTGGTGACTCTGCTGTGGGCCAGGAAGGTGCTCTGGGAGGAGGTGCTGTACTGGGAGCCACTGTCAGAGGAGGTGGAGCTGGTGTGCGACAGGCGGCTGTGCTCCTTGTGCGAGGCGGTGGAGCGCTGGTACCACTGGCGCAACTCATCGGACACTGCGGTGCGCCCGGTGCCCTTGTCATGGGAGCACTCGCGGCCCAGCGAGGGAGTCCCCAGGATCTGCGAGCGTGATGGCGTCAGGCGGCCGGCGTCGCCCTCCTCACTGGCCCTCCAGCTCTCCCGGAACAGGCCGCCCGCTGTGTAGGAATTGGAGGTCTTGAACTGCGCCTTGACACTGTAGTGGCCCTCCTGGTCGCTCTCCAGGCTGCGCACAACCACAGGTGTGGCGCCCCCCTCAATGTACAGCGGGTACTCCTTGATGCGGTACTGCGAGCTGGGTTGGCTCTGGCTGTGCAGATAGACGCCAGGTGCGTTCCCGCCTCCCCCCCTCGCGGCCAGGTTGGGCATGCTGCCCGAGTTCGCTGTGCCCAGCGAGCCCGCCGCCCGCTGTCTCTGCCGCTGCCTGGCACGCGCCTTGGAGGGTGAGTCCTCCGCCAGGGTGGAGTAGTTGGCGTTCATCTGCGCTGGGTAGTAGTGCTCCGAGCTTGAGTGGCTGGTGCAGGATGAGCAGTCGTCCATGGGGTCTGAGCCATTGCTGCTACGAGTCCGCGGGGTGTAGAAGTCGGGGCTCCCTGTGTCATTCTCGGAGCCCAGGAGCTTGCCCTGGGACTCCAGGCTGGAGCTGCGGTGCCGAAAGTGCAGGGCGAGACTGTGCAGGCGCGTGGGGCTGAGGTCCACGGACCTGCAGGGAGACGATGGGTGGTGGGTCTGTGAGTCCAGTGGAGGGTTGGGGGCTCTGCCACCTGGGACTCAGGAGAGAGGCTCCAGCAGCTGGGAAACTGAGCTGTGCTGCCCTGGGAATCCAGGTGCTTCCCATGGTTCTCAGGTGAAAAGGAGGCGGGAGAGCAAGGCTGACCCCTGGAGTCAAGCCTGGCCTCTGCTGGGATTTTGATTCCCAGTGGGAGGTAAGACTGAAGACAGCGCCCACATAAGGGTTCCCTCTGAAAAAAGTGTGCCAACAACCAGGGCTTTTTTTTTTTTTTTTTTTAAGTGGAAAGGAATTCTATAGATACAAAGAGAACCAAAGAAAATGCCTATTCCAGTATTATGTTAAACCAAATGAAATGCCCATTTTTGCAGGTCAAAACAGGCCCTATGGAGACATTTCATATGGTTCAACCAAATATTATAATGAAACCCACATACACAGATTTCCATTTCCATGAAGACTCTGAAAGGCAAAGTTGGTGGAACATGGAAAATGACTGATGCAAAAACATACCATGCCACCATTCTGTTTATAACGCATTCTGCTTATCGAAATCCATCCTACAAATATCCATCAATATGACAGACAATGCTAGGGCCACATGAGAAGTTCAGGGTGGCCCTGTTGGCCAATTACACGAAGATATGAGTTCAGTTCTGACTGTCACCCAGGGGACAATGAGAAGTTCCCATCATGAGGCCCTCTCGTCCCACACCACTCCGTCACTCTCTTCCAGCCATACTGGACTCCTGGGAACATGCCGAGTTCAGCCCTGTGTGCAGGGCTTTAACCTGCTGTTCTCTACCGTATCCTCAGAGGTTGCTCCCCCCTCCCCCATCCATTCAGGTCTCTGCTCAAAGTTCACCTTGTGAGAGAGAGCTTCTCCATGCTTCTAGTTCACTCTCTAGCCCAGCTGTGCGCAAACTACGGCCCGTTTGAAATGAATAAAAGTAAAAAAAAAAAGACCGTACCCTTTTATGTAATGATGTTTACTTTGAATTTATATTAGTTCACACAAACACTCCATCCATGCTTTTGTTCCGGCCCTCCGGTCCAGTTTAAGAACCCATTGTGGCCCTTGAGTCAAAAAGTTTGCCCACCCCTGCTCTAGCCCCTTGCTTGGCTCATTTTTTCTCTTAGTGCTATCACCACTTGACAGATATTTATTATGATACCTAACTGAAATGTAAGTCTGATGAGAGCAAGGGTGTGGTCTGCTTTTTTCACTGCTCTGTCCCCTAGAATCATCCCTGCTACACGGAGGCACTTTATAAATATGTGGTGTATGAGCAAATAAAGGCATGAATAAAATGAAGGAGAAAATCTTGTCTGGAGTGCTCTACCTGCTATAAAATGGTTTACCATTTATGGGCGCTCATGCCTTCTGTCCTTTGAGGTATGATCCCTACAGACTCAGTTTTTGATAAAATGGAATGGTGGCTTTGGTTTTGCTTCTTTTTAGAAAATGAAGGCCTGATTCATTGGAGCCTCCCTTTTGCCCATTCCTTTTATTCTCTAATGAATTTATACCTTGAGGCATTAAAAAGTCCGGGATAAATTAGGTCCCAGTAGAAAGCAACAGGAGGACTCTCCAGTAAAGAGCACCTCATCAGGGCAAGGTGGTGTGGCTCCAGCATGCTTCCCTGCTAACCTGCTGGTCTTTCCTGCCTGTATCTTGCTTAGGCTCCTTCCATGCGCACTGCCTGCCTGCGATTCTCCAGCTGCCTCCCGGTCCCACTAGGCATGGGCAGTGGGATATGATGGGTCTCTGCAAACGTGGGCAGACTGCTGCCAGCTCAGTTTTAAATCCTGCTTCATTTCAAGGAGAAACGACCTCCCTAGTTCAGGCCTGACTCTAGATCACCCATTATCTGGGCCAGCTGGAGCCAGAGATGTCCAATTTACAAAGGAAGTGGCCCGAGGGCCGGGTGGACTCACCTCGTGGAATGAACGTAGTGGGGACTCCGTACACGCAGGTCTGGTGTGGACGGCATGCTGGACTGTGAGTTCCAGTGCGGGAGGCTGCGGATGGGGCTGTTCTGGAGGGAGTTGCTTCCCCCTCCTGCTTCAGCACAGCTCCCTGTGCTGGGGAAACGCTTGTGGCTGCTGCAAACCAGAGGAAGCCGTGCTGGTCACCGCCACAGTGCCGCACCTGTGCCTAGGAGCTGACTAGCCTCCAGACGTCAACCTTGGTGTTGGGTGGGCTTACTCAGGATTCCCACCCCCACTCCCTCCGATCTCCGAGACTTTCCCTGAGAATCCTTATCCCTGCCCCTTGGGTCCTGGTCAGCCTTCACTGGGACAGGGAACATGACTGTCTGTAAAGCCATTGTCCTGATCTGCAGCTTCTATTTTCCAACATTTACTTGTCTGAACAACCCCATGGAGCTTAAATGGTGTAATAAAAGGAAATGAGAAAACCAGAGAAATCGACCAAAAATGCCTCTCCAAAACCCTCCCTCCAAGATCAGCCCAGTAATGAGCTGATAATGCACAGCTAAGATTACAGAGTTTGGCTCCAGAATTCTGCTGGCTGATGGGTTAGGGTTCTGAACCACTTGGGGATTCCTACGAAAAGGTTGTCACTTGACATTTTGGAATAGTACTGCCCAAGACTTCCTAATTAATTTCCGTGGAATTTAACAATATTAAAGCCATCTGCCAACACGTTGGCTGTGAGCCAAAACCTCCACTTTCCCTTGGAATGACAACCCTGCACCTGGACAGGTCAGCATCCTTGTTGAAAGTCAACCCCTGGAAAGAGTTAGGTTGCTTTGGATTTTGTAATTTGTGGATGCCATTTGGGACAGCCCACCGATGCTTTCAATAGCTGTTGACCATGCCTCCTGTGGCCTTCCCCACCCAGCTCACCTGGAATGACTGTGGGAGGAACGTTTCTTGACCTTCTCATACGGTTCATCTAGCGAGGACTCACTCCACATTTTGGGCTTTAAGGGTGACTTGTCATAGTCGTTGCGGTGATAATGCATCTGCCTGAGTCCCTCCAGGGACTGGGGAGGAGGGGGCCTGTTATGTGATGATGGTGGCCGAGGAGGAAGTCCCTTGTGAGGAGACTGTAAGGGGGACAGTGTGCTGGAGACCTGAGAGTCTTCTGTGCAAAAATGGAGAGAGAGCAACTGAGCAAGGGTCGTCCTTCCTAGTGACTCCAGACAGGCCCCCCACCCACCTCTGCCCCAATAGCAACTCCTGGGAGCCAGGCCAGCATTTACTTTTGAAGGCACCCATGATGCTTCCCCAGTTTCCAAACAAGTCAATCCAGAATAAACCAAACCTAAACTTTGAGCAGCATTAAATGGGAAGAGAAGGCTTAATTCTGATGAGCTACAAATGGAATAAACCCAAATTTCATTAAATCCCATGGCTTAACGCTTGCTTCACACCAAACAGCAAAATGTCCTCATCGTTGGACGTTTTCTTTGAATAGACAGGACGTATGTCATTTGCTTTGGGGGATTTCAGCTCCATGAGGGTTTTGTCTAGTCTATTAACTGCTATATCCTTAGTGTCTACAATGATTATTGACATGTAGTAGGTACTCAATAAATCATTTGTTAGAAAAAATGAATAAAAGCATATCTGTTCAGATTAATGATCTACTCATGGCTCTAGGTAAGAACTCTGCTTTTTCCAGAACTGTGTATATTGTTTTTAACATGTTCCCATATAATATTTTCATTTTGGAACTGCCTTAGGTTCCTTGGGAAGGAGATGGGCTACAACTATTATAAATAAAGACCATGCCCTGCCCTCAGGGGAGTGATGCTCTAACATCAATGGCCATAGGACTTTCGGAGGAAATGAATTCAGTTAGTCAGGCAAAGAGCTGTGGTCTGGAAGGGACTTCAGCAGTGGCCTGGCAGAGAGGAAAATGAAAGGAAGAAGCCAGGACCCGATGCAGCTGGCACAGCAGCTGGTGAGGAGGATCAGAGGGTGACAGGGAGGAGCTCTGGTCAAGTGCAAGTGTAACAGACCTTCTGTGGGCACCGAGATAAGCAAGGTGCCCTATTGACAGGGGCCTTTCATTCCAGATTCAGGAGTCAGGATTAGGTCTGAAAGCCACAGGAAAACTAAGCATGGATGTTAGGATGAAAGTCCCGTTTAGTCATCTGGCAGGGCTCACAAAAGGATAGGATCCAGGGAGGGCTGGGGAGGGGTTAAGGAAGATATCCAGTGGTGAGAGCCCCCGGGACAGCAGCACTGAGCAGAGAGAGGCAAGAAAAAATCAGTGATCTTTGTGGAGGCCGAGGTGGGAGTTTGAGGGGTACAATACCCAGAAGAAACTTCAAACCCCAATAACCATTCATGTGATCCTAAATCCACTTCCAAAGAGTGTTCTTTTCATAGCCCACTTCTCAGCCCCAAGTCCTGGGCATGTGCTATGCCTCCCCTGCTCCTGCACATCTCAGATCAGTAAAGGGAAGAGCCCTTAGATGGGGTAAGCCTGCACTAGGGAGGCAGTGACACCCCCAGGTAGTCTGGGGGTCTGCAACATGGGGAAGAAGCTAATCATAAATGATGCATCAGAATTAGCCAATGACAATATATAAATGCCCCCAACTCCTCGGTTACAAAGGAATCTCATGAAATTGTTCTCATTTCCTCCCCCCGGAGAGACTGGAGTCCACAGAGGCCAAAACCAGGGCTGGATCTCTGATCTTCAAAACACAGCTCCCTGCTCCCTTACAGCCCCATTTCCTCCCCACCCACATAACCAAGTGACTGTAAGAATATTGCAATGTGATTGATAATAGCAGGGCCAAGACGACTGGGTAAATAACCCGCCAGCCTTTCCCCACATTAACAGCGATTATTATTATTGTGATTATCTGCATTAGTCTGACCTGGGTAGACCTTTTATGTTTTCCATCTAAATAGCTATGTATCACTGCCCGCCTGAGTTTCCCCTAAGGGGTCAAAAATTAACTGCCACTTAATATATTTCCATTTCATTAATGTCCTGGCCTCACAAGTTTGGAGTTAAATCCATAGGAATGTGCTCAGAGATGGTTCTGGGTTGGACTTCTTTCCTATTCTATGTCAGGTGTGGACTGGGGGTCCGGGTTGGGGTCACTTCTGTTTTTCCTGCTTCCTCCAGGCTCTCCTAGCAGGTTTCAATCTTTGATTTGTGATCCAAACCAATGTCTGCCTCTTTCCTCCAGAAATTATGAATACGCTAAAGGAAACTATGTGTGGTGTAGAGATTCTCTGTTTAGGTAAAAATGTGGTTTGGCAATTAATAAAGTAAAGTACAACTCATTGACTATCACCTTAAACCTGACCTTTCAGGCACAGAAAACCCTACAATTCCAATAGACATGGTTTACGCAGCACCCAGCAACTCCCAACCAACTCAGTAACTATCGGGCAGTGAGAGAATTGCAGGGTAGCTGGGGCCATCCTGGCCCAGTTCTCACCGTTACACTGGCCTGTCCCAGACTACACATAGCTTTACCCAGTTTAATCTAAGCCCCTTCCCAGTCCCCGCAACCACCTACCATCCTCCAGAACAAGGGCATCAGAGAGGGAACTGTCTTCACTGCCAATATTTCCATCTGAGAAGACAAAGGCAAAAGTCTGAGAGTTTATCACATTCTTTAGACAAAGGCCTATCTGTAAAAATCCCGTGTTTAGCATGTCCTTCTCTTTCTACTCAGAGAGAATCCATGGAATACAATCCAAATGCTGCAGGGCATTTCTACGACAGCCCCGGCCGTGGCACATGAGCTCACCCCCACCCCCGACACTCAATGTGCCCATCTTCGTGCTCTTGTTAAACAGGGCACTGCCATGCTGAGTGGCTTTATATCCAACAGGCTGCCTGGCCAGGTTACGTCATACCATGGTCTTGGCCCAGTCTCAGGACCTAAAGGAGGTGAACTGCTATTGATTGTACAAATGTGAAACTAGGGTGAGGAACTTGGCTTTGCTCACAGGGCAACAAACGGCTTCTCAATAAATGTCTTAAGCCATTAGTGGTGATGGTGACGGGGAAGCTGCTAAATTCAGCAAAGCTTATTTTCATAGACCCCATTCAACTAAGCATGAGAACATGCCAGAGAGGAAGACAGCAAGGTAATCCTCCCCCTTAAACATCTGGGGAAACTGAGGCACAGCTAGGGAGCTGGTTTGTTTGGGATTGCTCAACTCTCCTGGCAACAGGTCTTTGGATACCAAGTTTAGTGTTTTTCTTTTGAAAAAAAAAAAATCATGCTGCCTGGCTGGTGTGGCTCAGTGGTTAAGAGTGGACCTATGAACTAGGAGGTCATGGTGATTCCCCGGTCAGGGCACATGTCCAGGTTGTGGGATTGCTCCCCCGGGTGGGGCATGCAGGAGGCAGCTGACCAACGATTCTCTTTCATCACTGATGTTTCTATCTCCTTCTCCTTTTCCCTTCCTCTCTGAAATTAAAAAATATATATATTTAAAAATAAACAGGCTAAGGAACTAGGAAGAATCTGAATTCCTTCTCTAATTCAAATGGGCTCGTATGATGAAAACATTATTTGAAAGAGGTAGCAAAATAGAGAAGACATATTCTTGAGTTGGAGTGTCCCTGTGTGCACCAAGCTTGCAGGTTTGATTCCCAGTCAGGGTATACACCTAGGTTGCTGGTTCAATCCCCAGTCCGGGAGTGTATGGAAGGCAACTGATTGATGTTCACTCTCACATCGATGTTTCTCTCTCCCTTCCTCTGTTTAAACATACCCCAGGTGAGGATTAAAAAGAAATGGCTGCAGGATCGGATGGGTCCCGTCACCAGTTAGTACAGATGATGTCAAAATGCACTATGTCAGCATTCCTAACAGAATAGCCCTCACTGGTTAAGTAGATTGCTTAGGGCATGCCAGGAGCTGGGCGCTGGCCCACTCTCAGGCCTGGTGCCCGCTCCCGGGACAGTGGGGCAGCTGCTATGGGGAGGGCTCAGCACTGACCATCAATGATGAGCGAGGCCCTCTGGGTGGGTTTCTTCCCCGACTTGATGCGGTTCTCGTTGATGGCATTCTCAATCTCCTGCAGCTTTTTCAGGGCATTCAGATAGGAGGTTTTCCTTTGTTTCTTCAGTTTTTTGCTGACGTTGGGGTCGCTGGCGAGGCGGCGGGCAGCCTCCGTAATCTGGGATTGAATGGCAAACTCTCGTTCCAGGCGTTCCAGCTCGGCTTCCTGTGGGAGGGAGAGCCAGGGTTTAACCTCTGTCCTTTCCGCCCCCGCCCCCCAAGGCAAGCGAGCCTTCCTTACTCCTGGGGACCACGGCACTAGGCGCCCAGCAGTCCCACTGCCTAATGCAGTGATCCTGCTCCTAAAACCTCTGGCAGCCGGTGCCCTGGGCACACACACTTTTGAGACCGTGGCCCTTGTTCCACTCTGGAGACAAGGTTGTCTGCACATGGGAGCATCACTGAGAAGCAAGGAGTCCCAATGCTGAGGGCCTGGGTCCTCCTGGCTTCATTCCATGGTCTCCACATGGTTCAGGAAGACCAAGCCTTCACGGAAATTCAGACCCGTTTGGTTTGAATGGGCACAGGATGCAACACTATTTTCAGAGCAGCTTTCTGTCCTGCTCTGCGGGCCTGCTGATGGGAGCTCCACTGTGCCCCTCTCCCCCACCTTCCCCACACCCCTCTGTCTCTCAGATTTTGAGCCCTCTGTGCTGGAGTCTGGAAATGAGTCAGCAGGGACAAAGATGGAGTGAGCTGTGAGTGGGACTCCACCAGCCAGCTGTGCTGACAGCCCTGGTTCAAACACTGCTCCATGGCTTTGTGTACACCCAGGATAGTCTCACTACTTAAACTGAGCCCAGCACATGCTGGCAGCACAGTCTGTGCAGATGGCCGCCTGCTGTGTGTGTGGGGGTGGGGGGTGAGGTGGGGGGGGCGGGCAAGTGCGTTTCCAAGAGAAAAGGGAGTTTGTTCTTCAGAGAGCAACTCTGCAGCCTGCCAGCTAATTCTGCGTTCCTTCCTTTGAGGGATTTCCGACCAAAATATGCAGGGACAGGTGAGGAAGACGGGGATGCACATGGAATTCTCCAGGAACTAAAGGCATATTTTGCTGACAAGTGTGAAGAAGCAGCTGGTGAGAAGGTGCGGTGAGATGGGACTGGGAAGGACAATGGGGCTGGGGGGGTGCCACTCACTAAGGTGAGGTCTCCTCATAAAAGTTGAGTTCCTGGTATCTGCCCAGCACAGGGGAGAGGAAGTTCCCCAGGTAATTCTGATGACAGCAGATCTGAGATGTACTTGACCAGATGGTCTTCTAAATCCCACCCGTCCTCGCCTCAGTTCTGACCTGATATAATTCTGCCTCTTCCACAGGCTGCACCTATCCTGTAATGTCCCCTTCTCCACGTCAAGCTACTCATGTTTATTGCACAACAAGCCAGTGTGAAGACCCAAGTTAAACTTCCTCCATATAGTAGCTCACTTAACCCTGGATCTGGCCCAAAGAAATAAGGACTCTGCAATGCACCTCATTGTACTGAACAGGAAACTGCCAGGTGAAGATTCAGATTTGGGTGAAGCATTTGTTGCAGC
>NW_006292337.1:1029485-1035796 GCF_000327345.1 Myotis davidii | reverse complement strand
CCCCCCCCCCGCCCCCAGGACCTCCTGGTGCAGATCTCAGCCAACTGGCCCCTCCCCTTCTACCTGCTCCAGGACACTGTGTTCTGGTGACTTTACCCGCATGCTAACCAGTGGGCTAGGGCTCTGAGTAACCAGGGATGGGAGGCCATTAAAAAGACACGCAATGGGCATTGTTAGAATGTCCTCCCAAGATTAACCTCACAGCTTGCGAGGTTAATCCTGTCAGATAGACAACGCACACTAAAAGCAAAATGCTTAGGAACACTCAACTAGCTCGTCCTACCCTGGGAGCCATATACTGACCAACCTGCGAATGTAACCAGAGGCGAAGGGAAATACTGAGCAGGAAGGGGACAGGGCAGCTGGCACTGTGCGCAATGCTGCAGCTGTTACAGAAAACCTGGGAGCCCCAGCAAACAGAAAACGAGGGTGATGCGAGTGAACCCAACACCAGGAAGAAGGGCGCACCTCTCCCTTGGGCAGGATTTTCTGTTCGTCCAGCTTGAAGGCCGTCCCGATTCTTCTTCGAACAATGGGTGGTTCCTCCCCTGGGTCCAGGGGATATTCAACAGGCAGTTTACCCGTCAGCTCCTGCAAATGTGCAACAGCAGGAGGAGAGGTGGAATCAGGGGGCAGGTGCTTATTTCCAGGACACACACACACACACACACACAACACACTCTTCAATGCACACATTCAAAATCGTACCTTTATTAAGCAAAATGCCTAAATGAGCGTAAATAAGAGTTTTTAAAATGTGATTTCATTTCTCTAAAAATGGATGAGAGCAATCCTTTTTTACAGATGCACTTTGAAAAGTTCTTCCGAAAGTAACTGTCACATAAACAAAGTTGCTTTAGATTTCATCATAAACCTTGCATTTCATTCATTTGTTAGTTTCCCAAGTGTTTCCTGCATGCCCACTGTGTGCCAGGTGGGGCCACACACATCGCTGATCTTTCTGGCTCCCGTGCAGTGCCCCTGCACCCCACCCTCCCTTACTGATAGCTGAGATTAAAGTGTCTTCCACATAGTCTTTCTTAGGAAGAGTGGTGTTTATATGGAAAATCCCAGAAAAATGCATATGACAAATTAGAAACTAAATATAAGAATTATTCCACTCAGGCCAACACTCGGGGAACAGGCTGAGCTTAAAGGACATTAAATGTACACAAATAAGAGTTTCAGTACAAACTGAAAATAAACCCGTACTTTTGGTACATCTATTAAAACAGATCTGTTGAGTGTATATTTTGGGGTCTGAAAATCTAATTGTTGTGAGTACGATGACAGTGAGCTTAGCTGACACATGGCCATAGTGACAATGACCCTGCAAACACTAGGTCAGTGGAATGAGTCCACATTAGAATTGGGCTCCATATGAGGGGCTATGTCTGGGCTAAATAAAGATCAAATCTGAATCAGCAGCTAATCCATGTGGTGGAGCCAAGGTATCAGTTGTGAGGAGTCCCTTCCAGGGAAATAAAGTTCTGGGAGAGCCACTGTGAGCTGCCAATGGCACAGGTGGCAAAGCCCAGCCCTGGTTTCTAGCCCCAAATCAATACCTGTGCTGCACAGACTCAAGGAAGAGCTCACAGCTCAGCATCATCATGAAAAGCTATTGTGTCAGGTTGCCCAGTGCTAGTGTCCCACAGGCGGGAAGCCTGGACCAGTAGATTCCAGATGATGATCTACCTGCTAAGACAGTGATTCTCAACCTTCCTAATACTGCAACCCTTTAATACAGTCCCTCATGTTGTGGTGACCCCCAATTTCATTGTTACAAATTGAACATAATTAAAG
Organism: Myotis davidii; assembly: GCF_000327345.1. NCBI lineage: Eukaryota > Metazoa > Chordata > Mammalia > Chiroptera > Vespertilionidae > Myotis > Myotis davidii. The sequence continues at coordinate 1,033,993 of NW_006292337.1, read as the reverse complement.
CATAGTGATTAATCACAAAACAATATGTAATCATATATGTGTTTTCTGATGGTCTTAGGTGACCCCTGTGAAAGGGTCATTCGACCCCCAAAGGGGTCGCAATCCACAGGTTGAGAACCGCTGTTCTAAGAGGAGGGGTGGTCTGGCTTCTCCTCCCACCATTCTGTGTGGGTGTGTGTGCGCTCACTGGGGTGTGGTGTGTGCACTGGGTTGTGTGTACGGACATGTGCAATGGTGCATGCATGTGAATGCACCTGGAGTGCACCAGCACTCTGCACCTGAGAATGAGCCCTAGGCCTTTTTGTCCTGTGTAAGAATTCTAGAGGACAAAGGCAAACTGTCTGAGCGTGGAAGGCTCTGCAATCTTCCTTTCTGTTTCTTTCCTTTTTTTATTGTGGTTCAAATGTTGCCAAAGTCCTATGTGTTTATTCTGTGACATGTTTATCTGATTCCCTTAAAGTCAGTTTATAAACAACATGCACACTGAGAATCCTATATTGTTAGGACTTTCCTTTTTTCACCTGAAACTTATAAAAGGAGGGGAAAGTGGTTAACATGGCAAGTCTAAAGTATCTGTGGTTTTAAAACAAAATACTATGTTTTAAAAAACGAGACTACTGATTTTCCACCATCTGCTTGAGGGTCTTTGACTCAAGGCCTCGATTCTCCACATTTAATCCAATTTCACATGTAGCCAGAGCCACATGAGGAAGGAGGATTTCACACACTGTTGTGGGGCTTGGCTTGGTTCCTCTTAAATTCTCATATTGGTATTTCTGCCAAATGCTTCTGCTCCACCCCATTCTGGCTGCCCCGCTAGCTCCCCAGGGGACAAACTGCTCCCCGACATCCTGAGCGGAGGGACACGGTGTGTGGCATAGACAGAGGCTCTTCTGCCCAAGATTACAGAGGCGTCCAGAGACCAGAACGGGAGACGTCACAAAGCAACCTGCCTGGGGCCAGAGAGGGTATCCCTTCTGCTCAAGCTGTTTTCTGCTGTCAACATTGTAAGAAGCGAAAGCTTTGTTTTCCTGATAATTGCTTTTAGTTTTAAGAGACACAGTGAGATCTTCTTTAACACATGCTAACTCTGCCCTGACATGTTTCTCCAATTTTCTGATGCTGACTCCCTCCTGGGTTTAGGGACATTGTCTCTATTAAAAACAAAACAAGTCTTTACAAATTATTAAATGCAGACGCCCAAAGCCATACTTCTTAAATTTTTAAAGCATATTCTTTATACAAATGCTGGTGGCTGCTGCAAACCAGAGGAGGACATGCTGGTCATCACCAGAGAGCCACACCTTTCCCTGGGAGTCTTGGGACCTCAAGGAAAAGCTTGCTGGGGATCCCTCCCTCTCTCCCTCCCTCCCTCCGGGCATGTGCTTTCCTAAGATTTGCAGTGGGTTTGTGCTAATGTGGGTCTGGTTTGAGTTGGCTCCGGTTTCAATCAATCCAGTACCTAATTAAGCCAAGTGGAAATGTAATGTGATTTCATTCTAAGCCCCTGGTTCATTTGGCCTGGGGCAAGGCACTATTATTGAGGGCAGGGGAATACAGTCTGGGAGCCTCTTTATACTTCCGATTCTCAACTGTTCACCAGTATCGCTCTGTGTAACATTATATGAACTACAATGGCTCCCTGGAGGGCTCCCGCCCTATCCTGTGCAGGTGCAAGCACATGCACATGCATGTCCATGCACACACATGCACAGTAAGGTGTATGACATTAAAAGTTCAATTCATCAAACATGCTGACAGAGAACTGCAGAATATACAAAAGAAGGTGGAAGCGGACATTCAAATAAATACAACAGTGGCCTGTCACAGCCTCTGAGTCCCAATGAAACCTGAGACCAGTGCAAACAGGAGCTTGAGGAATGTTGCTATGCATAAAACTTAAAGATATCACTAGGCTAAGACTTCATTTTTTTTAAAAAAAAGAGTGTCACATCAGATGAGTTTTAAAGGGAATTATATATCAAGTGAAATCCTGTTTCTTTATGGATTCCCAGTGATGCTTTTCAGCATGATTTCCAAAGATATAGTACCTGAAACAGCCTCAAGGGAACAAAAGCCACAACAGTCAACTCAGACACAAAGTCTTAGAAAATGGTGGCAAACCACTCCAGTCAGGGAGGTAATAACATACGAGAAAATGCTTTATAAACTAAGGGCACCGTGCAAACATTATCATTTACAGGTGCTACCATGACTGGTCTCTAGTGAGGTCCCACTTGAGACTCAGCTTGCACTGGTACCCTGGTGTCCCAGGAACGTCACCACTTCTGTTTCTGATGGGGCACATGACAGGGGTTGGCTATTTCCAACGTTTGTGTGTCCGGAGCTCTTGTTTGCCTCCTATGATCTCTTTGTGACCCACTCCCCTATGTAAGTCTGTGAAGGGGATGAGGGCTCAGACAATACAGACTTCCCCAGGCAGCAACAGTAACTGCTTACGGCTTCGCGGAGGCAGAGTTTCTTGAGCTCCTCCAGCCGCTGGCGCAGCGTTTCCTCCAGCGCTTCCTGCCGGGACTTCAAGGCAGCCAGCATGTCTTTCTTGGCGGACTGAGAGCTATCGGATTCCTGAGAACCTGTCAATAAACAGTGGGGTTACTAGGCCAGCTCAGCGGGGGACACACATCTGGACCACTAAGAAATTTAACTGGAGCCTACACTGTGGACCTGGGATTTGACCCAGGAATCAAGAAAGTGTGAAATAAAACAGGTGTTGCAAGGTTCCAAGTGTGGGGAGAGAATTCTCACCAAGTGGTGGACTTTACAGCTGACCAGAGGCACTGGCAGGAAAATTGACACGTCTGGAAAAGAAGTTTCACTTTCTTGATTATCTTAAGATACGTCAGATACCTGTTTTAACTTCACTAGTGATGTTTAATAGACTTTGTACAATGAAGGGGAAAGTAAAATTCAAGCCAGTAATTTTAATACATAGTTTAATTTTTTTTCCCATTCAAAAATGCTGATGTTTTGCCTTGGCTGGTTTGCTCAGTGGTTAGAGCATTGGCCTGTGCATCAAAGGGTCCCAGGTTCGAATCTCCGTCAAGGGCACGTACTGGGTTTCACAGGGTCACTGCCTCAGTCAGGGCACATGCTGGAGGCAACCAATCAATGTTTCTCTCGCTCTCCCACCTCCTCTAAAAATTCAATGGAAAAAATATCCTCAGGTAAGGATTAACAAAACAGATGCTGACATATATACGTGTGTGTGTGTGTGTGTGTATGTGTGTGTATAAAATTTTTTTTGCTCAATACAAAGAAAATGCACATTTAACATTAACATTTTGGAAATGCAGACATGTATCAAAATAGTCCAGAAGCTAAGCACCCAAATATAACCACTGTCATACATTTTCTTTTAACCTGTTTATCTAAGCCATACATTTAAAAAATAAAATTAGATTTTCATTGTGTTTTTTTAACTTAATACTATATCATGAGCAAATTCCCTCTTAATAAGAGCTACACATAGTTTTACAATGTGGCAGGACTATCTGAATGATGATTCAAATAGCAGACTGATAGATATGAAATCTTTGTGGAAGGCACACTGTGAACCAAACTAGAGGAAAATAAGCTGAAATGCCAACCGGAGAGATGTAGGTTAGAAGAAAGCACACTTTCTTGGCTGCAATGCTTGGATTCTGAAATTTCCTGCAGTGAAGCTATTATACCCTTTCACTTTGCTGGGGTAGGCACGGTGCACTGGCTCCCTGGAAAGGAAAGGCTGAGTATTACTTTGCTTCTCATGCCCATGGTGGGCAGAGTGTTAGACATGGACAGGTTATACTGAGTGTGCCTTCAAAGGCCTCACATGATGCCAGTTGCAACAGAATCAAACAACATCGGACACCCAGGGAGGAATCTAATGAAAAATATGCAAGATATCTACAATGAAAATTTTTGCTGAAAAATAAATTACAGACCTAAAATAATAGAGAGACGTAGGTAGTTGTGGATTAGAAGCTTGACACCATAAAGATGTCAGTACTTCAGGAATTAACAGAATCATTGCAATACCAATAAAAATTCGAGCAGGACTTTTGGGAAAGGGGGGGTTAGCAACTGGATTTCCATGTAAAGCATTTTTGAACAATTCAGTGAATAACAGATATGAGAATAATCTAATCAGAATTCCTAGTCAACTGGTCACTTTCTCCCAATGGTAAAGAAGACATCTCAGAGGGCTTCCAGTCAAGATAGATGATGGAAATGCTGTGTTTGCCTCCTCCCACAATCACATCAAAATTAAAAAAAAATTCAGAACCTACATGAAGAACCACCTGAAGACTAGCTGAATTGAAGTCCTATAACTAAACATATATAGAAGAAGCCACAAAGAGATTGGTAAAAGAGGTGGAAACGCAGAACAGGCAGGTCCCACACCCACTCGTGGCAATTAGGAATCGAGAGGGACATCAGCTGCAGAGGTCCTCTCTGAGGAGTGAGTGGCCCCAGGCTCCCTACTCCCAGGCACCAGTGCTGGGAAG
>NW_006292337.1:1016226-1029418 GCF_000327345.1 Myotis davidii | reverse complement strand
AGCAGGAATTGGATCCAGGTGAGATGGAGGGCTGCTGTAGACCCAAGTGTCCTCCTAAAGAGCCAGAGCACAGACTCAACTTGTTCATAAACTCACTCACTCTGGGCTCCAGTGCAGTGGCAGCATTTCAAAAAGCAACTGACGTACAGGGAGGAACTGAATTGACTAGATTCAAGGTGAGGATGGAGGCAGGTTTTGGAGTTATGGAGACTGAAATGCTGGCAGGCACCACTGCTCCTTTGAGACCTCTCCTAATCCAGCCAACTGGTACAGGTGGGCACCAAATCTGAGCTCTTCAGTAACCTGGAGAACACTGTTTGCCCCACCCTGGTGATTCCCTGGGACCCCACCCAATTCACACACCCGGTCCCAGTGGCTTCCAGCAGATTTTCCATAGGAGCAGCCTACCTTGGCTCACACTAAAGACTTTTTAAAAATCTCTCAAAGATTCACAAACCCCAAACAAGAAGCAGCTGGCCTCAGTGTACCCTGTACCTCTTCCTAAGCAGCCCCAAGCCTGGCATAAGCTACGGCCAACGTAGGCCTGGAACATAACTTCAAGTAAGTGGCAGCTGGCCTCAGCTCATATTGTGGTGTCTACCAAAAGGTCCCAATCCAAACAATAGTGTCAGCTGGCCTTGGTTCACAGCATAGCCACTCCCAAGTACCTCCAAGTCCAACACAAGAAGCAATCAACTGCAGATAACTTTGTAACTCCCACCAGGTGGCCCTAAACCAGCCACAAATGGTGGCTAATGTAGGCCTGCACTGGAGCCTCTCCCAAGAGACTCCAGAGCAATATACCTAGTGGCTAGCTACAGAACACAGCAGAGCACCCTCCACCAGCTCCACAAACACACTCAAAGGGCCGACAGCTGGCACTAGAGCCCTGCTAAAGCAACTCCCAATCTGTGGGGTCAGCTCCTGTACGACAGCTGTCCAATGTGCAAGCTGTCCCTTCACAGCCAGTTCACCTGAGGGTCAATACCACTGACTGATGTGCCAACAGGAATCAAAGTTCAACTACAACAGGAGACCACACAAGGACACTCCTGGAGCACCTAGCTCAGATGCACAGGAAAATTGTGCCACTGGGCCTCACAGGACACCTACTACATAGGTGACCATCAACTTACAATAGACTGCTATAAACATAGCTTGGTACATATGAAGCACATGGTAACCACAAATCAGAAATCCACAAGAGAGATATACAAGAGAAAATAAAACAAACAAAACACTATAGAAAGTCATCAACATACAAGAGAAGAGAGCAAGAGAATAAGAAAGGAACAGAGAAGAAATAAAATAATCAGAAAACAATGAATAAAATGCTTCCATGAAAAGACACAGGGTAGCTGAATGGATAAAAAAATAAGACCTGCACATATGCTGCCTATAAGAGAGCCACTTCATACTGAAAAACACACAGAGATTAAAAGTAAAGGAATAGAAAAAGATATTTTGTGCAAACTGAAAAAATAAAGCTGGGGTAGTAATACTATCTCAGACAAAATAGACTTTAAAACAAGAGCTATAATAACAGACAAAGAAGGACATTTCATAATGATAAAGGCACCATTACAACAAGAGGATTTAACCCTTGTAAACATCTACACATCCAACATAGGAATGCCTAAATATATAAAGCAAATATTGACAAACAAACATAAAGGGAGAAATCAGCAGTAATACAGTCATAATACAGGAAGACTCTGGGAGAAATTGAGTTGTGTGGCAGGGATCTTTTTTCCCTCACAGAACTGTAACACCCCTCCAACATAAATGCATAGATCATTCAGACAGAAAATAAAAAGGAAACAGTGGCCTTAAGTGACACATTGGACAATTTGATATTTTTAGGACATTTAAGCCCAAAGCAGCAGAACATACACTTTTAAAAAGCACATGGAACATTTTCCAGATAGACCCCATATTATGCCACAAAACAAGTCTCATTAAATTTAAGAATACCGGAATCACATCAAGTGGTTAAAAAAGATGGCAGTGGAATAGGTAGAAGTTACACCCACCTCCTCCCAGGTCCAAACTGGAATTATAACTAAATTATAGAACAATCAACCTGAATAACCAACTGAAGAGTAACTGAACAGAACTCTAATTATTTTTTATTTTAGAAAGAAAAAAGAAGGGAGGGAAGGAGAGAGAGAGAGATTGATTTGTTGTCTCACATATTTATGTATAATTGGCTTTTTCTTGTATGTGTCCTGACTGGGGATCAAACCCATATCCTTGGCATATCAGAACGGCACTCTAAGTAACTGAGCTATCTGGCTAGGGCCTAAACAAAAGTTTTATAACTAAGGTTTTACAGAAGAAGACACATCGTTACTTCTGGGAAGGGAAGAGACAGGGAAAGGACTGGCTTCAAACCCAAGTGTGGTGGTTGAGAACATGGACAGATATCTCAGCTGCCAGAATCCCTCCTGAGGAGCATGGAGTCTCCATCACGCTCCAGGCTCCCCAGCCCAGAGCACCAACCAGGAAGAGAAGTCCACATAGTATCTGGCTGAGAAAATCAGTGGGGATTCTATCCCCCAAAGAGAAACAGCAGTCTTCTAGAAACCCAGATTCCTCCTTAAAGGGCCAGCAAGAGCAGAACAAAGTGAACCAGAGCTGTAGAAGTACAGACTGGGTTGTGTGGCTCCAGGGTGAGAGCTGAAAGGCTAAGCTTGGGTCCCCGTGCTCAGTCCCTTCCCATACTTTCCACAGTTGCTATCTTTCCTTGGTTGAGCACGTACCTCCATACTGCATCAGCCTAAAGGAATGCACTAAACCCACCCCCAATTCCCTGTCACCCAACCCGCAGGCTCATCCCCTGAGGGAGGAGTCAGCTGCTGCAGAGCCCATGGTGTAGACTTATTTTTAGGACTCGTGAGAGAGAACTCAGGGATGTCAGAGATTGAGTTCTGTGGCTCTGGAGTGGGGGCCATTCCCAATCCACCTCCCACGCATTATAGGCCCTGAATGTCCCCCATGGGAGATCCACCAGCCCCATGTTCGAATATTGGTGGTCCTATCCTAATGAGCTCATGCCCTGCGCTGGAGAAAGCTGGCTCTGGCCAGCCTGGGCCCTTGGTGCAGACTCTGTTGGAAGGCTCACAACGAGGCCGAGGCAGATTCGCAGGAAGACTGAGTTGTGTGGCTCTAGGGCAGGAACCATTTTTCAATAACAGTTCCCACTGGGGATGTTGTTCTTGTGCAGAGCACGCCCTTCACACTGCCAAATCTTAATTAGCTGGCCTCATCCTGACAATTCCCTGACACTCCAACCTACCACAAAAGTCTGTGGGCACCTGATTTTGGTGTACCCTGAGACTTTTGCTAAGTGACCTCAGACCCACCACTAGCACTGAGTTTGAATCTGTATGAATCTGGTGAACACCACTCACACCTACCTTGTGTGTCACTGAAAACCTACTCATGCAACTTGCCTATGGCCAGAGGCTCTTTCAATGACAGCCTAACAGGCAGTTAGCAAGTGGAGGCAGATATCAAGCTGACTTGGACATTTTGCTGACCTGTACCTGGGCTCTGATCTGGTGTCAGCCTGTCTTGGTGTGTAGCTTGGCCCCTTCCACACATATCCAGTCCTAGCAGAGGCAGCAACAAAACTGTGGATTCCTTTGTAATTCCAAACAGGTAGCCCAGGGCCTGCAATAGGCAATGCCTTACACTGACCTGCACTGGAGTCCCTCCAAAAAGCCCCAGAACCAATAAACACAGTAGCTGGATTCAGACCATATCAGAGCACAACCAATTAACTACACAAGCAGCACATCAAAAGGAAGAGCTCAAAAGGCACTGGACCATGCTGGGGCAAATTCCACTTTGTTGCATCAGCCCCTGCACAGCAGCTCATAAACTGTGGTCAGGATTGATTTCCTAAGGGTCAATGCCACCCATGGATGGCCAACTGCAATCAAGATTCAACTACCACAGGAGTTCTCACATGACCCACAAAGGGACATTCCTGATGTACTTGGCTTGGGTCAGTGATGGCGAACCTTTTGAGCTCAGCGTGCCAGCATTTTGAAAAACCCTAACTTAACTCTGGTGCCATGTCACATATAGAAATTGTTTGATATTTGCAACCATAGTAAAACAAAGACTTATATTTGTGATATTTATTTTATATATTTAAATGCCATTTAACAAAGAAAAATCAACCAAAAAAATGAGTTCGCGTGCCACTCTGACACGCATGTCATAGGTTCGCCATCACTGGCTTAGGTGAACAGGGAGACTGTGTCACTAACCTTCACAAGATACCTACTATATAAGACCATTTACCAAGACTGGGAGGCATAGCAGATCTACTTAACATGTGGAAACATTTACTGAAAGGCATCCAAAGTGGGCAGAAAAAGAAACACACCCCAAATGAAGGAACAGGAGAAATCCCCAGAGAAAGAACTAAATGAAATGGATGGAGGCAGGCAATTTATCAGATACTCTAAACTTCAAAACAATGGTTATAAGGATGCTCAAGGGACTTAAAAATACATGTAACAGCATGAAGAATGGATGAATTAATTGAGAACTTAAACAAAACGATAGTAAACATAAGAAAGGACATAGAAAAGAACCAGTCAGAAATGAAGAATACATTAGAGCGAATCAACAATAGGTTAGATGATGCAGAGGATAGAATCAGTGATTTGTAAAACAAGGTAGCAGAAAACATCTAATCAGAGCAGCAAAAAGAAAAACTATATTAAAAATGAGAACAGTTTGAGGGAGTTCTGGAACAATATCAAGTGTAATAATATTCACATTATAGGGGTATTAGAAGGAGAGGGTAGAGAGCAAGAAATTGAGAACACACTTAAAGAAATAATGACTGGAAACTTCTCTAACCTGGTGAAGGGAACAGACAAGTCTAAGGAGCACACAGAGTCCCAAACAAGCTGAGCCAAAAGAGCCCCACACTGAGACACATAATTAAAGTAGCAAAGGTTAAAGATAAAGAGAGAATCTTAAAAGTAGCAAGAGAAAGTAACCTATAAGGGAGTTCCCAGAAGACTGTCAGCTGATTTCTCAATAGAAACATTTCAGGTCAGAAGTGATTAGCCTGAAATATTCAAAATGATGAAAAGCAAGGACCAATAACCAAGATTCCTCTACCCAGCAACGTTATAATTTAAAATTGATGGAGAAATAAAAAAGCTTCCCAGACAAGAAAAAATTAAAGGAGTTTATTACCACTAACCCAGTATTACAAGAAATGTTAAAGGAAATTCTTTAAGAAGAAGAAAAAAGTTAAATAGTTATAAAGAAGAAAATGGGAATAAATATGTACTTATAAAGAATAATTTTAAATGTAAATGGATTAAATATTCTAATCAAATGTCATCGGGTAACTGATTGGATAAGAAAAAAAGATCCATATATATGCTATCATCAAGTGACCCAATTCCAAATGAAAGATATACACAGAATGAAAGTAAAGGAACAGAAAAAGGTATTTCATGCCAATGGATATAATAAAAGCTGGGTAGTACTCTTATCAGACAAAATAGTCTTTAAGCCCTGGCCAGTGTTGCTCAGTGGATAGAGCATCTGCCCATGTTCTGTAGGGTCACAGGTCCGATTCCTGGTCAAGGGCACACACCTGGGTTGCAGGTTAGATTCCCAGACCTGGTAAGGTGTGTGATGGAAGCAATCAATCTTTCATATTGATGTTCTCTCTCTTTTTCTCTCTCTTTGCCCCCTCTCCATCTCTCCTTTCCACTGTCTCTTAAAAAAAATCAATGGAAAAAATATCTTTTGCTGAGGATTAATATAAAATAAGACATAAAGAAGGTCATTATATAATGATAAAGAGATCAATCAACAAGAGGATATAACCCTTGTAAACACTGATGCACCTAACATAGAAGCACATAAATAGCCCTGAGTGGGAGGCTCAGTTGGTTGGAGCATTGTCCAGTATACCAATAAGGCTGTGGGTTTGATTCCTGGTCAGACCATGTACAGGAAGCATCTCAACAATGTTTCTCTCTCACATCACTATTTCTTTGTCTCTCTCTACCCTTTCCTCTCTCTCTAAAAATCAATAAAAACATGTCCTCAGGTGAGGACTAAAAAACCCACACATAAATACTAGTATATAAAGCAAATATTGATGGATATAAAGGGAGAGATCCACGCTAATACGATCATAGAAGGGGATTTTAAACCACTTAAACATCAATGGATAGATCTTACAGACAGAAAAACAAACGAACAAAAAAACTAAACATTTCAGGTCAGAAGTGATTAGCCTGAAATATTCAAAATGATGAAAAGCAGGGACTAAAAACCAAGAAAACTAGACCAGATGCAATTAACTGATATATTCAGAGCATCTCACCCCCAAACAGCAAAACATAAATTCCTTTAAAGTGCTCATGGAACATTTTCTAGGATAGACTACATGACACAAAACAAGTATATAAATTTAAGAAAATTAAAATAATATCAACCAGAATGGTATAAAACTAGAAAGTAATTTCTTAAAGAAATCCCTGAAAAACACACAAACAGATGGAGGCTACATAATATGTCAATAAACAATGAATGGGTTAAAAATTAGGCCAACCCCATATTTATGGACTACAACGAAAGCAGTCCTAAAAGGGAAGTTTATAGCGCTACAGGCTTATCTCAAAAAAAACAAGAAAAAATGGTAGTAAATCATCTACATCTACAGCTCAAAGAATGAGAAAGAGAGCAACAGGAAAAGCCCAAAGTGAGCAGAAGGAAGGAAATAATAAAGACCAGAACAGAAATAAATGAAATAGAGACAAAAAAACAAACAAAAAAAAAACAAAAATACAAAAGATCAATAAAACCAAGAGCTATTTCTTTTAAAAGATAAACAAGATTGATACACCTTTAACCAGACTCCGAGAGAAAGAGAGAGAAAGAGAGAGAGAGAGAGAGAGAGAGAGAGAGAGAGAGAGAGAGAGAGAATCCAAACAAATAAAATCAGAAATGAAGAGGAAAATTAACAACATAACAATTACAAAAAAATTATAATAAAATATTACAAATAACTACATGCGAACAAATTGCAATCTGGTGGAAGAAATGTATAAATTCCTAGAAACATACAATCTTCCAAAATGGAAATAAGAAAAAAACAAAACAAAACAGATATTCTGAACAGACTGATTACAACTAGTAAAATCAAAGATGTAATAAAAAACCTTCCTGTGTCCATGAGCCATGCATATATGCATATACGTTCCCTGTTTAATCTTCCCCCACACCTCCCCACCCCTGCCTTCCCATGGACACAGACAATGGTGTAGTGATGGTATGGGAGGGCTGGATGTGGGATAGAGGAGGGGTCAATGGAAACAAAAACCAAAGTGAAGATAATAATAACCAACAATAAAGATAAATTTTAAAAAAAGAAAATGCCTTTTTCTTTTTAAAGTCCCCCCCCGCCCCCCCCCCCAACAACAAAAAGTCCTAGATGTGATGGCTTCACAGGTAAATTTTACCAAATTTTCAACGAACTAATACTTCCCAAAGTTTTCAAAAAACTTCAAGAGGCATAAAGACTAACAAGCTCATTTTAAGAGGCTAGTATTATCTTCATTACAAAACCAGATGAAGAGAGTTGCAAAATGGTGGCAGGTTAAGATAGAAAAAACATCCTGAATAATTAAATGAAGACTAGCTGGAGAGAACCCTTATAACCAAGGGTGTAAAGTAGAGACCACATAGAGACTGGCAGGAAGTGCAGAGACATGTGTGGAGTGGCCTGGCTCCCACAGGCAGCAACTGAAAGTGCTAGAGGGATATCTCAGCTTTGGGGGGGTCCCACTGAAAACTCCAGGGTCTAAACCCCAAGCTGGGCTCCCAAGCCCTGAGCACCAGAACTGAAAAGGTGACCACATAACATCTGGTTGTGAAAAAGCAGTGGGGTTGCTGTCTGTCAGGGAGAAATGCTGACCTCTTAAAAGGCCAACACACAAAACTTCCTGTGCAGCCACTCACCTTGGAGGGTTGGTAGAGTGGCCTAGAGCTGTGTGAGGAGAATTCTGGGGTGGGAGCTCTAGAGTTAGAGCTCTGAAGGGAGCCACCAGTTTCCTGTGCTGAGACATTCCCCATGCTGCAGAGGACATCTTTCCAAGGCAGACTTTTATCATCCAGGCAGCTTTTGCCTGGGGGGGGGGGGGGGGGGGGGGGGGGTAAATTGCTCCACCCAGTTGGAAAACCTCTGGCCTCACCCTGTGAAGTTTACTCCTTGCTGTGGTTGACAGCCTGAGGCTCATTGAGAGACTATGAATAGCAATCAGCATGCAAGCAGAAGTGGATCTCTTAATACCTTGTGTCTTTGCTTGACCTGCTTCTAGAACCTGGGCTAGGAAAAGCAGATTTGGTATACATCTTGGTCCTCTCCAAAGATATCTAGCCACAGTAGAGAAAGTCACAAGCTGTGGATTGCTGATAGCTCCAAACAGGGTACACAGGGCCAGTCACAAACAGCGTCTGACCACAGAGTCCCTCCAAAAAGACTGGTAGTCATAGCAGATCTACCTAATACATAGAAACAAATATAAACAGACAGCCCAAATGGGGAGATTAAAAAAAAAAGCCTCAAATGGAAGAACAAGAGAATTCTCCAGAAGAGGAGGTAAGTGAAATGGAGATAAGAAAAGTATCAGATATCGAGTCCAGAATAATGATTATAAGGATGCTCAACAGCATGAGAAAAAATATAGGAATTATGAAAAATGACAAGGAAATGAAGAATGACATAACACTAATAAAGAAAACATTGGAAGGAATACAAAGCAGATTAGAGAAAGCTGAGGATCAGATTCAGTGATTTAGAAGACGGGTAGAAAAAAAATCACTCAATCAGAGAACCAAAAAGAAAAAAAAAAATTAAAAAAGAGGAGGACATCAAGAAATCAACAAACGACAAATGCTAGAGAGGACGCGGAGGAAAAGGAACCCTTCGCTGCTGGTGGGAATGCAGACTGGTGCAGCCACTGTGGATAACAGTATGGAGTTTCCTCAAAAAGTTAAAAATGGAACTCCCATTTGACCCAGTAATCCCACTTCTAGAACTATATCCCAAGAAACCAGAAACACCAATCAGAAAGGATATATGCACCCTTATGTTCATAGCAGCAAAATTCACCATAGCTAAGATTTGGAAACAGCCTAAATGCCCATCAGCAGATAAGTGGATTAGAAAAGAGTGGTACATCTACACAATGGAATACTACGCTGCTATAAAAACCCTCCCATGAGGACTGATGACCTACCTGCAGGTGCCTGAGCTTGATATTAAGACAGGAAGTTAAAGCGGGGAGAAAGGAGACATATGTAAAACTTTAGACAATAAAAAAAATAAAGAAAGAAATAAAATAAAAGTGGAGGCCAGCTTAAGGGAGCCATGGAGCAACATGAAACATAACAATATTTGAATCATAGGAGTACAAGAAGTTGAAGAAAGTGAGCAAAAGTTAGAGAACCTGTTTGAAGAAATAATGACAGAAAACTTCCCTAACTGGGTAAAGGAAAATGTCAAAAAAGTTCAGAAGGCACAGAGTCCCAAGCAAAAAGAACCCAAACAGGCCCACGCTCAGACATACCATAATTAAAATGTCAAAAATTAAAGACAAAGAGAGAATCTGAAAGGCGGCAAAAGAAAGCACTTTGTTGCCTACAAAGGAGCTCCCATAAGACAGTCAGCTGATTTAAGAAATTCTACAGACAAGATGGGAATGGCATGAAGTATTCAAAGTAATGAAAAGCAATGATCTGAAACCTAGACTATTATATCCAGCAAGACTTTCATTCAAAATAGATGATGAAATAAAGAATTTCCCAGACAAAACAAGGCTATCACCACCAAACTAGCACTGCAAAGAAATGCTAAAGAGATTGCTGTAATAATAAAAAGAAATAGAGAGGGGGAAAAAAAAACAACCATAGGCATACAGAATTAAAATGGCAATAAATAAGTGCCTATCAATAATAATCTTAAATGTAAATGGATTAAATGATCCCAGCAAAAAACATAGGTAGCAGAATGGATAAGAAAATATGACCCAAATATATTTGTCTACAAGACACCCAACTCAGAACAAAAGACTCACACAGTTTTGAGAACAGTGGTTTATAATATAAATTGATATCTGGTATTGTGATACCTCCACCTTTGTTCTACTTTCTCAGATCACCCCTAATCATTCATCTGCCTGCCTGATTGCCCCTAACTGTTCACATGCCTGCCTGCCTGATCGCCCCTAATCACTTGCCTGCCTGCCTGCCTGTGCCACTAACCACTCTGCATGTCTGCCTGATTGCCCCTAATCACTTGCCTGCCTGCCTGATCGCTCCTAACTGCCTCTGCCTTGGCCCCCGCCACCACAGCTTTGTCAGGAAGGTAGTCCGACGGATATCCAGAAGGTCATTCAGCTATCCAGTCTAATTAGCTTTTATTATTATGCTTTTATTATTATAGATGAATTTTTGGAGAGTTTTTTCTAGGTCTGTGAAATATGCTGTTGGTATCTTAATGGGGATTGCATTGAATCCATAGATTTCTTTGGGTAGTATGCACATTTTAATGATGTTGAGTCTACCACTCCTGAACACGGTATATTCTTCCATTGTTTATGTCTTCCTCTATCTCTTTTTTCAATGTCCTGTAATTTTCCAAGTACAGGTCTTTTACATCCTTGGTTAAGTTTTTTCCTAGGTATCTTAATTTTTTTGGTGCAATGGTAAATGGGATTTTTTTTTAGTTTCTCTTTCTGTGAGTTCATTATTGGTATATAAAAAAGCCATAGATTTCTGGATGTTAATTTTGTATGTTGCTATATTGTCAAATTCATTTATTAAGTCTAGTAGTTTTTTGATGGAGTGTTTAGGGTTTTCTATGTACAATATCATGTCATCTTCAAATAATGACAGTTTTATTTCTTCTTTTCCAATTTGGATACCTTTTATTACTTCTTCTTGTCTGATTACTATGTCTAGCACTTCTAGTACTATGGAGGCAAAGGAGGCAAGAGCATATAATGGAGTCAAGACAGTCTCTTCAATAACTGGTTTTGGAAAAATTGAATAGATAAATGCAAAAAAATGAAACTAGACTACCAACTTACACCATACACAAAAATAAATTCAAGATGGATAAAGGACTTAAACATAAGACTGGAAACCATAAAAATCTTAGAAGAATCCATAGGCAGCAAAATAGCAGACATATGTCATAGCAATACTTCACCAATACAGCTCCTAAGACAATGAAAACTGAGGAGAAAATAAACAAATGGGACTACATCAAAATAAAAAGTTTCTGCACAGCAAAAGAAACCATCAACAAAACAACAAGAAAGCCCACTGCATGGGGAACATATTCGCCAATGTTGTATCCAATAAGGGTTTAATCTCCAAAATTTACAGGGAACTCATACAATTTAACAAAAAACAACAATGAGATATCAAACACCTCTACCTTATCAGAATGACTACCATCAACAATTGAACAAATGGCAAGAACTGGTAAAGATGTGGAGAAAAGAGAATCCCAGTACACTGCTGGTGGGAATGCAGACTGGTGCAGCAACTATGGAAAACAATATGAAGTTTCCTCAAAAAATTAAAAATGGAACTCCCATTTGACCCAGTAATCCCACTTCTAGGAATATAGCCCAAGAAACCAGAATCAGAAAGGATATATGCACCCCTATGTTCATAGCAGCATAATTTACAATAGCTAAGATTTAGAAACAGCCTAAGTGAACACACAACAACCCCAAATCTATATGACACAGCAAAAGCAGTCCTGAGAGGTAATTTCATAGTACTACAAGCTTATTTCAAAAAACAAGAAAAAAATTTAATAAACTGTCTAACCCTACACTTAAAGATTTAGAAAGAGAGCTATAAGTAAAAACCCGAATAAGTAGACGGAAGGAAATAATAAAGATTAGAGCAAAAATAAATGTCATAGAGCCTAAAAAATAAAAACACAAAACAAAAAACACACACAAAAGATCAATGAAACCAAGTGCTGGTTCTTAGAAAAAAATAAAGAGGACTGATGAACCTTTAGACAAAGTCATCTAAAAAAAAAAAAAAAGAAAGGAAAAACTGATAGCACAGAAATACAAAGGATTGTAAGAAAATACTATGAACAACTAACTATAGGCCAACAAGCTGGACAATGTGGACAATGTACAAAGTCCTAGAAAAATACAATCTTACAAAACAGAATCAGGAAAAATCAGAAAACCTGTGTAGACCAATAACAACTGATGAAATTGAAACAGTGATAATAATAATAATAATAATAAAAACTCCCAGAAAACAAAAGCCCTTGTCCAGACAGCTTCACAGGGAATTTTTTTACCAAAAATTCAAAGAAGAACCAACACCCATCTTTCTCAAACTATTCCAAAAAATCAAAGAGGAGGGGACATTTGCAAGTTCTTTTTATGAGGTCAGTATTATCCTAATTCCAAAACCAGATAAAGACACATACAAAGAAAGAGAATTACACGCCAATATCCTTGATGAACAGAGATGCTAAAATCCTCAACAAAATATTAGCAAATCATATCCAGCAATACTTTAAAAATATCATACACCATGGCCAAGTGGGATTTATTCCTGGCATGGAAGGCTGGTACAAAATTCACAAGTCAATAAATGTGATTTATTACATAAACAAATTGATAAAAAAATTACATTATCATAACAATAGACACAGGAAAAGCATTTGACAAAATTGAACACCCATTTTTGATAAAAAATCTCAGCAAAGTGGGAATAGAGGGTTCATATCTCATCATAATAAAAGCCATATATGACAAACCTACAGCCAACATCATACTCAATGGGCAAAATCTGAAACCATTTTCCCTAAAAGCAGGAACAAGATAGGGATGTCCACTTTCACCACTCTTATTCAACATCATACAAGAAGTCTTGGCCACAGCTTTCAGACAAGAAGAAAACATAAAAGGCATCTAAATTGGAAAGCGGAAAGTAAAACTGTCATTATTCGCAGATGACATGATATTGTACATAGAAAACTCTAAGGACTTCACCAAAAAGCTTCTAGGTGTAATAAAAGAATTTGGCAATGTAGCAGGATACAAAATTAACACCCAGAAACTGACAGCATTTTTATACACTAATAATGAAT
>NW_006292337.1:1008316-1016095 GCF_000327345.1 Myotis davidii | reverse complement strand
CAGAAAGAGAAAATAAACAAACAGCCCATTTATCATTGCAACAAAAGAATTAAAATACTTAGGGATAAACTTAACCAGAGGCAAAAGACCTGTACTCAGAAAACTGCAGGATGTTGAAAAAAGAGTGAGGAAGATATAAACAAGCGGAAGAATATATATCATGTTCATGGATTTCTAGAATTAGTCTCTTCAATAAAATGGTGTTGGAAAAATTGACCAGGTTCATGCAAAAAAAAAAAAAAATGAAACTAGACCACCATTTTAAACCATACACATGAAAAAACTCAAAATGGATAAAGGACTTAAATGCAAGTCATGAAACCATAAAAATCCTAGAAGAATCCATAGGCAGCAAGATTTCAGACATCTCTCATAGCAATATGTTTGCTGATACATCTAGTGAAGAGTTTTTAGAGGTATAATAGGCAGGTTTAGGAAGTGTCAGGAATTAGGGGTCCATGGGGGAGAATCGCAGGGCTGCAAAGCTGGGAGCGGCCAGAAGGCACACATGCACAGAACAAGGGGCTGGGAGCTGCCAAAAGGTACACATTTACAGAATAAAGGGAGAGAAAGCCACTCATTCACAGAATAAAGAGGAAGGCCACAGGGAACAGAAAAGCAAAAGAGAGAAAAAGAAGGGAACCCCACATGGGGTTTGAGCTCTGAAGCTGCTATAGTGACCAATCAGAGGGGTTATCAGGACACAAAGAACTGCAGCCTTTATAAACCTTAGAAAAGAGGGACTTAGTGGGTCTCTCTCTCCCCCTACCCATGTGAGAGTCTGTTTGTTTTCAAATACATTTCCACCTTTTCCTATACCACCTTTTGTCCATGGCTTCATTTTTCAAATCCACCTGGACAAGAACCTGGGAAATTACCTTTGCATCCTCTCCAGAGGTAAACAACACATTCCAGTTCAATTTCCCCAAATGGAACTACATCAAAATAAAAAGCCACTTCTGCACCTCTGCTTTCTGGCCCAGCCAGTGCCCAGGATGACTGCACTCTCAGCCCTACCTGAGTGCTGTGCAGGCACACTGCCTGTGGCCCTCGGCCTGGAGAACTCTTCCCAGGTTGTGGAAAGACACTACAAGCCCGAGGTGGAGGTCAGGAGTAGCAAAGAGCTCCTGTTTTAGCCTGTGACCATCAGCAGGCATGAGGAGGAAAAGGTTCTGATTGAGGGCTCCATCAGCTCTGTGTAGGTCAGCATTGCTGTGAAACAGGCTGATGAGATTGAGATTTTATGCCACATGTGCTTCATGGTGAAGCGAGCAGAGAATTTCTTTATTCTTCCAAGGAAACCAGTGGAGGGTATGACATCACTTTTCTGATCACCAGCTTCCACACAGAGCATATATATAAACGTAAATTGGTGGACTTTGTAATCCACTTCATGGAAGAGATCGACAAATAGATCCGGGAGACGAAGCTGTCGGTCAACGCCCATGCCGGCATTGTGGCTGAGGAGTTCCTCAAGAATTTTTAAACATCTGGCTGGATCTCGTGGCCTTCCCCATAGATCCATGTCTCTGCGAATGCATCCTGGAGTCACTTCTCAGAGCAGCAGAGGAAGCAGAGGAGGGGACCTGGAGTGGGTGGGCATTGGATGTGGGAGGGGGTGGACAATGCAGGAGTGGACCTGCCCCAAGGCCACACGCGCCTGGTCAGGCTGGCTTCTGCTGTTCAGTCCCGGGCTGGCACAGATTTTTAAAAATATCTTGAAACTTAAACTCTGTGCTTGTAGAAACTGTAACCCTTTTGTCTTTTTTTTTTTTTTTTAAACAAACAACCCACACTCCAGTGACTGTGACGGGTCCCAGTAATTGTACCTTATTGGTCGTTGTGGGTCTGGGCAGGCCTGAAGCCAGAAGGGGACTACTGTTCCTCCCCCAAGCCACCCCACAGGATGGAGGGACGTTTCAGACTCCAGTTGTCTCCCTTGTCCTCTTATTCTCAAGCCTCCTTGGGTCCAGGAGAAGCGGTGGCCAGCTTCCTGAGCTCTGCCTAAAAATGGCCACTCAGCATTGGATGGGGACCAGGGTTGAACCATGGCTACCAGCCATGCCTAGGAGCTAGAGCCAGAAAGCCAGGCAACCTCTGACCACAGGGGTTGCTTCAAGCCCGCCCAGCTGAGAGAGGCCACTGTTCCCCTTGCCTGTCAGTGCAGTGCCTGTGCCAGAGGTGGACAGGTGAGTCCTCTCAGACTCCTGGCTGGGTCTTCCCACCGGCTCTGGCTCCTCTGATCCCATGCTCCCTGTACCTTTTCTTATTCCGGCAGATCCTCCCTCCCCTGATTAAACTCTCTTCTTGCCACTTTGGGGCCGCATGAAAAAAATTAAAAATAAAGTAAAAAGCTTTTGCACAGCAAAAGAAACCATTAATACAATGAAAAGGGAGAAGATATTTGGCAATGATACATCTGATAAAGGGTTAATATCCAAAGTATATAAGAAACTCATACAACTTAACAAAAGGAAGACAAACAATCCAATTAAAAAATGGGCAAAAAACCTAAATAGACACTTTTCCAAAGGGGACATAGAGTTTCCTAAGAGACAATGAAAATATGCTCAAAGTCACTAATCACCAGAGAGATGCAAATTAAAATCACTATGAGGTATCACCTCACACCTGTCAGAATGGCTACCATCAACACATCAACAAATGACAAGCGCTGGCGAGGATGTGGAGAAAAGGGAACCCTAGTACAATGCTGGTGGGAATGCAGACTGGTGCAGCCACTGTGGAAAACAGTATGGAGTTTCCTCAAAAAATTAAAAATGGAACTGCCATTTGACCCAGTGATCGCACTTCTAGAAATATATCCTAAGAAACCCAAAACACCAATAAGAAAGAATAAATACACCTTAGGTTTATAGCAATTTATAATGGCTAAGGTCTGGAAACAGCCCACGTGCCCATCAGTAGATGAGTAGATACAAAGCCATGGTACATTTACACCATGGAATACTATGCAGCAGTAAAAAAGAAGGATGTTTTACCCTTTGAGACAGCATGGAAAGTATTATGCTAAGTGAAATAAGCCAGTCAGAGAGAGACAAGTATGATATGATTTACTCATATGTGGAATCTAAGGAACAAAATAAACTGATGAACAGAATAGATCCAGATAGACAGAAGTATGAAAGAGATTGTGGAATCTCAGAGGGAGGATGGGGGTGGGGGAGAGATTAATCAAATAACTTGTATGCACATATGTATAACCTATGGTCACAGAAAATAGTGTGGTGAAGGCCTGGGATGGGGGCGGATGTGGGCTAGAAGGGGTAAATGGGGAAAAAAGGGGGATATCTGTAATACTTTCAACAATAAAGATAAATTTAAAAAAAACAAATGAAGACACTACAAAGAAAGAAAATTATAGGCCAAATCAAGGATGAACATAGATGTAAAAATCCTTAACTAAATATTAGCAAGCTGAATTCAACAATATATTAAAAGATCATATACCATGATCAGTGGGATTTGTTCCTGGTATGCAAGGTTGGTACAATATTCACAAGTCAATAAATGTAATGTACCACATAAACAAAAATGACCATATCAATAGATGCAGAAAAAGTATTGACAAAATCTTACATCCATTCATGATAAAAACTCTCATCAAGGTGAAGACAGAGGGACCATAACATAATAAAGGGCATATATGACAAACCCACAGCTAACATCATACTCAGTAGTGAAAAGGTGAAGGATTTTTCTTTAAGATCTTGAACAAGACACAGATATCTACCCTTCACCATTTTGTTGAACATAGTATTGGAAGTCCTAGCCACAGCAATCAGACAAGAAAAAGAAATAAAAGGCATCCAAATTGGAAAGAAGTAAAACTGCCATTTGCAGATGATATGATACTATACAGAGAGAACCCTAAAGATTCCACTAAAAGACTATTAGAACTGATAAATGAATTCGGTAAGGTAGAATACATAGTTAATATTCAGAAATTGGTTGTCTTTTTATACTCCAATAATGAACTATCAGAAAGAGAAATTGAGAAAACAATGCCATTTATAATTGCATCAAAATAAAATAAAATACCTAGGAATAAATTTAACAAGGAGGTAAAAGACCTGTCCTCATAAAATTATAAGACACTGAAGAAGAAAACAAGAAGAATCAAATGAATGTAATCATATATCATGATCATGGATAGAAAGAATTAACATTGTTTAAATGTCCATACCACCCAAAGCAATTTATAGATTCAATGCAATTCCTACCAAAACATCAATGGTGTTTCTCACAGAACTAGAACAAATATTCCTAAAATTTACATGGAACCACAAAAGACCCTGAATAGGCACAGCAATCTTGAGAAAGAACAATAAAGTTGGAGGAATTATGCTACCTGATATTAAGTTATAGTACAAGGCTATAGTAATCAAAACAGTATGGTACTGGCATAAAAACAGACATATAAGTCAATGAAACAGAATATGAAGTTCAGAAATAAATCCACGGCCATATGGTCAGTTAATCCATGGCAAAGGAGGAAAGAATATACAATGGGATAAAGATAGTGTCTCCAATAAATAGTTTTGGGAAAAATGGACGGATACATGCACAAAAAATAGACCACTTTTTTACACCATATACAAGAATAAATTCAAAATTGATTAAAAACAAATGTAAGATGTGAAACCATAAAACTCCTAGAACCAAACATAGGTAGTAGAAGTTAGATATTGTTCTTGGTAATTTTTTTTCCAATATGTCTCATTAGGCAAAGGAAAAAAAGGAAAAATAAACAAGTGGGACTCCATTTAACTAAAGAGTTTTTGCACAGCAAAGGTAACCATTAATAAAACAAAAAGACAGCCTACTGAATGGAAGAAGGTTTTCATCAATGATAAGGAATTAATATTGAAAATATACATACAACTCAACATGAAGAAAACAATCAGTATCAGTATATTTTGACTCCATTTGGGGCTTTTTTCTCCCTCACCCCATTCTAGTGTGAAATAGAGAAAATATGTAACTGCAGGAGAGTATCATCTTTATGCCTCCACAGTGGCTCGTAAGTATTAACTGGAATAAACAAACAAACAAATGTTGTCAGTCACACTTGGATGCTCTAGTCAAGTTGTACCTCATGTTGGTAAAGAAATCTAGTACCTGTAAGTCGTTTCTTTATAGTGCCTACCTTCCAAACCTTTAATCATTTTGGTACCTCTTCTTTGGATTTTGTTATGCTTCAATCACAGGTTTCCAAACTCAACAGCAATCCTGAACAAAAGTGTGCCTCTTAGGAAGTCTCCATTACCTCATGGTTCTTAGACACTAAATTCACATGGTGTTATGTTCATGCAACACACAGCCAGACAGGGCTTCCCTTTTTGAATGGTTCAGTTCAAGTGCTCTCCTTCCTTAAGTCTATGACTCCATGCTATCAGTACTATCTCCAAGTTTATATCCATCTAATATCACATACTAAGTCACTTTGAATCTTCTCTGGTTCTCGTCGTCATAGTCACCAATTACATATGAGAACACAGGAACTACTTATGAGGTATACTCTGTTCTATCATCTGAAGAATTAATAAGAATGTAAAATAATACTGGAAGGAAGTCATACTTTGGACTGAAAAAACAGGTCTGGGGAAACTTGGGTCCAAGAAAGATGAAAGGATCTCTAGCTCACATGAAAACTTAATTGTTTTCCCCCTTAACCCCTGCCTAGCCTCTCCATAGGAAATGATGCTGGATGCAGTCAAATATAAGAATTAATCTGTTCAAGGATGGCAAAAGTCACACAACATTAAACTCTGGGAGGTAAAGCACAATGTTTTTAGATTATTCTGTCTCTAGTTGTGGGATTAGTTAAGCTTTGGTCTTGAGTTATAGGGCTCATTAGCACTACCTAAATTATTTTATTCATAATAATTAACCTAAATAGCCAACCCACATAAGACAGACTAGATGGCTCAAGAGGCCCTCTTCATGTCTGGCACCACTAAGTCTAGCTCTTTTATTCCTTTATTCTGGATATTGCTTCACGAGAAATGTGGTGCAGGGCACCAAGCTAAATCTCTGCAGACTGAGCCAGCCTGGCCTGGCCATGTGGATTTCCATTTTAGCCATAAGGATACCTGAGTGGAGGGTCAGACAGTTCTGAGTTTGATGAACTCGAAACCACTTACTAGATGTGTGACTTTGGGATACTGACCTGCCCTCCTTAATCTGTTGTAAAGACTAAGTGAAATAATGCATATGACACCACTGTGTGTGCCTGGAATAAACAGGTAACTCCTCAATCTTGGGTGAAGATTTAACATGAGTGAGTGCATATATATCCCTACATGTACATCACACACACACACACACCCCATAGGATTAGAGAGAGAAATCATTGAGACCACCTCTTCACCATTGCTTAAGGAGATATGCATTCAGGTTCATGTCAGATTGCATCTGAAAGAGGTTCGCAGTGCCTCTGATTCTCTAAAGGGAAATCCCCTGCTCTTGGACAAGGGCTCTGAGTTCTCCAGGTGACTTTAGTTCAGAGCTTGTGGGATCTAAGCCTGTGGGACGTTACCTGCAACCAGGCAAATATGCCAATCATGAGGAGAAGTGGCCAAGTTCCTAGCGACAATGATGCCTCAGTAACAGTTGCATAGAAAGAAACCCAAGGGCATCAGAGAAGGAGCCCCAAGTGGTCTGTGATGTTGAGGAGATTCCCACGGCATCCACAACAACCCTCTGGGCATCCCCTGAATAGCACAGCTGACATCCTAAAGAGAGGCCAGCAAGTTAGAAAGAAAGCAGGAGGCAGAGATTCTCAGCTAATTCCCTGAAGACACAGTGATTCCAGGAGACACCCAATCAGGGAAGGGCCTCAGGGGCTCTGGTCTATGGGAATCTTAACAAACTAAAAGATTGTGACCATGTCCAAAGTGATTCTAGACACAGAAATCATTTCAAATCAGACATAGACTTGCCTAAAGGTACAGAAACTCTCTGTTACCACGATTTATCCATTTCCACTTATTTGAACCCACACAAATAGGCAAGCACCCCAAGGGTATAAATTTAGCCCCTCAGAAATTAAAAAGTATAAGTCTAATCTTTGAAAGGGGCAGTGAAGGACAGGAAAGAGACCCGGATTTCCATCACAGACCTGCCATTGAATGTGTAAAGCCTCGGGTTACTAACTCTGGTAGTCATGATGTTCCCTTCTAGAAATGACCAATTAACCAACCTCCAAGAGCCCTCCAAACATGAAGAATCTATTACTTAATAAACCACTTACTCAGGCAGTTCCCTCGTGCCTCTGGCAGTGATTTCTGCAGCTTGTACAAAAGTATCCTCACATCCAGTGCCACCTTCCCTCTTGCCCTTACGATTCCTGCCTCTAGAAATGACAGGCACCCTGCCAACTCCGGTCCTTCCCCAGTTACTGCGACAATTTGCCTCAAATTGAAAGGGAATGTCTAATGATCAACCAGCACCTAAAGAATTTATTTCATCCTCTTATCAACAGTCTAAAGCAAATACTTGTATGCTAAACAGATTAATCGGAGCTGCCTTTGGGACTATAAAAGTAGGAAGATCGAAAACTCTACTGGAGTCAGGAGTGGGATCTCAAAACTTATGAACTGACCAAACAGTGGCCAATTTACTTCAAAAGGGCTGTCTACCCATAATGAATGGGTCAGGAGGCAAAGAACATCAGAGGTGATTTGAATATTTTTGGAAGATATAAGTAATACATAAATACTTTCTAGTTGTTAATAGAAGTTTAGGCAGTACCAA
>NW_006292337.1:991377-1008275 GCF_000327345.1 Myotis davidii | reverse complement strand
GTGACCTAAATATGGTTTGGAAAACATACCTTGATCCTGTGGCTTCCTGAGGCTGAAGTCCAGTCTAGCAGTTTAAAGGGAACAGGTCTGGGCTTATGTCCCAGCTCCACGACTTACTAGCTGAAGGGCCTGGTAATGTTACATGACCTAAATCTCAGTATCCTCTCCTGTAATATGGGAATAAAAACAGGGCTTCTTCAAAGGTTGGGAGAATTGGATGAGATAATACTTGACAGATGCTTAGAACAGAGTTCAGAACATAGGTGCTACGTGAATATTCATAGTTATTTGTATTAAATAGTGTTCCTGGCTGCATACATTCAGAAAACTAGTGAGGAGAAAGGAAAAAAGCAAGTGGATTTTTACAGAGTTCCTTACAGGAGCTTCCCACATGTTCTACTTCATTTAATCGTCACAAACACAGAGTCCCCGTTTTCATAGAAGTCACCGGGAGGTAGGAAGGCAGAGCTGGGATTGTGACTGGGCTCTGTGTGGGCTATACTGCCCCTAGAATGGAAACACCACAAGGATAGGAACTTCCTGTTTTGGTGACTGCTGAGTCACCATAGTAAATGGTGCAATGTGCAGTCACACCTGCATGTCCAGCCCCGACCCCTCCCACGTGTTGGGCGGATGGACATGCAGAGAGAAGGAAGGAGGAGGTGGAACCAGGCAGGTTCTTCAGACATGCCAATGAAACATGTCTCTGGAGCATCTTCGTGTGCAGGTGGGTGAGAGACCGATAACTAGACTGGATCTCAGCCTTGAGAGCCCTGTCCTAACATGAAAAGCTGCCCACGTGGGGGAGGCAGGAGAGAAGCCCCGGGAAGGCGAGAGGCAACAGCTGCCACACAAGGAAGGAACCCCCAGGCTGGTACCAATTAGACAACCTGGGAGCTGGCGGTCACCCTAGTCTGGTCTGCACAGGTGAGGTGCACCCTGTGTTTCACCAGCAGGAAAACTAAGCGTCAGATCAGTTCTCTAGTGAGCCCTTCCACCCCAGTTACGGTGCAGTAACTACCAATCTGAATGATACTAGGCTGAAAATATAATCTTGTGTGTGTTTTTGGCTACTTTATTATGTTTCAATCAAAATCCAAAGGATTTTATAGAAATAGGCCACCAATAATCTGGCCGGGGAAGAGGAGAAAAAGATCTGATCTCAAAGAAGATAAGTTCTATCAAACAGGGCCAGGAGAGTCTGGGTGACGTGCTCAAGGTCAGAGATCATTTTCAGTGGGTATCTGGGAATCTTTTGAGTGAGCACCCGGTGCTGTGGAGGTTTTATTGGTGAAAATATAGTGAAACCTGTTGTGCTACCGCTGGCAGTTTCTGGAGAAACTGCCCCATCCAGCTGGGGAACTCCAGACTTCCCCCAGTGGGCAGCCAGCTCCCTGGGCAGGACGTGTGTGTGTGTATGTATGTGTGTGTGGTATGTGTATGGGGGGAGGGTGCACACACACACACACACACACACACACACACAATCCCCTCTCCTACAGGATATCCTTGTTCAGCTGTGAGGGAGAATCTGCTCCAATCTTTCAAAAGCCCCTGACTACTCAGCGCAGGATATGAGCATGCATCCTACGAAGAGCATGTTCTCAGGAGAGTGGCACTCTGTGGTCACACAGCTGGAATACTGATGACCTGCCCACTGATCTCAGAAGAAAAAAGGGGTGCTTTTTTCTCTGAGAGGAGGGGAAATTGAAACAAACCACGCCCCAAAGAGGAAAGAAGTCTGTTGTCCTGAAAGCGAGTGAAGGAAATGACAATCTGTATAGGCCTTCAGGGAAAATAATAAAAAAAAGAAGGCACATTCCCGGCAGATCTGTAAAAGTCATAAGGACAAATTTTGGCAGACAACCAGGAGTGAATGCGCAGGAAGGGTCTGAATTCTCCTATATGACGAAGAGATATTTATTTGCCATACACATCCTCAATTATGAATCCCTCACTTAAAAGATGTCCTGGGAGACAGTATGAAACAATGGCTCACCGCAGATTTCAAGGTACACATGTGGTCCCTGGAGATGGGTTCAGAGAATAAATGTGATTTTTAGCATGAAAACTGCATGCTTGGCACACTTGTCATCAGGGTCAGAAATTGTAAAAATAAAACAGTTCCTTTGAAACAGTAGAAATGGAACATCTTTGAAAGGTAAGCACCTTTGATGGTAGCTAGAGTGTCTGGGATGGCTTTCTCACGTGGCCAGATGCCAGGGCTCCAGGCACCTTCACCACAGGGTGAAGAGCACAACTATAATATGAGAGAGGGCAAGGAGAGAAGGGGGGAGAAGAGGCGGGGTGGGGGTGGGGCAGAGGGAGAAAAAGAGAGAGAGAAGAAATTGAATAATTGATCATAAAAATTAGCAGCAGCATCTGGTAAAATACCTAGTTGAAACTACTATTTATGAGTAACTCATACGGTTTCCATTTCTTAAACTGTGAAATGAGGGGCTTATCTTTCTGGCTCCGAGACTGTTATTCTATTGCAATACTGAGAGGGCTGGCCTACATGGGAACAAAGCAATGCCTGTGAGAGCTGATGTGGTATTTCTTTTTCAGTGTTTAAAATTTCATCATTGGAAAATCATTCATTTAGGTTACAAATTGCCATTCTGTTCGGTTCTCTTTAGTAGGCAAATACTCCTTTACTAGGAATACCTGAAGGCATAAATACATCAGTCTAAACTACTTTAGTGGGTTTTATTTCCCCAATATGAGAGTAGAAAGGAACAAACATTTTATCATCTCAATTTTGACTCACGCCTGTCCTGCTCTAACAAGTCCAGAAACATCCATCCCACAGAAGGAGATTTCACAGTCCTCACTGGTGGCACGGTCCAGCGTGAACACACCCTTGGCTGTGGCTGCAGGGCTGTGCCCATCTGCAGAGCCCGGAGGTCAGGACCAAAATGAAAGCCCTTGGCA
This sequence comes from Myotis davidii, assembly GCF_000327345.1. Taxonomy (NCBI): domain Eukaryota; kingdom Metazoa; phylum Chordata; class Mammalia; order Chiroptera; family Vespertilionidae; genus Myotis; species Myotis davidii. Next base: position 1,005,341 of record NW_006292337.1, on the reverse strand, counting down.
TCCTGCTGTCATTAGACCTACGGGGACAGGCAGCTGCTACATAACAGAGAACGTGGAGATGCTGGACAGAGATGCAGGAGGGGGTAAAGTGAGAACAAAAAAGAAAGGATGAAGACAAAGAGAACAACAACACACCAAAAGCCACATGACTGATACCAGCATAAGGCAGTGTGTTTTGAGCTGAACAAAGCCACGGCCATAAAGCTGGCAGGCGCTGATCAGACCACTTGTCTGTATGGAGAGATGAGATAGCTGGCATCCTCATTGTTACATTAGTTATTAATAAACTTCCTCACAATGGGAGGAAGTGCTAGCATTCAGAGAATGAGAATGTGTGAGGCGGTGAGTAATGCATGTGGACTGACCCCAGGTGAAGCGATGCCCCAGGCCTAGCACAACAGGGCTTTTCCAGAACGGAAAATATCAGAGCTGAGGGGTAACAGCAGACTGCAGGTTGTGTGTGTGTTTTTTAAAACCCGCATCACCATCACATTCTTTACAATCCTGCTGATCACAGTGAAGGTAACTCAACTGCCATCGCATTCCTGTTTACAGTTACAACATGTGTGATTTTGGGAGGGAATGGGTGACTTAACACAATACATTTCTTTTAAAAAAGGCTACCTCAGTCTTCTGTTCCATTTATTTAAGAAAGGACGCACAGACATATTTTGTGTTTGGGTGGTTATTGCAATGAGGCACATCGGCCTGCAGAACACTGGGTATTTCCTAAGCGAGTTGGTGGCTGAAAACAACAGCTCATCGCCCTTGGCGGCTGCACTCCCACTGAAATCCGAACTGTTCTGTGCCGGCAGGTCCCCGGAATGGTGCTGAGGACCATCCCACACGCTCTCTCCCACTTTCAGAGGAGCTATGAACAACAAACCAGTTGTCATTTTCTCTGTTTTCTTATTCCATTTTTCTTTCCTCTGTGATCCTTTATAGGATTTCAAGAAATGGGGGTTGGGAAGAGAGGAAAACATCCATCCAAGTTCCCATAAAAAAAGGATTTCAGATACTTGAACTCTGAAAACTCCATAACCAAGTGATGTGAATTCATAGCTGTCCTCTCAAACTCTATTTGAACCTCCACAAACTGGTGACCTGAAACACCAATGAGCAAAGCAATGCTCCCTCAGGGCAGAGAGAATTCAGTGGCCCCCGCTCGCCCTGCAGTGGTCAGTCAGCAGGCTTACTGAGCACCCACCTCGCCGGGCCTGTGAGGCCAAGCCAGGCCGGGCTTGTAGAGAGCAGGGGTAGGGCTCTGCCAGCCTGGCTTGGAGGAGCTGCCTCAACATCCCCTCTTCCAGGGGCCGCTGGGAAGCCAGGCCATCTCTCAGCAGATGTGACCCGAGGACAGGATCCTCACACCCTTTGGAAGCCTGGCCACCTGAGTCCCTTCACACATGGATTCACGACGTGGGTTCCATCAACTTCCTCAGCTCAGAATCCCATCCAGACCTGGACCAGGAGGTGAGGACCTCATCCCTTTCATTCTGACACACGCCTTGCAGCTCAGACTCAGAAGGCTCTCTATGGGTCTCTACTAGGATATGGGACTCCAGGTCTCACACAGGGAGACCTATGTATCACCACTAAAGAAGTAAGGTGTTCTGGCCCAAGCCTTAATACATCGCTTCAGCGCAGATCTTTTCTATTTGAAATCCTAGCTACTGGCTCATGGCATGAGTAACTGTGAACCTTTGACTTCTTTAATAGACACCAATGGGGTCTCATCATTTCTTTAGCATCTTATTCCTCAGATGCCATGTACTGGATGGACTTCAATAATTTTAGAGGTAATCATATGCCCTTCTTTCAAAAGGAAAATCACCTTCAAAGTCATGAATAGCTTGGAAATATTATATCTGCATTTATCTGAACACTTTTCCTATGAAGACAGATGGCCAACAGGAACATGAAAAGATACTCAAAAATAGTATGCAAACTCCGTGAGGAGAGGAGCTATACTTTTTTGAATGCTGTGTATAGTCCCTACCAAATTTTGGGAGCTAGAAAATATGCTTATACCAGAGAGATAATACAGTGTTATGTGGCTCAGTTACACCACAATTTGGGTGCAAAGATGGAAGGATGAATGAAAGATAACAAGAATGGACATGATTTGCAGTAGGAACCTGATCTGACAAGATTAACCTTTAAAGGTCTAATACCAGCATGACAAAAGTGATACGGTACAACTTGAGGAAAAATGTTGGCAGCAAGTATATGAGAGTTCTTAGCAGGTATATGAGAGTTCTTAGCAGGTCCAAGATACCATACATTTTGGGAACATAGACGGTTCCTAAAATGGAGCCATGCAGGATTCTTACTAGTACTATTCACAATTTAATTTCTGGCTGGCCTGGCCAGGTAGCTCAGTTGGTTATAGCATCGTCCCAATACACCAAGGTTGTGGGTTTGATTCCCGGTCAGGGCACATATAATAATCAACCAATGAATGCATAGATAAATGGAACAACAAATTAATATATCTCGCTCTCTTTCTCCCTCTCTCTAATCAATGAAAAAATTTTAATTTCAACAATCATGTATGATTGACATCAGTCTTGGTGACCATGTTTTTGAATTTGACACTGAAAACAAAGGCAACAAAAGTAAAAATAGACAAGTGGGACTGCATAAAATAAAAAACTTCTGCACAGCAAAGGAAACCATCAACAAAAAGAAAAGGCAACCTACTGAATGGGAGAAATTAATTGCAAACCACATATCTGATAATGTAAAAAAATCTACACCTGAGCCTAGCAGGTAACCTAGCACAGATTAACCTTTGTTTAGAGCAGTGATGGCGAACCTTTTGAACTCAGCGTGTCAGCATTTTGAAAAACCATAACTTAAGTCTGGTGCCGTGTCACATATAGAAATTTTTTGATATTTGCAACCACAGTAAAACAAAGACTTATATTTTTGATATTTATTTTATACATTTAAATGCCATTTAACAAAGAAAAATCAACCAAAAAATGAGTTAGCATGTCACCTCTGACACACGTGTCACCTCTGACATGCGTGTCATAGGTTTGCCATCACTGGTTTAGAGCTTACAACTTTGCCACTATTAACCTGTAACCCCACTTACCTGACTCTAAAATTTATAAAGTGAGTGTAATGCTATCTTGTAACTTGCTGGAACTTTCGCAGAAAGACCAAGACTTAGATGTTTATCCATACCTACACAATCACTAACTTTGATAATTGCTAGAACTGTTTTTCAAGAACAAGGCCAGGGTATTTTACAGAACCAGGGGGTGAAAAAGCTGAAACCACCACCCGAGACCCACTGGAACAGCTGAAGGGGCTCCAAGGACTCCTCAGGAACTGTTCTCATTATTCCCTTGTTACAGTACTAATGTCTCCCCCAAGGAAGAGCATCTGCCACCATATTTGAATATATGATGTATGTATAACTATGTTTCCTGACTGAGTGTGTGCTGAAACATCCCCACCTATACATGCAGGAAAACAAACAACCTGATTAAAAATGGACAGAGAATCTGAACACTTTTCTAAGAAGACAGATGGCCAACAGGTACATGAAAAGATACTCAGCATCATTAGTCAGTGAGAAAATGAAAATTAAAACCACAAGGAGCTATCATTCACAGCTGTTAGGATGGCTATTACCAAAAAGACAAGAAACAACAAGTGTTGTCAAGGATGTGGAGAAATGGGAACACTGATGCACTGCTGATGCGGGAAACAGGTAAACTGGTGCAGCCACTGTGGAAATAGCATGGAGGTTCCTCAAGGAATTAAAAATGGAACTTCCATATGACCCAGCAATTCCATTTCTGGGTATTTATCTGAAGAAAGCTAAACCATCAACTTCACCCCACGTCCACAGAAGCATTATTCACAATAGCCAAGATATGAAAAGAAGCTAAATGTCCAGCACTGAACGAATAGATAAAGCAAGAAAATGTGGTGTAGACACACACACACACACACACACACACACACACACACACACACACTGGAATATTATTCAACCATAAAAAAGAATGAAATCTTGTCATTTGCAGCAACATAGGCATTATGCTAAGTGAACTAAAACAGAGAAAGAGAACAGATTGGTAGTTGCCAGAGAGGGTTGGTGAAAGGGGTGAGGGAGTCAAAAGGTACAAATTTCCAGTTATAATATGAGTAAGTCATGAGACTATAATGCAAACAATTTTTAGAAATTGTGTATTGAGCACCTACTAGATGTCAGAAAGTGGGCTAGAAGTAGAAAATATAATCTCAAAATGCTTTTAAGGACCATCTTTTTTTTTTCCAAAACATGAGGCAGTAGATTAGAAGGAAAGAAGTCAACTGATCAAAGAGGATATCTATATATATAAAACCCTAATATGCAAATAGACCAAACGGCGGAACAACCAAACAACTGAACAACCAGTCACTATATTGTGCGCTGACCACCAAGGGGCATGCGTGGAACATGGTGGGCGGCGGCAGAGCACAGAACATGTGGGCATCAGCTGCGGTGGGATGGTGAAGCAGGTGAGTGGGTGTGCCAGACCAAGGCGGGACGGTGGTCACTGTCATTGGGGCAAGCCTCTGGTGGTTACTGAAAATTCTTTGCTCCCATGCATCGTGGTCCCGCCGGGTGCTCGCACCCATTGCTGGCGCCAGGTGCCAGCCCCATTTACACCCGAAGCCAGCGTGGGAGCTGCCTCTTGCAACCTCTGCCAGCGCCTGGTGCCAGCCCTGATCACCCCTGAGGGCTTCTTCACCTCCCCCTGCTCCTGAGGGGTGATCTGGGCAGCAGGTGCAAGCGGGGCCGGCACCGTCAGCATGTGGGAGCAGCGGCCACGAGCGGGGCTGCCAGAAGACAGGGGACCTAGGGCCATGGCGGGAGGGGCCAGGCAGGGGCACAGAGGATGGGCCAAGACCCGCTCTTGCTCTCCCCCCACCCCCCGCCGCAGCCCACAGTTCCTTTCAAGGTGCATTAATTCATGCTCTCGGCCCCTAGTAGGTTATATGTATCATATTTTCTGAACAAAAGATAGAACATAGGGTCTGGCAAGTATAATAAAAAGGGTTTAAAACCAGGGCTGTGCTGGAGGAGCAATGCCCTCTCAGTCTGTGGGAGCACATGACTAAAGGCATTTTCAACAAGCAGTTAAGCAAGAGGACATGAAAGGACAAAAAGAACAGGGTGGGAGCCTCGCTTAGATTTGTGCATTGTGGGGCTTGGGAAGTAGGTGCCTTCCAAAAGGAATTTCTAAGGACTTGCCTCAAGGGAAGGCGTTTCCTCCTGGGACAAGAAAAGACAGAGAAGCAGCAATCAGCAGGCCCAGAAGGAGTGGTGACCAGATTTCCAGGTTCTAGAAATTCCCTTTGTTGAGTTGAGGGATGGAAGTTTCCTGTTTTATGGTCTCTCCCTCCATTGCCCTATTGTCTTTCCTAAATCAAGAGAAGGGGGCCTCCCCTGTGAGCCTCAGCCTCACATTCAAGGACCATTCTTCAGGCTCTAACCACAGGGTGAGGCAGGGTTGGAAGTGCTCCCTGGCCTGCCATGGGGCAAGGCTTACACCTCCCAGCAGACTCCTCTGCCCAGCTTCCTCCTGCTTAGCTGTGCAGCAGATGAGTCAGTGCCCTCAAAAGAAGCCTCTGAAAGTGGGGAGCATAAGGTGCCCTAGCTGACTCGATCGACTTACAACAACAGCTTAGCTTGGGGCCTCCATCACAAGTTATCAAACACATGAAAATCACTTTCAGCATCTTGGAATAGAGATGCTTCTATTAGGGGTGGGGGTGGACTCAGCAGGGAGGTTTTCTTTTGCTTTACCTTCTAGATTGATGGTCGATGTCAAGGTGATGGCAGTAACAGAGAGGAACTGCTTTCCCCTTAAAGTTGCCTGAATCTCACTTCTGATGTTTGAGTGAGGTCAGTTCCATGTCAGAAACTACTCATACCCTCACTTGTAAATGCTGTGAGGCACTGCCTTGGTATCACTGGAGGCTGCTAGAGAAAAGGCACCTGAGCAGATGGACCAGGGCACAGGTTTAAAAGTGGGGATACCTGGTCCCAAGATTCTGAGCAGCCACCTCAGGCTTTTTTCTCTCCTTCAGCAAGAAGAGTAGCTCTCCGAGTGTGGTCTGGTCCCCAGACTAGCAGCATCAGCATCACTTGAGGCCTTGTTAGAACTCGCTAGAAATGCAAGTTCTCAGGCTCACCCTAGTCCAGTGATGGCGAACCTTTTGAGCTCGGCGTGTCAGCATTTTGAAAAACCCTAACTTAACTCTGGTGCCGTGTCACATATAGAAATTTTTTGATATTTGCAACCATAGTAAAACAAAGACTTATATTTTTGATATTTATTTTATATATTTAAATGCCATTTAACAAAGAAAAATCAACCAAAAAAAATGAGTTCGTGTGTCACCTCTGACACGCGTGTCATAGGTTCGCCATCACTGCCCTAGTCCAAGGGGATCAAACATTCTGGAGCTGGAGCCCAGTTATCTGTGCTTGAACACGCCCTCCAAGTGGTTGGGAAGCACAGGGAGGTTGAGAAGCCCTGAGCTGGGTGATCCATTGTCCTCCTGGGAATAACCATGCCATGTTCACAAAGGACCTAGATTCCTGAATGGATAAGCAACCACAGCAGAAATGCACCCCCTCACTGAGAATGAAGATTGAGTGCGGCTCATCTGTGGCTGGATAATAAGGAGATTGGGTGGGTCAGTTCAGGCTTGGAATCTGAGACTCTGGGTCTTAGCAGGGGTCGGGAGAGTCTAGAGGACAAACACAGGGTGGGCTCTGACCTGCCCTTGGCCATTCCTCAGGGGACTAGGAGTGGCTGCAATTCCAGGCAGGGGCTTAGGTTTTGAATGGCCTTATCTTTGATAAAAGAAGACCACATTTTCTAAGTCTTTACTGTAAACCTGTAGGCCTCAGAAATAATGATTTGGCCTATTGTGTTGATAAAAAAAAATGTTAGAAATCCTGAAGCAGGGAGGGGTTTATGGTGAACCCTACAGTGATCTGGCAGAGGCAGGTCCAGGTTTTGTGAGCCTGGACTTCTGTTATTTTGGTGGCTCTATTTAGGAAAAAGAATGTGAAATGTATTATGTCGCAGATCTGATGAAAACACATGGCCATGTGAACACATGTTGGGGTCCTCCCAGGGCCTTAGAAAGAAAGGCCTGTCCAATGCGGGGCCTCTGTAACGCTGCCTCCCAGTCCGGGAAGGGCAATCATCCTCCTCCCTGTCCTGGCTCTCGCTGGACCCACCTGCCCAGAAGCTAACTAGATCACTTTCAGCTCTTCCTCCTCCTGTCTCTTTTCCTTTTTTTGTGTCATTCTGTTGTGTGCAGCCATTAGAAAACAGTTATAGAAAGTGAAACCGAGGTCAGTCAAAGACTTCTTGCTGTATTTTCATGGCTCAGAAGCAAGGACACACTGTGCCTAAGAACAATCAGACAGACCGTGTGGCCTGGGGAGTGACCTGCATCAGTAAGACTTTTCACTAATATTTCCAAACAATTACTGCCTCCTTCTCCCTCCCTGTCCTCCTCAAACCAGTTCTTTTTCCTGCCTCACCCTTTAGTGAATGGTGTCCCTTCTCCCGAAGTCAGCTGGATCTGAACCCTCAGAGCTTTTCTGGCCCTCCCAACATCTAATGACAAGAGGCTTGTCCAGGGCCCGCAGAAACAGATGGAGGAATCGGATGCTTTGACTCTCAGTTTCAAAAAGCGCTTAATCGCTCTCCTGTACTGTACTCAGTGACAGCAAGTCCCTCCTTTCCAATGAGCAAGAGTATTTTGGACTTTTTAAAGTTTCAAGAAGTTCACCTAGGAACACAATGTACTGTCACTCAGCACCACGACCCTACCTGCAGCCCTGCCTGAGTATAATTCTCCTCTAATGACGCACAGTGAACCCCACCGCTGTCCCTGGAGCTGCCACTCCTGACACTCAGCCATCACTGTCGTAGTCAGAGGGCTCTGGAGGGCGCTCGAAGGCACTTAGATAACCAACCACCCTTCCCACACTGACTGGCTCTGCGCTCCTTTTCCTGCACCCTTTGATGCTTCTGGCACTTTTCTCAGATTCCCATTTGGCATGAAATCTGGGTCTCCAAACTAGAGCCGGCTCCTGGAGAGCCTGCCAAGCTGCCTCCCCAGCTGCTGCTGGTTCCCTGCCTTCCCTGGAGCCCTCCAGGGCCGAAGCCAGGCTTCAGCAAGAACTTCCTCCATATTCTCAGGTGGCTCCCAACCCAAGGCCGTGCCTACCTGATGACAGGAGGCTCCCGCTGCTGCCGCTGATGATCTTCCCTTTGCTCCCCATGTTGGCCAGCTTGGAGGTCTTCAGTGTGCCCGTCTCAGTCAGGTCTATAGCGATCTCACTCAGACTTCGTGCGGCATGGATTTTAGACTAGAATGAGAAAGGCAACCAGGTCATAAAGGGGCACCTGTTCACACTGAGACAACAGTCATCACGCGCTTGCTTGTAGACCTGAAAATCAGCAAACGGACTCATCTCCCCACCTGCAGCATTTGTTTGTGTCCCCTGGCCCCTCACTAATCACTGAAGCTCTCTGTAGGTTCAGGTGTGGCTCAGGAGCTGACATGAGTGGTGAATTTTCTAAACTTATTATTCTGTAGGCTGTACTGGATTGTCCTTGAGAGCAGGGACTTTGCAGGCAAACAGACCTTCCTCCCATTCCCTCCCCTCTTCTCTGCCTGGACCATTGCTCTCAATAAATAGTAGTGATTATAACTATTTTATGTTCAAAGAAGGAAGGAAAATAATTTCAGCTTTATGAGTGACATAAGAGCTTTCTGAAATAAAATCATGGAATTTTAATAAATTCTTAAGTAATTTAAACCTCTTAAATTGCTAGCCATATGACCATGGAAAGGTTGAAAGACTGGGAAGTGACAGCATTCTGTCCCCCTATACCAGTGGTTGGCAAACTGCGGCCCCTTGAGTGTGGCTCTTCCACAAAATACAGTGCATTTGAAACTTCAAGGGGCCAAAGAGCCGCATGTGGCTTGCGAGCCACAGTTTGCTGACCATTGCTCTATACCACCAAGTGTGTGCAGGTGTAAAAGCCTCTAGAACAGCTGCTCATCTGGACATTCCAGTCCCACCAATAAGCACGTGGCATGGTGCTTTGCTTCTATTTTGACACCTAAATGTACACGGAAAGTCTTCAGGCTTTGGTTAACCCTCCACTCCACTTGTTCCATGTATTAGCTGGCCCACTTGGCTAATAGCCACAGAAGATGAGAATAATCAAAGGGGTTTTGCAGTCACAATCACATTCCTAAAAGTCACCGTTTAGAGTCCAGTCATCTGCTGTAGTTACCACCTTTGGTGATGCCATGGGTTAGCATTTCCTGTATATGTATTTGATGGTTGTTTGCTTTTTCTCTATTTGTCAGGAAATCTACTTTTTTAAAAAAATATATATATATTTTATTGATTTTTTACAGAGAGGAAGGGAAAGGGATAGAGTTAGAAACATCGATGAAATAGAAACATTGACCAGCTGCCTCCTGCACACCCCCCACTGAGGATGTGCCCGCAACCAAGGTACATGCCCTTGATTGGAATCGAACCCGGGACCCTTCAGTCCGCAGGCCGACACTCTATCCACTGAGCCAAACTGGTCAGGGCAAGAAATCTACTTTTGTGATAGTGCTTAGGGAATGGGCTTTACCTATACTATGGACTTTATGAGATCAGCTATAAATGCTCATTTTTTGTGTCAGCATGCACGTGGATGGAACTAGGGGAGATTCACACCTGGCACATGTGAAACCACGTCTTTCCCGCACACCAGAGGAGCCGGCAGGAAGTAGCTAAGGAAGCCACAGAGGGGAAGGTACACCCAGGCCAACTCCCATAGTGACATGCTGTGCCCAGGTGCCCCCAGCTGTCTAGCAAAGATGTCAGGACCTCTGTGGCCTTGTCCTTCCCATGGCTCCATGTTAATGCCAACATTGATGAAACACAGTGACTTCTGACTGCTGAGAGCTTTCCCCATGTTAACAAAAGTCTGAGGAACAGAGGAAATGACGAGACTTTTTGTTCACCAGCCATGAAGTGTCTTCCTTGTTCTCTCAATCCACATCTCCTTGACCTCAACTTTTGTCCCTGCCTTCAGGACCAGCTCACCTTTCAGCTCAGGGCTCCTTGTTCCTCATCAGGTAATCCTGCTGCCAGGCCCTCGCAGCGTTCCCACTGGCAGCAGAAGCAGGAAGGGCCTTTCATCCCAGTTGCCTCAGCTTATCAACAGCACCCATTTGGTTGACTTTTCCCTTCCACAGCACAGAAAGCACAATCTATGACTTCCTTTCTTTCAGCACTACTTTTACTAGTGCCCACACTTAAATAAGAAGGAGCCCACGCCCACAATGATGTAATAATAACTCATGAAGACACAGACCAGTTCAGCATGGTGGTAAAGGGCCCAGGCTTGGAAAGATCTGAGTTGGAATTCTGACTCTTCCTAGTCAATCACTGTTTGACCTTCATCTTCAACCTTTGAGCCTCAGATTGCTCCTTTTAAAGTGGAGATCTTAAAACTCACATCGCAGAGTAGTGATGAGGACTAAGTTAGAGAATACACATAAAGGCCAATGGAATTGGAATAGTAACAGGCTCTAAGTCAGGGCCTGGCAGTGATTTGCTAAATGAGGTTTGATTAATGACTCATCCTGGTATTGTGGGGATCTCACTAATCACATGGAAGACCTTTGCCCACCTCATCTCCACTCCTGCCACACATCAACTTCAGGCAGAAAACAAAATATGGAAAACTGACCAAAGAGACCCTTCCTAAAGGAGACTAAATTCTTAGAAGTTGTAGGAACTGTCCGCATCTCTCTAGAATGTAAATATAAGGGCTGAATGAACCAGTGGAGAGAGATTGCTAAGAGGACGCGAGTACTGATGGGGAGACTGTCTCCTTTCAAAATCAAGCCTTTGGGCCAACCCAAAAGAAACTCCACACTTCTAAGCATTTTGCTATTAGGGTCTTGCCACACAGAGTGTTATTACTGATATTCTATCAGCAAAGTTTAATTGTCCCCCTCCATGCTTTCACTCTGCCTTTGCTCTAGATAGAATGAAGACTAGCAGACTGCCTCAGGAGAAGAGAAAAAATAGGATAGATGTTTGGATTGAAAGCCAAGGCAAGAAGTTTTCACTCTGAGTTCAGAGGAAAGGGTCTAATACCTACTCTAAATAATTTGAACTTTCAAATGTTTTCCTCTTAAGTCTACGAGACACTCTCTGGCTCTGGGCTACAGAGGTTGCAGGGATGCAGCTGACGACATTTCTGATCTTTGGGGTCAGCACATATGAGTTACCAATTGTAATTGGTGCCTGAACAGCCTCTCATTCTGAATAAGCCACAGGAAACCAAGCAATAAAGCTTACCCTTCACTCTGTCTTTGGTGGTGGTGGTAGTGGTGTGTATATAAGACAGAGAGAGGGGGAGGGAGGGAGAGAGAAATTGATTGGTGTCCTTAAATGATTTACACAATGACCCTGAAAGGAGAAAATAACTGAGTACCAGGGGAAGAACATGAGACTTCTTGGCTACCCACCCCTGCTGACTCAACCCACTAGACCGCACTTGTATCTGGGTTTGATAGGCATCACTTGGGAGGCCTAGCTTTTCTAAAGCACTTCAAAGAAAGGAATGGTTGGCATGGCCCGATACAGTAGAGTGTGTAGCAATGGATGGTTTGCCAGCCAATACTGGCTGCGCAGAACTCTCTGGAAGCTCTTCATCCCAAGCCTGTCAGCCTTCACTCATCCAGAGGCCATTCTGCCCATCAAGAGGAATCACAAAACAGCTACATAAAGAACAACATTCCAGAAACAAAGGGTGTTGCAATGTAACTCCTACAGGGAGTTTTATCATCTCTAATTTAATTTGGGGAACTTTTAGAGAATTTAAACTTTCCATAAGTGTTGGTCAGGCAATAGTGTGTTGGATTAATAATGATAATAATAAAAGATAGCATATCTCCTAAAGCAATTTCACAAACATTGTGTCTTCGGACCAATCAATTTCAATTAGGAATTTCCTTTCCTGTTCTCTAATTGGGGAAAACAAAGCCATGATGAAAGACTTGCCCAGGGTTACAGAACTGGAAAACAGAGTCCTTGGACTTCCATGTGAGGAAACTTGTTCCTAATCGATCCCTGCAGGATACTGGTCCCTATGAGAAGTGCAAGGGCTCTGAAGGATCTGTGTGCATTTAAAGCCTACCCGGAAAGTTCTGCTCTGGGAGTGTATGCATTTCCTTCAGTCAGGGGTTGCTGAGAAGGAGAGCTGAAATTTTCCTAGTGCTGTGCATTTGGTTTGGCCTCTGAAAAAAACCTCTTGTTAACATGTTCTTTGATCATTACTTTTTGAAGTTTACTTATTGCATCAGTGGGTTGACCAGTAAGCCTGATGAATGAGGCTTCTCTACTTGCACAAAGATCACCTTTCAGAATGTGGCTCTAGAGCCCTAGGAACAGCTTCCTGAGTTACTCAAGCGACTATCTGAACAAAACAAACAAACAAACAAAAAACAGCAGGGTATCAGGAGAAGAGTTCAAACAGCTAATATATGATCCTTAGGATGAAATACTCTTTCACTTTCCCCTGTTCAAAATTGTGGTATCAGTGTTGGGGGTCTGCCTGCAGGAGGAACTAGCAGGGGGGTTTAGGAGGATTGCCAGACTCTCTATCCCTCACCCCTCAATTGCTGAACAACACAGAGGATGGAATCAGTGTTCTAAGGTTTTGATCTCCAGCTCCTACCAGTGGAGGACAAAATGATGACACCCACCCACTGACTCAAGCTAAAGCATGAGTCAAACACTTGGGTCTTCTATTTTTTATATACTTTTTATTGTTGATAGTATTACAGATATCTCCCCTTTTCCCTCTCTTTACCCCCTCCCCACCCCCCAGGTCTTCAGTACCCTATTGCCCGTGTCCATGGGCTATGCATATAAGTTCTTCAGTTTATCTCTTCTTGTCCTTCTAACCCCACATCAGTCTGTTCCATGCCTCCATGATTTTGGTCTTATTTTGTTGGTCAATTCATTCTGTTCATTAGATTCCACAAATAAGTGAGATCATGTTATATTTGTCTTCTTCAGATTGGCTTATTTCACTTAGCGTAATAGTCTCCAGATCCCTCCAAGCTGTCCCAAAGGGTAAGAGATCCCTCTTTTTTACAGCTGCATAGTATTCCATTGTGTAAATGTCCCACAACATTTTTATCCAGTCATCTACTGAAGACCCTGTATCTTTTAATCTAATGGGTCCTCAAATTCCTATGCCAATGCCTGTCACCACTAGAAGAGCTGTGGAATACTCATAATTCCTAATAAGAAAAATGCTTAACCCTATGCCCATTCACCACAGAAAGTGAACAAAGGAGGGGTCAGGAAGAAGACTGAGTAGAGGAGAAAAGCTGTTACAAAGGAGACAATGACTGGGAAAGGCATTGGGAAAGGCATTGATCTGAAACCAAATTACACTTTAAATGATTACTTCTTTCTCCCTGTCCTGTTTTCTTACTATCCTTCTCTTACTTCCCACTCTACCCCAGCTCTCTCCCTCCATGCATCTCCCCAAGCCAGAGAAAGAGCAACTCCATCCAAGTGGAAAATAAGAAAAAGAGGAACCAAAAGGATCCAAAGGATACCGATCCAATGACTCTTATGCCCAGTAAGCCTAGGATCCTGCCACCTCCTCCCCTGCCAAGAACTCAAACAATGGGACAAAACCTCCCACAGGTGGTGGTACTGATTAGGCCAGAGGCCAAAGTTGGCATTGCTTGTAGCTCTGTATTCCACCCCATAGCCCTAACCCAAGGCAGCAGGATCCTGAGAAAAGTGCAGAGCTCACATTCAAATGGCTCTTCACCTGAGGGGTAATGAATGGGAGTGGTTTGCCAAGGGTGTGTGTGTG
>NW_006292337.1:983858-991362 GCF_000327345.1 Myotis davidii | reverse complement strand
GGGGGGGGGGGGGATGCAAGGGGAGCAAGGCAGACACAGCTGGAAGAGGGGGCAGAGTGTTGATATAAGCTGTGTGTGAACCAAGGAGAAGTCACTCTCCCACCCACAGAATGTGCACCCGTGCCCCTGGAGCGGGCGGAATCTCCCGCCAAGGATGACTGTTTACCAAGGCCTGAGGCTCCAGGTCTCCTTGAGGGAAACGGGGCTGCTGCTTTTTTTTTTTTTTTTTCATGTTTCCAGCTTTGCATTTTAAAAAAAAACTGGAGTTGGCAGTTGAATAAGCCTGGAGGGTTTTCATAGCAATTATCCACAACAGTTAGGTGGTGTCTATTAATTGAGAATGGTTACTATATTTTCCCCCTTGAAAAGAAAACAATATGCCACTGTTTAAACACCAAAAGGGGCTTCACTGCTAGCTCCTAGAAGAGGTTCTTGAGGTTCAAAGCACGGTCAGATTCCTCAGAAGGGCCCTACCTGACTGTATTCAATGGCTTGAGTAGCGCCAACTGTGGTTGGGCCAGAGCCCCTTGATCAAGTTGCAAAGAATGTGCCGTCTTGAAGAGCTCATCTCACTCTTCCTATAGTCTTAAAAGGCAGGTCTGTATCTGTGCACATCTCAGGGCAAGGGACACAGTGCCACCCTCAACCATCCAATCCTCAATCCCTCAGCAATGAGACCCAGACAAGGACTCTCATTTGCCCTCAGCTTGGTGACAGTCTGTCACAGCAGAGTCCCTCCCAGGCCCCGGACAAGGACTTACCTTACTCTGCTTCCTGTCCAGGTAGAACTGGTGCTGGCTAATAGCCATAGCCCAAATGGACTTGATTAATGCTGGGCACGCGTACCACGTGTGCACCGCAATGCCACTGTGCCCAAACGTCCTCCTCGTCACAGAAGCTCTGGGAAAGCAAGAATCAGAAGGGGCAACATGTTTATGATGATGAACTCCACTGATGGGTCAAAACTGTTATTGAGAACCCACTGGGTCCTAAATGTCCTGCTGTAAAGGTGACAGATGAGCATGCCCATGTGCATGCTTTGGGAAACTGGTACCAAAGTCCTTATTTTTATTTTATTTTATGAATAAAGGGTGTATCTAATGTGGACAACAAGATGATCTGATACACATCCCACAGAGAAATGATTACTACAGCCGAGCTAATGAACATACCATATCCTCACATAGTTACTATTTTCTATGTGATGAGAACACTTAAAATCTACCCTTGGAAAATTTCCAAGATTATACAATACAGTATTAGTAACCATAGTCACCATGCTGTCCATTACATCCCTAGACTTATTCATCCAACATAATTACAACTTAGTACCCTTTGACCAAATCTCATTTCCCCATCTCCCCATCTCTCCTGGTAACCACAGTTCACCTTTCTGCCTCTATGAACTTCATGTCTTTAGATTCTACTTATAAGTGAGAACATGTAGTTCTTCTGTGACTAGTTGATTTCACTTAGCATAATGTCCTTCAGGTTCACCCATATTATTACAAACAGCAAGACCACCTCCTTTTTTAAGGTTGAATAATATTCCATTGTGTAAAAATACCACAATTCCTTTATCCATTCATCTGTCAACAGACACTTAAGTTGTTTCCATATCTTGGCTTTTGTGAATAATGCTAATCTTTTGATTTACTGGCTCCTTTGGGTTCAGAATGGGGCCAAGCCACTGCCTTATCTGAGATAAGACGGGTCTCCTTTCTGGTCTTCAGCTCCTGGTGTTGAACCAAGGCAAACTTCAGAGACAGGAAAAACATCTGACAATGTCCTTTATTAAGCAGGCAATGCTGCCTATGGTGAAGGATGATCAAATTCTGGTCTGATCACCACAGGCCACAGCCTGTGGGAGGTCCTAAGGGGATCAGGGCTTATATTACTTTAATTCAATGGTCCCTGAAAGAGCTTGTCATTAATTTCAAATACATTCATAGGGAAGATAGGGCCTTAGAAAATCAGGAGAGGAAAAGTAGAAAGAAATGAGCCCAGCCAACCCCTTCAATATCCTGCCTCCACATGTACATGTATGGGGAAGACACGGAGTATATACACACATGGAAATCGGACTTTAAAAATGAAAGTGGAAATACAGGTCCCAACATAACTCACCATATCAGCAGCATTGGGAGGGAGGGGGGGAGGGAGGTATACGAACATGTTCCTCAGTGAAGTGTATTTTATGGTAGATTATTACAAAAGTGTTTGCATGCAAATGTGTGCATGTGTGTGTGTGTGTGTGTGTGTGTGTGTAGGGCAAGGTGATGGGACAGTGGGTGGGGTCTGTGGTTTCTGATGTGTATATGTCTGAAGAAAATGTGTGTTCTCAAGATTAAGATATCTAATTTGGAGGAAACGGGATAGTCAGGACCTATGAATAATTTTTTTTCTCATAGCACATTTTCCCTTGAAGAAAATTTACAGCTGCTCCCATCACCTTCCCTTGGGGGCTACAGCTTTAACAGTAGGTCTTTTTCAGACCCATTTCTAAGGAGAAATTCAGATCTGGGGGTTAGTTGGTGATGCTGATTCCAGGCAAGGTGTTTTTCTCTTTGGTTAAAAAGGGAGAGTTAAGAGAAAATGCCAGTGCATGAAAGGCAGTTGAAGATAAATTTATCTATAAACTTAAAAAGAAACTGTGGTCTATAAATGTATAAATTTAAAAATTTTAAAATAAATTATAAATTTAAAAAGAAACCCATCATCTGAACACCTATTTTGGCTTCCTTAGCAATGGCCGCTCCTGGGAGTAAATACTTTTTTTTTCTTTCCTAGAAAAACTGTTTTAGAAAGGAAAAGTAAGTTGCTATAAATTTTAGTGAAAGCAATGAGAGTTGTACCAGGCTGATCTCTTTCAGATAAGGTGAGAGAGGAAGAGTTAAGAGGCCTTCTGGTCTGGGTGGTTCCAAGCTAGCTACAGAGCATCTGAATTAGACCCTCTGAGAGTTTTTCTCCTGCTTCATTATTAATTTATCTCTTCCCTGCATCTTTCCCTCCAGGCTCTTCCCACCCCACCCACTTTTCTGTCCTGCCTAAACCTTAGAAAGGGACTGTTTTCCGGGCAGAGAACAGCAGATACAATGGTGGGGGAGTCAGGACAGCGGTGCAGGAAAATAAACCCCACAGCACTTCTGTGACCCCACCCGTGCCCATCACCTCCGTAATAAGCCTGTGCTCTGAGGGAATCCCTTGTTCTCCACATGCGCCATGGATGACATCTTCATATCTTCACAACAAGATTCTCTTCTGCACTTGCATCCTATTGCTTTGGTTCTGACTCACTTCCTGGTTTGGGGTGGGGGGGAGTCGGGGGTTGGTCATCCCTATGGATGTCCGGTCAGATTTGTTCTTGCTGCTCTAAACAAACAAGGCCCCAGTAGCAGGATGATCCATTGAATTTAAGGAGCACCATGAGGCCCTGGAGAGCCTTTCCTGGCCTCTCCTGCCTCCCCTGCCCCTCCCTGCTGCCTCGGGGCTGAGAGAGGCTATTTTCCTCCTGGGGACAAGACCTTGCTCTGTGCACAGGCTGCCTGGGCCCCTCACTTTCTCTCCTCTCTTTTGTCCACCTGACAGACATCTGTCCTCCTGAGGGCCCACCTCAAGTTTTACATCCTGGTCACCCTCTGAGGTTCTGCTCAGATGGGTCCTCCCTGACTAGCCTGGCTCCTGGTGACCTTGAGCATTTATGTTTTTTCCATCTGCCGCTTGGTACTGCTACCTTGTGTATAGTGTAGCAGGAAGGTGTGTGAGCGTTGGAGTCAGACTCCTGGGTTCAAAACCTGCCTCTACTCTTACTAGCTGTTTGTAACCTAGAGCAAGCTGCTTCGTTGCTCTGTGCCTCAGTTTCCCAGATGTAGAGGAGGAACACTATAGTGCCTGTTTCCTGGAGTTACAGGGAGGGCCAGATGAGATTAATGGGAACGAGTGTTGAGAAATGTGCTTGTACACGGTGAACACTCAATAAATATCACACTTCTTCTTCTGCCTGTCTCTCCAAGTGTGCCAGAAGTTCTCTAAGGGCCGTGGACCCTGTCTTGGTACCAAATACTGAAGCTACACAACTAATATGAGACTGATCACTTTCATTTCATAGGCTAACAGCTCACATAATAGTAACATGTGAGGTTTGGACCCTTTCCTATACCCTTAGGCCTTGGGGAATGGAATTTAGTATTGTATCACAGACAGGGCAATAGACCCAGAGAAAACACACACACACATACACACACATGCACAGCATGTCCAAGGTGCCTGAGTTAGCAGGACCCCCAACAGAGCACAGGCATGAAGAGGGTCTAGTCCTATACGTGGCCTCTTAAACTACCCCTCCTTAGCTTTATTCTGTCCAGCATCCCCTTTCTGCATCTGACCCACGGTGGCAACATGCATTTCATTCCTTTTACGTAAGTTTCCCCTCCTTCCACACTCCTAAGACAGGTCTGGTCAGTTCACCTGGACAAATAACTGCGTTCCATTCTGGCTGTGCCATCATTTCCAGCATTTCCCCCTCTCCCTCACTCTGCCGGCACAAGCGGATTCCTGCTCTGCAGAGCTGCGTCTCTGGACTCTAAGACCCCGAGAAATGCCAGACAAGTTGTTCTTCTGCTCAATGCTACCGCCTTCACCCGGCTGTGAAAACAAGACTCTCTAAAATGTTCTCCATTTGCTTCTTTAGTGACCGTGGGGCATGAGTAAGCTCTTGCCCTACCTGAGGGGCTGTTTCACACAGATTATGCAGCCTGGCCAGCAGCACGTCAGCCCCACCGGTTATCACGAGCCTCAGAACCCAGACGGTGCACAAGCCTCAGGCCCTGAACTGCGCCCTCTCTGCCTTGTGGCCCCAGCCCTGCAGGAGGCACAGCAGCTTTTTCAGAGGCTCAGGGGCCATGTGGGAGTGAACTGGTGCCAGATCCTCATTCCCAGGCCAGGGCTGGGGGATCGATGGCACAGAAAACCCACATCTGCCCTCTACAGAGTCTGATCTTCCGGTCTTCCCAGGACTGCCTTCTGGCTGTAAATCCATGTTTTGGACTTGCCCGAAGTGATTTACTCTTAGGCAGGCTTGCTTTTGGGGAATTTTGCAGCTGCTTCTGGGCTGCCTCACCTCCAGGGCTGCAGCAGAAAAAGAGGAGAAGCCGTGAGTGCCTGCTGCCCCTCACCTTCCACGCAGGCCGGCAGGGCAAACCAGGGCCCTAGTGTTTGTCATCTGACTTAGCACAGCGTTTACACTAGTGCCGCCTGGGACACGATGTGAGGTACAGAGAAAAGGAACTGCGTCTTTCACATCCATCCACAAGGCTGACACCCTCACACCCACAGCTCCCGGAATCCAACAGTTTGGCACAACTGCTTCACGTGCAGGTCACCGTGGGTGCGGACTTTCCTACCGGACACACCCTCAGAAGCTCTGACAAGCCATCCTTCAGCTTTTTCTCTGGAAAAACTTCCTAAAAAGACTGTCTGCTGCCCAGTTTAATTTGGTGTTGGTTACGAAGAGCTAGGAATCTTCCCTAAAATGCCTGGCTTAGAAAGACAGCTCCACATGCATGAGCGCTAACACATGCAGGAAATGAGATGAGCGAGAATGGCTACTTCTCACACACACACACACACACCACACTCTCACACACTTGAACCCACCGCATTTATTGACATACATAGAACAAAACAAAGCTTTACTGTCTGATTTCAACTGTTCTCCACGATCACCCATCCTCTCCCTGCCAAAATGAACAGCGAGGATGGCAGCACAAAAATAGGATCATTCATGCTGGTGGGCCTTGCCCTCCCAGATGAAAGGATTTTCCTAGCTTACCTGCGTGGGTCATGAACTTCCACGGAAAACTTCTTTTCTCTGAAATACAGGTTTTCCAACTGCCTCCACTGGAATATCTGGACAGAAAGCAATGCAGTTTAAGTTCAGGAGCGCTTGGTTCATGCGGCTGCAGTCCTCCCTTTGCCGCTGAACTTCTGCAGCTGGCAGTTTCCTTATCAAAGCAGAGACTGTACAGTTGTTTTCGCCTCCTCCGCCTCTTGCTTCACACACACACACACACACACACTCTCTCTCTCTCTCTCTCTCTCTCTCTCTCTCTCTCTCTCTAGTTCAAAACCTGGCAACGTGGGTGTGGATTTTCCTGCAGGTTCCCGAACGAGAACAAAACAAGTTCTTTTCAAGTCATTGCCGGCTGCTCTGCCTTTGTTGAGTTCTCTAAGGCAGTTCCCAGCTCCACAGAAGTTTCCCTCCACGGCGAGGGGCGCGAGGGGCGGGGAGAGCAGCGCGGAGGCAGGCTGGAGGCTGGAGGGACTGGGGAGAAGCACAGAGCTGGGAAGGAAGCAGTAGCCATCTGCGGGAGGGCTGCCTGAGGCTTCCTCCCTCCAGTGCTGAAATGGGAAGGCGCTCAAATTCCCAGCCTCCCATCGGGACTCCACTTCCTGCCCACTAATGTGTAAGAGCTTGGACTCACCCTGGTGACGAGGCAGCTCAGGAAGCCTCCTGAGAAGGGCGGGGGCTGCCTTGACCTTATTCTGGGCCAGGCAACTCAAGATAACAATGTGCGCCTGTCAAGCCCATACTTCTTTCTGCAGCACAAAGAAAGCAAGGGTCCCGCAGCTGCCAGGACACAGCAGCCACCAGGGGGTGCGCAGGGAGGGGGAGCAGGGGAATGGAGGCAGTTCTGGAAAGTGGGCAGTAAAAAGAGCTCCCTCTCAGGCCCTGGTGGGCATTTTTCCTTCCAAGAGAGCACCCCTTAACTAAGAAGCTGACTGCAATTACTGGGAATAATTAAGGCTGCAGCACTGCTGGGGGCGGGGAGTGCCTTTATAAGATGAAAAAGAAAGTTGCTTAACCCTCTGGGAAATATCAAAAGAGGTTGGAGTCATGCACACATTACTAGTATTTATATTTGTATTCGATGCATACCGCATCCCTTCTATACTAGTAGTCTTAGAACTGGAGCTTATTTTGCTCAAAGGAGGGTGAAGCAGGAATCCTTCCGGCTCCTCCCAGGGGCATATGCTTTTCAAGGTGTCATCCTAGATCCAGACTCCTGTCCTCTGGGGCTCCTAACCCTCTCTCACTTGCTCACGGTTTCTTCTTAAAGGACTGGAATAATAAAACCGATTTCTAGGATCTTTTACCCTTTGAGACAGCAGGGATGGACCTGCAAATTATTATGCAAAGTGAAATTAGCAAATCAGAGAAAGACAAATCTCACATGATCTCACTTGTTTGGGGAATCTAATGAACAAAATGAATTGACCAACAAAATAAGACCCAAAGCATGGAGGCATGGAACAGACTGATCTTGGTGTTGGGGGAGGAGGTGAGAAGAGATAAGCCAAAGAACTCATATACCTATATGCACGGCACATGGACACAGACAATAGGGTGGTGAAGGCCTGGGCATGGGTGGGTAGGGGCTGGGCAGAGGAGGATGGGGGAGGGGGAATAGGGACATCGGCAATACTGTCAATAATATATATATAT
>NW_006292337.1:977601-983707 GCF_000327345.1 Myotis davidii | reverse complement strand
ATATATATTCAAAAAATTAAAAAAAAAACATAAAAACAAACAAAAACGGCTTCCAGAAGGGCTGCATTCTTTTCTCTTCAGAACCTGCTGGGCAGAATTTGATGACTGTTCTATGTACCAAGGAGGAGGACCTCACTCTCCTGAATTAGAGCCACCTCTGTGGCCCACAGCTCATACAGTACATGTCACTATGAAGCCAAGGGAAGCTATAATTTCCTTCTCCTTTTGGGGCGGTTCCAAGTGGGTGCAGAGACGTTTCAAGGAAAGCAAGTGACCAAAGCCCTGCACTGGCTCTGACAGCGTGTGGGGCACAGATGAAAAGCCGCCTGCGCAGAGCCTGGAGGACTCAGACGACAGGGCTGAGCCTCAGGCTCCTTGCTGATGCCCTTATGCTAAATCCCTCAGTGAAAACCCTCACAGCGCCTCTGACCCCCGCTTGTCAGACACTTGTAGACAGTCCACTTGAACTTAGCCTCAGCCAGAAAAGCACCAGAACCATGGGATCCCTGACACTGACCTCATAACCCGACAGAGCATACGGTCCAAAGTGGCCAGCACACAGGCTCTGGAGTCTGACTGCATCTGTGCGAGTCCAGGCTCTCCTACATCCAAATTGTTTTGCTCTTAGTCAAGTGAAAGACTTTCTTTAGCCTCAGTTTTCCCATCTGTGAAATGGCATTAATGGCCCCTTCTAGGTACAGCTCACTGGCACAAAGTAAGCACTCAATGAACTTAGAACTTATCATGATTCCTAATTATTCTGACTTCTCCCAAATCCTGGGACATAAACAAGAATAACTCAGAATCAAAATTATTCTTTTCTTAAATTTCTTTTTTTTAAAAAAGCTGGAAATATTTTATTACATTAATAGTTCAGTATTCCTCCTCCTATGCTCACAGATGGTGTAGTTTTTTCTGCGTTCAATGGGTTTCTTTCTGTATGTTTCCAAACTACTCTCGTCTCCTGGTTAGCGGACATCAAAGAGACCAACACTAGGCTCAAACCCAATTTCTATCGAGCTCTCACACTGGGGTTTAAGAAAATACAATTTGATTGTCTGCATGCTGGGAATCTCTAAGGAAGTTTACAGAATTATTCCCCGCCCCCTCTCTCTTCCCTTTCTTTTGAAGAAAAGGGTGGATGGAAGATGGCTGGTCTCTGAGGGGGGGCCCTCAGCCCTGTGCTGCCTCCATCATGGCCAGGACCACTGCTATCGGCCTGTGCTCAGAAAGGCCCATTTGGTTTATTGCTCTGCTGTCACCACGTTGAAATTCTCTGTAAGTTTGGATCAAAGGCCCTGCATTTTCATTTTGTGCCCAGCCTACAAACTATGTCCCTGGTCCCCATCTTTGGTCCTGGATTGCTCTGGTGCCACATGTTCTGCCCTGGGCTAGGCAGCATTTGGGGTAAGGTGCCCACCCAGAGCCTGCTGTCCCCTCTCCATCAGGAGGAAAGCAAGTAAACCTGGTGCGAGGGTGCCTGCAAACACCTCTCTTGGGCCTTTAATTTGGATTCCCCGGACCTAGTGAAGAACCCCAGCCAATACTCAGAGTGGCTGGCTCCCTGGCAGCTCCTCCCTCCCCAACTCCTTGAAAAATAGAACAAGCCAGGCCTTCCCTTGAAGTGCTCCCCATGTAGTTGGTGTGGAGAGCCGAGCTTCTGCCAACGGCCCAACCAAACCACCCGGCTCTGCTGTGGGCCCTTGATCCGCTGCCACTGCTGCCTCCCGGGCTCCTGTCCTAGGCACTGAACCCTGGCTACCTGGCTCTGGCCTCTCCCAGGGTGATGTCTGCAGACATTTTCTAACAGGAGGCAGAACCATGGCTTTGCCTCATGTCTGCTCAAGCAGGGGTTCAAACAAATTTTTTTTTTTTTTTTTTTTTGCAAAAGAAATACTAGAAAGAGAGGTGGAAGTGAAGTGACTGAATGGACAGTTTTTCAAGACAGGTTTGCACTGGGACATTAGCTGAATCCCTGGAATCAGGGGAGATGCCCCTGTGGGCACACTGGTCTGACCCTTTCTCCTCACTTAGCGGGGATGTGTGGCCAGGCAGCAGGGAGATGAAGGCAGCAGGATGCAACTGTGCCAAGGGGCTGGCCACCAGATGGTCACTCCTTGCTTGTAAATGCACTGTCTCCTAATGGAGCACAGCTCATAGACCCTGCCTGCTAAACCCTCCTCTGAGGCTGGCAGGGCAAAAACAAGAAGCAAACAGACAGAGACACTTGGCCTTGCCTCCCTTTATGAACAGGCCACGCCCCAGAGGCGCTGGTTGGGCAGCTCCTGCACAACTGTGTCACTTTAGGAGGCCTTCCTGGCTCCCTGCAGCTTCTCAGCCACCAGGTAAAGCCACCGATGTGCTTTGTGACTCCAACTGAAGGCCCATCAGACACACACACAATGGTCATTATGACTGTGCTAGTTCCCTTAGGATTTGGGATTTGGTATAACCACTGTGGCCACTTATGCCCAAGGAGCTAATTAGAAGCTCAAATACATGGGTCTAGCAGTAATCAAAGGATTTATTAATTAATACTTATCAAATCAAGACCATTCTAATAAACTTCATGGGGGCATCTTTAAAAGGTTTGTAAACACCCCTTCTTTGATCTTTCAGCATCCCCGAGAAGAGTGAGTGGGAAACTTGCTTCTTGGGGAAAGTGAGGCCAGAGAAACTGCTTAAGGCCACACAGCACGTCAGTGAAGGAACCAGAAATAGGAGTCAAGGGCACCTGCCCATTACTCGAACCTCTAACATGCTCCTTCCACACGGGCCCACTAATTAGTGGGAAGAGCTCTTACTAATGGCTGGTTCACTTTATGAGTGGAATGGTTTTTACAAATAAGCAACAATGTGACTATAAGTAGGAAATATAAAAACACAATCTTTTTAGTCCAATACAGCAAATTTTCTTCCCTTCTAGAAACCTGGGTTTCCTTCTCTTAGAGACCTGGATTGCTCTGGTAGTCTACTCAGGGATGCCTTAGCTTTCAATCAAGGACTAACAGCAAAAAGCATGAGGATAAAGAACAGCCTTAGTAATTTGCTTGTCCTGGTTCGAGTGTAGAGAAACCACTCGGAGGTGGTTTTATGGAGACGAGACTGTCTGTCACCGCCTTTGGGACCAGGGCTGGTATTGGGTGTGGAGTTGTAATTTCTGACCCAGACTTGTATTCCAAAAGGGATCACAGATCTTCCACTTCCCCCTTTTGGGATTCAATGTCCTTAAGTCTAAAATAGGAGATGGGAAGCGTTCAACCAGGAAGAGCAAAGAAACCTGGCTACTAAATACCACCTTCCAGCTGTGAGTGTGAAGGGTGCATGTACACACTTCATGGGCAGAAGTGGTCACTGGTCCTATTAGCTGGGCTGCTGACCCAGCACATCCTGTGCACGGTTGGTGGTCGGGGCAGGAAGGGGCTCATGTTCCCTCCCACCGCGGCCGGGGACAGAGAAGAGGCCCTGACTCCATGAGACTTCCTCCCAGCAAGTGTTTACTGAGTGCCGGACAGCACGTGGGTGGCGGGTGAGTGCGCAGAATGAGGCGGAAATAGTCTTGAGAGCAAGCTCACTCTAGTGGCTCTGATTCTTGACTGGGACTTCAGGGAGTCTTGTCTTCCTCCTGTCCCTGAGGCTGAATCATCAAGCCTCTTAATGACCTCTCTCTGAGTAACTTCCTGCTTCTCCTGGAGGGGACCATTGCACAGAATGTCAGCGACCATCTGGCCCAGCTGCCTCCTTTGGCAGATTAAGAAAGCCCGAGGAGAGAGGTTAAAAGACCAGCACAGGATAAATTAGGAACTGATGCTGGGACCCACTCTTGTGACTTCTGTCCTGGGCTTCTTCTAACTCACCAGGAAGACCTGACGATGAGCGAGGACAAAGCTGTTACAAGTCGATGATTAAGTCAATTATCACTTCTTCAAAGGCCCTTAGTCTGCATGATGCCGAGCGCTTTCCGAACACCAGCCACGAGTTGTCTTCTAAGAAGAATTAGACTCATGGCCAGCAATAGTCTCCGGGCCCGGAAGGAAACACATGTACTAGAAAATGTACTTCTTTATGTCACTTCTGCTCTGTTCACTTTCTAGAAGGGCTGCCACTCACTAATCTCTGGGTATATTTAATCCTTTGTAAGCCATGAGCGTCTATAGATGCGAGTTGTGGACCTTCCCCACAAACACGCATGTCTATACCCACAAGCCTTGCATATCAACTCTGGTTGCCCAATTTTAAAATCAGACTCTCTAGGGACACCTCTGGGTTTGTAAAGAAAATTAAGGTAACTTAACTTCGTAAATATTCCAGCGCATATGGAAGAAAGGGGGATGGTTTCCATTTTGGACGCATAGCAGCTCACTGGTTAAGCCTTCAGTAAATAAAAACGAGTTGCCACACCCCTTGGGGGCTACAGGACAAAAGAAAGAGTGGATGGAGTTTAGTTAAAATGGAGGTGAACCACAAAGAAACCCAAGCCTGTGTGCTCAGAAAATATTATCAGGTGCACCCTGACAAGGCTCTGCTATTACAGGAGAACCAATTCTAGGGAACAACAGAAGCACATATGTGTTTTTAGTGGGCTAGTACCGTACCTCAGAGGTTTTGTATCGGTTACATAGGCACGCAATATATTTTAATTTACGCTTAAAGAAGAAGCTAGGCCCTGGGGTTTTAGGGAATATCTAATGCCCCATCCCCTTTCCAACCACTCAAGTAGTGGTGTCTACTTTGTATAGGCCTATGCTAGTAGGAAGAGGAAGGACTGGCTGCCTAAAGCATACTTATAGTGTTAAGAAGCTCACAATCTAAATCTGGTTGGGAGGAGGCAACATCCGCAAAGTAGACAGTATTCATGATACATGGTAACTTAAAGTCATCTTAGTTAATTGAAAAAGACACAAAGAAATGGAAATATTCTGTGCTCATGGACTGGAAGAATTAACATTCTTCAATTGCCAATGTTTCCTAAAGCAATCTACAGCTTCAATGCAATCCCTATCAAAATCTCAAGAGCATTTTTCACAGAAATAGAACAAAAATTATTAAAATTTGTATGAAACCACAAAAGAACCCAAATAGCCAAAGGAACCCCGAGGAAAAAAACAAAACCAGAGGTATCATACCCCGCCCCCAACTTCAAACTAACCTACAAAACTATAGTAATCAAAACAGTGTGGTATTGATTGACAGATAAACAGACACACAGACCAATGGAATAGAATTAAGAGCCCAGAAATAAACCCATACATATAGGAATTTGTCTTAGCCTTCCCATCTTTGAAATACTACTACTAATAACAAGTTTCATTTTCATAGGTCTGTTGTATTAATAAATTAATACTGGTATATATAAAGTGTGTAAAAAGGTAGCCAGTATATTTACTCATTTGCACTTTCTAAGCAAATTACCTGTGCACACAGTTGGCCTGTGTTGGAGGGTCCGATTTGTTTCCCAGTATAGTCCATTCCATGCAATACTGAGCCATATTACAATAGGTACTTTCTTCTCAGAGTGAAGGTGTTGGCAGTCAATATGTTTATTTTTTTTATTATTGAGTTAGTGGTCAATAGATTCTAGCTATTATTATGTTCTTTCCCCTCCATTATTTACATGCCAGTATTATTCTTAATGAAAAAATTAAGTTCTGAATACTTTGAACATGTATCAGCCCAAAGTACAAGTTTGTGTATTTTTCTTTAAAAGATGGCTAATATGGTACGATGGGCATTAAAAAAAATGTTTTCTGTTAATTGGATTTATTACAATGCAAGCATGAGCCAAACCCAGGTTAGCATTCCATCTGAACTGGTGTTGGAGGAACTGTCTTTGGGCTTCTTGGTCTATTCTCATTCAGCCAAGTCCTGGGTCCACTGTAATTCTGGGCTGAGTCAGCTTTGACCATTTTCCTTCTATACTTTCTAATCTCAACACCTTCACCCTGAGGAGAAAGTACCTGTTGTAATACGGCTCCATATTACATGGAATGCGCTCTACTGGGAACCAAATCAGGCCCTCCAACGCGGGCCAACTATGTTCACAGGTAATTTGCTTACAAAGGGCAAATGAGTATGCCCTTCCTTACTTGCACTGGAAGGGAGGCCG
>NW_006292337.1:975802-977568 GCF_000327345.1 Myotis davidii | reverse complement strand
CATCCGTTGTCTGCTGAGAGGGCCACAGCCCCAGCAAAGAAAACAATGGCTACTTTTCCCCACAGCCAGACCTAATGGGATCAAGATGTCCCTCTGGCGGGCTGCCTCCTCCTCACTGTTGGAGGACGTAAGGTCTAAACTGATTTGGTTAATTCAGTGACAGACACCCAGAGCGCCAGGCCTTGACACTTTCATGAATGGTCTCTTTTTAACCTGTCAAAAACCTTTCAGCTTTGGCTTGATGAGCCATTACTTCTAGAGGAAAAAGAGCAAGAGGGTCAACAACTCCTTCACAGGCCTGGAGAGAAACAGGCCCTTTTATTTCTCCCCATTGGACTCCATTTCCTTGTCTTGTTCTCCTGGGAGGGCTTCTCCCCATATATGATTTTATTCTGTGTACGTTGGCTCGCCTTGCAGAAAGACATGCCATAAAGCTTTGGCAAATGTGAAAGGTTTAAAGAGAAGCTGAAAGTATTTTTCCTTCTCATCCTCGGCCTACTCATGTCGTGTCTACTCTCCTCAGAGTGGCCGCCGGGGAATACAGGAGGGCTAGTGCTCACAGGGAGAAGCCAGCAGTGCGTTCCCCCTCGGGGTCTAGCTTTGGGCTTTCCAGCAACAAGCACTGTGGTCAGGTGTGTGGCTTACCCTCTCTGTGTGCCAGGCTTTCCTTGAAACACCCTCCAAGGCCAACTACACCTGCTGTGACTTGTGTCAATGGGAGGCTTCAAAGAAGGAGTTAGTTTGAGGCATATCTGCCACATCTGAACTATGACGGGCCATTTCACCAGAATGGCAAAGACTTCTCTCCTTTTGGCTATGGTAAGGTTTTTTGTTTTGACCACTTTAGAGGGAAGACTTTGGGGGAAGCACATGTTTTCTTTTTTGAGGGGGAAGTATATGTTTTCTCTTTTTTTGGGGGGGGTGTGTTGGCAATTGTCAGTCCTCTCATGCATGGCAGCTCTGTCCAGAGTTATGGCGTCACAGTAAGCCCCTGATTTTCCAGGGCTCCACGGAAGACAGGGGTAGAATGGAGAATAGGTTGGCAACCGGCTCTATGTAGAAACAAAGGTTATCATATACTCATGACTAAAACCTGCATAATCAAGCTAAGAAAACAAAAAGATGAAATGCCAAGACTTTACCCTAAAGATATTCGTGGGAAACAAATCTAAAAGAAATTAGTAAGCCACGAGGCTCTCTGTGCATAATGATTTAAGAGTAGCTCATGTACACTTCAAAACAGCCAGTGCTTCGAGAGTTGGCCCAGAGAGGAGGGCTTGCAGGCGTGGTTCTGTGGGTACCCAGAGGAGGGCACTGCCTGCTGCCACAGACCTCAAGTGCTGCTCAGCCTCTCTGGCTGCAAAGCATCTTGGAGAGCGCGGAGGCCGAGTGGGCACCGGGCCAGGGCTGGCAGCTTGCTTTTCAAGTCAGGCTGCGCTGAGACACCTGTGGTCTTTCTGGCTGCTCTGTTGCGAGGGCTGGAGCCAGCAGAGGGGAGCCCGAGCCAGCCCCACCTCAGCCCTGACTTTCTGTGGGAGGGTCCCACCCGGCACTGGCTGGAGTGCCAGAGAGGCCACCTCTGCAGCTGGGGCCCTGGTTGAATTTGGAGATTTCTCTCTCAGGATCCTCTTGCTGGAGCAATTGTGTATCTGCTCCACCCTTTTTCCTTCCCAGAAAGAAGAGAGATGTGGGCATGTTTTCTAGAGGTGAGAATTTTAACTCTAGAATCTCTGTTTCTAAGAGGACTTCTCTGTTTGCTCTGATTC
>NW_006292337.1:964327-975749 GCF_000327345.1 Myotis davidii | reverse complement strand
AGGAATTCTTTCGTGGGCAGGTCAATTCGGGAGCTGTGACTCTGAGGAAGGCCGTGAGGGCAGAGGTGCCATGGCACCTTCTACTCCCCAGGCTGCCCTAAGCCACTTTCTTTTCACCACAGTTGTCACTAATTCCCCTAACTTCCCAGCCCCAATCCAATCCGTGCTAGTTTTCCCAGATATTCATATATGTCCTCTGCCAAAGCAATTATCATCTCGTGTTGTAATTCTCTATTTTATTCAAATGACTTCTCTGCCAGACTTGGTACCTTGAAGGTATTCTCCTGGCACCTGGCCCAACACCTGGGGCATGTTAAGCACTCAATAATTACTTGCTGAGTGAATGAATGAGTGAAGAGCTTTATGAGGTAGTTATTACCTCAACTGAAGTTCAGAGATGTTGTCACTTCCTTAAAGTCACATAGATGATAAATGGTGGGAGCTGGTATCTGAACCCTTCTCTGTTTGCTGGAAATCCAGGCTACTCCCATGATATGAGGAACCATCAGTGGTTGAACCTAGGCATCTTGTGAAAAATACATTTCTAGCCCTAGCCGGTGTTGCTCAGTGGATAGAGCACTGGCCCTTGGACTGAAGGGCCGGGGTTCCATTCCGGTGAAGGACATGTATCTCAGTTATAGGCTCAATCCCTGTTCCTGGTCGGGGTGCATGCTGGAGTCAACCAATGAAGTGTCTCTGTCACGTTGATGTTTCTCTCCCCTCCCCGCCCTTCCACTCTCTCTAAAAATCAATGGGAAAATATCCTTGGGTGAGGATTAACAACAACAAACAAACAAAAACATTTCTAAACTGCAAGGCAAGTAGCAAGAGGGCAGCTGCTGTTGAGTGCCAACTCAAGAGCCCCAGCCGAACTGCAGCCCTTCCTCCTCCAGGTGGCTCTGTCTGAACAACACTGAGTTGCAAAGTGAATGGGGGAAGTCCAGTCTGGAGTCTTGGGGCTCCTGGGCTCAAGCTGGAACCTCAGCCCTGACCTGGAGTGACTCCTCACCACTCATTTGCCTCCGCGCCCTCCGGGTCCCACCTGTAGGGCTGGTCCCACCTGCAGGGCTGACGCTGAGCCCCAAGGCCTGTTCACACCGACTCCTTCCTGGCTGTGTTGGGCTTTGGTGTTACACCAGTTCACACTTCCAGGAAGGTCAGTTCAGCCTGGGTTTCCCCTTTGAATCATGCAGATTTTTTTTAAAGCTCACAGATCTTGCTGAGTATCGCACAGCTCAGCAGAAACAAGCTGAGATCTTCCAAGACAAGCGAAGGCTGCCGGGTTCAACAAGCAGCAGTTCCCAGCCTAATGTTTCCCGCTTCTAAGAAACACAAGGCGGCCAGATTAACCAGAACTGCTCAGCGGTCTCTGGACTCTAGAAATTCATTCTCAGTGTCATTGCTGCTAGTTCTTTGGGTCCATTTGGTTTAAGAGACAAAAAAGAAAATTAAGGAACAGTCCAGATGGACTGGTAGGGAACTCTGTATAGACTTTTCATTTTCTCATCAACAATCTTAGAGAAGCCCTCATGCTTCCCTCCTGCCTTCCCCTCCCTTGCAATGTCTCACTCTCAAACCCTTCCTTATAGGGGCTTTACCAGGTATCCATTCCAATTGGATACACATTCGGAGATGTCCTCAACATCGGTGGTGGGTCACAACAAGCTATTGGATATTCTGCCCTGGCTGCTTTTATCCACTTAACAACTGTTTATTGAGTATCTACCACATGTCAGGCACTAGACTAGGCAGCGGGCATACAACAGTGAAAAAAATAGATAAAAACTTTTACATGTTTTTGTGAGGGAAGAGGTAGGCAAATACATAAGAAAACTCTGCAGGAAGAAGGTCAGAGGATAAGAGGTTCCAAGGACAAACACAGAGGAGGCCAGGAGGGGGCTGTCCCTGTAAATAAGGTATTTGGGAAAGGCTGCACTGAAGTGACAGCTGTGTCACTAGCAGAAGACAACTGGGAGGCAAAGCTATGCAGCTGAGTGAGGAAATACAGTGGGTGCAAAGACCCAAGGCACCGCACGTGCTAGATCATTGCAGAAAATGCTGACGTAAACATCAGAGGGCAGTGGGATAGTACTCAGCCATAAAAAAGAAGGAAGTTCTGATTCATGCTATAACATGGGGGAGGGGGAATCCTTGTAAACATCATGTTAAGTGAAACAAGCCAGATACAAAAGACCACAGATTATGTTTTCATTTATATGAAATGTCTGAAACAGGCAAGTCCAGAGAGACAGAAAAGTGGGTCTGTGGATGTGTAGGGCTTGGGGAGACACAGGAAGTGACCAGGAGCTTTCTTGTGGCCTTTAACTATTTGGACTGGTAAATCCCAGCCTGGATAAATCATGAATCATAAGATGCTCTTCAGTTCAAACTCAGTAAAATGAATTACTTACAAGGAGCTGGCAGGTAGTCCCGGACAAAACCCCCAGTTCCCGTGATGCCTCTTCTTCCCAAGAAGCCTCCTCCCATATATACCACCCAACTTGTCTGAGGTCCTCCCACCAGGCCCTGCTCCCCGATCTCCATGGAGGTCTCTGCAGATGAGCCTGAAGATGGCCCTCATGGCCAAAGCCGCTCAGGGGGCTCCTCCCTCTGCTACATGACCCCGCAGTCTTTCATAGGGGCAGCTGGTGAGCTTTCTAGAGTAGTCAATCATAGAAAAAGAAAATAGAATGTGGTTGCCGGGGGCAGGGGGAGGGGAAAGCGAGGAGTTGTTTAGTGGGACAGTTTAAATTTCGCAAGATGAAGAAAACCCAGGAGATTGTCTGCACAACAATGTGAATGTACTTAATACTACTTCACTGGACACAAAGATGGTTCTGATGGTAAGTTTTATATTATGTGTATTTTAAAAATGTAAAACCTTATGGTTTAGATGACTCTAAAACCCCTCACCCCCAATGGGGGGTATAAAGCGTTCAGGAAGATAGAAATTGAGGGAAAGGGGGCGAATGCCCTCTGCAAAGCTAGTGAGAGGGTAAATTCGGGTCTCCTGGAGCACCTGAGCAGCAGCTGCAGACATTGGGGACAGCTAAGACTGCTGCCTGACCCCTGCTTACTCATCGAGCTGAAGTCAGATGCGCTGAAGGGGGAGATGGATGGGGAGCCTACCTGGGAGAGGGGAGACTGGAACTTTAAAGCAAGCTTGGCGCTTTCTGGCTCTTATAAAGGACTGGACAGGCTAATTTCTTAATACAATGTGTCTTGCTACTTAAAGTGTGGCTTTGCATTACCTGGGAGTGGTCTGAAAGTCATGGGTCTGACTGCGTTTGTATCTAGGGAGAACACATTTAAAAGAGCGGTGTGCGATCCAAGCATTTTGCCTTTTGAGTCCCAGGTGGTCAGTGTTCTTGTCAGACTAGCAAAGTCTTTGGTGTTTAAGCCAGAGAAACCAACTGTGTTCCTAAGTTACTGGTTCTTTTTGGAGTGGGTGGGGCCACTTGATGCTGAGGTCTGGGATCCAACAACACTGCTTGGTTTTGATTTGCTTCTTCAAATCACATCCAAGGCCAGTGGGGCTCCCTGAGTGGTGGGACTCTGGGACCACCAGTGATTTAGAAGCCAGTGAGTCTCAGGGGGGCTGCTGCCTGTCCGATGGGTGTTATTTGCATGTTATAAATATCAAATGTGTTTGACCCCGACAGTCCTCACAATCAGCGTGGGTGTGTACCGCGGCCTTTTCAGCATTGTCACATGGGCCTGCTCATGCAGGGAGGCGGAGTCTGAGGCCAGGCCCTGCTGTGGGAAGTGGATGAGCCCTGGGCGACTTCCCCCCACCCCTCCCATAAAGGGACAGCTGTGTCTGTCTGGGGAAGGGAGAAAAATGACTTTTGGTCATCGAATCAAATCTAGCTCAGGCTTTGGGTGAACTGGAGAACAAAGATAGGCCTACTAGGAAATTAGCGTTTTTTTCTTGCTACCACTTTCTTTGGGGAACATGCTGGTTTTATTCTTCCTTTTATTCATTAGTCCTTCCTGGTGGACAACGAGCTTGGCCCTCACTGCATTCCTCTGACTTGTTTCTACTTTCAAGATTCTCTCAGCTGTGACTCCTGGTCATCTCTCACCACCTCGCTGATGAGGACATGAGCCAGAAAGCAATGTGCCTTGCAGAAGTGGAGCTAGAACTGCTCTCCCGACTGCCAGGGCAGGTATCTTGCCACTGCAATGGACAGGGAGTCTGAGGTGGGGGCAGGAACGTGACACCCAAAGGAGTATGCCAGAACCTTCAGCGTGACAGTCTGACACCAGCACAGCCCCTGTGGGGACAGCTTCAACAGGAATGCAACAGGAATACAGCAAGAATACAAGAACAATGCATGCCGGTGTCCTTGGAAGTGTGGTTTACGCAGCACCAGGCTCCGAAAAGGCCTCCACAGGAGCCCGTGGGAACTGAGGGACCCTCGGTTCCCAGGTCCAATGACCAGGGAAAAAATTTAATCCTCTTAACAAAGAGACGTTGTTTGCTCTTCTCGGCGATTCACCTCTCTGTTCAGTGTAAAAGAGACTATAATGATATTTGCTCTGTCAAGGGCAACAGCACTTTCATCGTGGGAACAGGAAACTCTTTGAAATGTAAACATGTTCAAGATGAAGAAAATTAGACTGTTTCTTGTGTCTTAGAGCCTCCATTTCAGACATAAAAAGAGAGGCACAAGAGAGGTGAAATAGGTTGTTTACCACAACTTTTTTGAATACACAGGGAGGTGAGTTAATAGCATCAGAATTCCTCGTAGGTGGAGACTCTGAGATTTACTCTGGGCCTTTGAGTGGATATGGAGGTGTAACTGCTCTAGGGAAGGATTTGATTGTAGCACAGACTAAAATATCTTCCAACAGTGACACAACAGAGTAAAATCACAGAGGAAGGGCCCAGTTTCCTGTCCCTAGAGAGTGGTCCTCACACTCCATAGCCTGTATCTGAGTCACCTCCAGGGCTCATGAGAACACAGCCTGCCTCTGAGTTTCTGAGCCCACGAGTCTCTGGTGGGGACTCGGAGTTTTTAATTCTAACACGTTGCCAGGTGATGCAGCTGCCACTGGTCCAAGGGCCGTGCTTTCAGACCCACTGCTGGCAAACGGTGCTGTGCTGACCTGCCTCGCCATGCAGGGCTGAAGGAGTCATTCTCTTTCCAGGAACTGCCACCTTGCCCAAGGTCATGACCTTTCCCCATATGGTCACCTACATCTAATGATTGCTTGATGCTGAGCACAGGCTTGGTTCCCAGTCTCACGACAGTGGCTCTGAGGGTCATTCCAAATTCAGAGTCTCATTCAAGATTTCATTACAGCTCAGCTCTCTCTACGGAGTCTTGCTTCCTTCCCTGTCCTCACTGATGTTAGGTCCAGAGCACTGCCCAATGAGCTTCCAGGGTGTGAATCCAGGCTTCTCTGGGAGCCTGGCATGCTATACTCTTAGAAGAACTTTTTTTTCAAATTTTTTTTATTGATTTTTAGAGAGAGAGGAAGGGGGAGGGATAGAGAGATAGAAACATCAGTGAGAGGGAAACTTCATCCATGGGCTGCCTCCTGCACACCCCCTATTGGGGATCAAGTCCAGAGCAGACCTGGCACACGACAGGCATCTGATCGTTCTCGTATGGGACCATTTTAATGGAGAGGGTTTCTTATTAACACCCTCTACTGAAGTTCTAAAGCTTCAGCTCAGTGCTGTCAGGTGGCTGCAATTCTTGCACGGAAGGGGAGATGTGTGTGTGTGTGGGGGGGTGGTCCTAGTTCAGAGAGAGAGAATTCAGCTATGCCTATTACTGGAGAAGAGCATGTCTAGTACAGTATTGATGCTTTGAGAAGGGCATGCCAATTTTCTTAGAATATGATGGCTATTTTCTTTCTTTACTGGAGAGTTATTGTGGAGTCCCATGTTTCACACTATTTGGTAGATGGAAGACTCTCTATGTTCCCCACACCCACCCCATGAATCCTCGGGCAGGCTGCTCTTAGCTGTGAGGCAGTACCTCCTAGGTGACCCATGGCCAGGGTCTGTCACTCACAGGCACCGAACCCTTCCAGGTCCCTCAGCAGAATGAGATCCGAAGGACTGATAGGGAGCAACCGCTGAGGCCCTTTGATCCAACCCTGAGAAAGAGCAAAGGCTGCAAAATGCTAAAGGCATTAAGTGGAGTTTTTCCTCTCTGGGGTTCATAGTGTATGCTTTCCAAGAGGGATACAGATAATGGGATGAGGAAGGCACCCACCCAGGGCCGGCCAAGGTGGAGGACTCAGCAACCCCCAAATAAGCCAAGTGCATCCAAACAGAAGCTGAAAACTAAGTCAGCAGTGTGCTTAATGGAGTGCTTAGTACACTGAATAATTTAGCAGGCGAACTCTGCTGGGAGTCAATTCACAGTTAATGGAATATTTCCTGTAAATATTGTTTTCTCTTCCTGTCTCATCATCTCAGGCAGTTCAAAAGTCTTTACTAACCTGGGGGTGACAGTAATGCATCAATTCCCTGGGCTAATACTCCTGCAGCCTAAATACTCTTAGGAACCAGAGGAAGCCACACTGGCTTCTTGGGGATGGCAGCAGACCATTTAGTCTCGTTCCTTCTCCTAATGCCTCAGAGGGGACCCACAGTGCTCCTAATTGTGCATCTAAGTGTACATAAAAGCGCCCCTAATTGCACATCAAATAAATAAGTAAATGCTGTCTGCTGAATGCAACAAGGACCAGCACTGCCATCCCTCTCCAGTGGAGACAGCTCATTAAATATGGGCTGGTGAGTGGGCTGCAGCCATAAGTGATGCTTTGCAGATACTGAACATTCCTTCTAGGAGGTTTTGTGGAGTCCCAAGTTTCACACTATTTGTTCTTTAATGCTAACAGCCTCAGACACAGCCTGCAGGAGGGACCTTTATTCTAACTCTCTTGGCGCCCCATTCGAAAAGCATTTCTGTTGTAATTTATAATGGTTTCTGAGGATTTGATGGCTGGTCTGTTGGAAGAGTGCCAACTACAAGGACCCGACAGGAAACAACTCAGTTTGGAACCGGTGGGGAGTTGAGTCTTAAATGTGGGAGAGGCTAACCTTCCAACACCTTTGGTCCCAATGGTGCAAAGGGGCAGGTCATCCCAAAGATCAGAGCTTTCGAAGTTTTTTAGGGCTCTGACCTAAGTAATGCAGGTCCACTTTATTTATCTCTGCCCCATGTGACCCCGGTTCTGTAAGAATTAATAAACAATGCCTCTTCAACATACATCACAAACTTTTCATTCAAATGCTCTTAAGGAAGAAAAAGGGCAAAGTCCTGCTTGTACAGGCACCACTGCCTAAAGCGATGGGCATCAGTTCCAGGCATGTCACCGTGGCCGCTCTACACAGCTGGCATTTCCCTTCCTTTCCCTTCCCTCCCCTCTTCTTCCTTTCCTCCCTTCCCCTCCTCTTCCCTTCCCTTCCCTTGCCTTCTTTTTTCTTTCTGGCTTGGGTCTCTTTGCTTTGCTGTAAATGCAAACACTTCTAGTGCCCAAATGCCAATATGGCAGTTTCATTATTCCCTGAAGCTAACAGGACTGTAACGTGTGAAATAAAGGACACCCTTCTTACCCAGCATTCCAATTCTACACACATACACATGTTGAAATGGAAATTGGCAGCTAGGAGAAAATAGGGTAAAATTATCTACGCAGCTGTGAGATGTTTTTGTTTGACCACTGTGACCTTCCTTCCACCTCTCACCACTGCTAAGCCAAGCAGTTGGACACGCAGATCCTGCCATTCCCCAATTCTAATACCACACTCAACAACTGTGCATAAAAGCCATCAAACCATAGCAATGGGAAGGAAGAGAGGTGAGCTGAGATAAGCAAAAGGAAGTTCCAGAGTGTCTTATAGCATTTTAGTAAGCGCAGGAGCACAGAAGTGGGTAGACAGGCTGAGAGGGAAAACATGGGTAGGTGATGAGGAGAAACAGAAGGATTTAGTGAGAGGTGATGGGACGATAGAATAGCTTATAGGAAATTCTGCAACCTGTCCTCGGATACGGTTTGGGGTTCTGCCTGAACTTTTTAAAGAACTCCTACGTGCAAGCAAGGGCTAGTATTCTGAAGCATGTAAATATATCATAGATTTCCTTATTTAAAGTCCTACTTACTGATTGGCTTTTGCAGGGCTAGTCTTCTGCACACGTAGTTCTAAACTTCTGAAGTTAACCTTGAACGACCAAATGTACACAGAAGCCAAATCACGTTATTTGGGTGTTCCTCCTTGTCTGGCTGTTCCTGATGTGTGCCCGAGGGCGGAGAGGCTGGTTTTATTCTAACAAACATCAGCAGCTTGCATGCTGGGCTGTACTTCTGCAAGGCTGGGCGCCCATTTGTTTAGAAGGCCGAGGTAGCATATGGGGTGTGTGATTGGGAGGGGATGAAAATGCATTCTCCATTCCACTTGTGAGGTGCCCTGTGCTTGACTCCATCTCTCCCATAGTCACTATGGGCTTCAAAATGAGGATTAAGCAGTTTAGGGTAGACTCTGCGACCAGAATGGCAAACTATACCCCAACCAGGGAACCTGGAACCAGCTACTGCCCTGCCCATTTCGGGACAGCAATTAGCCACCCATTTTATAAGTTCGTTTTTGGTGGGCCATCTGGAACCACTTGAGTGAACTCTCACAGGAGGCTGCTGAGCTGCCTGGCATGCTCATGGCTTGCTGACACTCCTAGAGCTTTGCGTGCCAGGGGCACCAGAGATGCCTCAAGGCCCTGAGGGGACAGGGAGCAGGCCCCTGCCACGGTCTCTCTGAATTGTTGGCTCTTTGTTGTGGCACCATGTGGCAGCCCCAGTAAACGGGTCAAAGTGTAAGGCAGGACCTCTGCCACAGAAGGACCTCCAGGTGCACAGAGCTGGGCGCCACTCCAGGATTCTTGAGCATTGCTGGGGGCGCAAGACAGAAGTGCCTGGTCTGAGGAAGCGGAGTGGCATCACCTGGAGGGCCATCCTTCACAGGAGCTGGCCCACCTGAGCCTTGTACCTCCGAGAGCCCCAGCTCTCCTATGCCGCACACCCTGCAGAGGCTGGCTGACCCTCCCGAGGTCAAGTCTAGCAAGGAAGCATCGATGGCTGGGTGGTGGTGTTCCTGGCCAGCTCCCCGTCAGAGAGGCTTTCTGAACATTCAGTGGCTGGGTCAGAGAGGGGGTGAGTGGGACTGGGGGAGACTGTGGCATCTATACATTCAAAAGATTTCATGTGATTTCTGATTTTCCTCCGAGGGTAAGCATCACTGGCCTGAAGCACTGAAGGCCGCCCTTGGGCACTTTACATGTGAATCTGCATAGGTAGTTACCGCGTGCATGCCTCTCTCTGTGTTTACAAGTCTGGAGCCAGGGCACACACACTGCTTCAGGGACCCACAGGTGCCTTACATGGCCTTGTTATGATGGTGAAGATGCTGATGCAAGAACAAGCACCAGCATGGTTCTTCTTGCAGCTGTGACTTCTTAATTTGGCTCTGGCTTCGTCTCTCATTTTGTCTTTAAGTCTCATCCCAGGTCTTAGCAGAGGCAGGTACACCTTGGGCTAATGAAACTTAGACATTTCTTCCTCTTACAGGCTTTCAAAGGCCTGCTCTTAATTTCACACTCAGATTGTACATTCATTTCTTAAAGAGCATTCCCCAAACTATATCAGGTTCAGGCCAAGCCTTTGGACTGCCTCTGTCTCACAGGAAAGTCATGCTAGGGACCTGAAATCTAATCCCAGCTCCTGGTAATTTTCCCATGTGCTGAGTGCCTTTCTCTTTCTTCTCTGTGCAGTCTCTGGTTCAGTTATGCATTGGAAATTCTTGATACTCTTGAGCTCTAACTGAGAATACTCAATGTCCTGTTATGACAGCTACCCTGATGTCCCAGCAAGCCTCAAGCTTTGTATGTCCAAACTGAACTTACTGCCCCTTCTCTCATATCCATGCTTTGATTAGTCAAGAAGCCTGGCATCATTCTAGAGTCCCCTTCTGCTCTGACTGCCACCCTCTCCCACCATACACTTTGGTCAACCATATGTACTTCCTAAACATCTCCCTCCATTGTCCCTTATCCATCCCATTACTGATAGCCAACCCCAGGCCCCCACCAATTCTGGCCTCCACCACTGATAAAGGCCATGCTTTGTAAGTCTTGTCCTGCGTTCCTTCCACCCACCTCCTCACAGCTGCCAGAGGATGCTTCCATGACAATGAAAATCAGAAATGGCCACTCCCCTGCTTCAAATGTCCAGTGGATCCCAGGGCCTTGAAGAGGAAATCCTCCTAGCAAAGCCTTCAGGGCTGGGGGAATGGCTGCTGGGCCTCCTCAGCCCCCTCTGCAGTTGCCTCCTCTCAGCCCTTGTTCCAGCCTCAATGGTGCATATCTTCCCCGCCAGGTACCAGTTCTCCTTCGTGTGCCTTACCGAGCACGGGGCTCTCAGCCCACACATCTCTCCAGCCCATCTGTCCATCTGCAAAACTTCTGTCCACCCTTTAGGACCCAGCCCTGCTGTGCTGCTTATGAAGATGTGTCTCTCCCCTGTAAGTCCAGGAGGAACTCTGTCCTTTAATTCACCACCAACCCTCACACAGGCCTGTTATAGCACTGGTACCCGAGGCAATTGTCACCCATCCCTCTCCTGGCAGCCTGGGCAAGCTAAGGATATGACGTGTTTCTTGTTTATCTCAGCACCCTTCAGTCTGCTTGGCAAAACAGCTATACAATGGACATTTAAAAATGAATGAAGGGAAGAAAAAAACCAAGATGGCGGCATAGGTAAACACTGGAAATTGCTGCCTCGCACAATCACTTCAAAAATACAACTAAAGGATAAAAAGGACATCACCGAGAACCACAGGAAAGCTGGCTGAGTGGAAATTCTACAACTAGAAGGAAAGAGAAAAGCACACTGAGACACAAAGGAGGTGTAGAAGTAAAGTGCAGAGGTACGGAAGCGCACAGCGAAAGGGCTGGCAACTGAGGACACAACACACATGGAAAGGGCTGGCAACTGAGGACTCCGTTGTCTTTTTCAATCGGGAGGGAGACACAAGCTCCCCACTGCTCTGAACTCCAGTTCCGGGTGAGTCTCTGGGGACATACGGGGAGAAACTGGACTGTCTGGCATTGGTCGAACTCGAGGACGGTTTTCTCTCAGAGGTGCTTGCAGCAATTACGGGGACACTGAGACCCAGGGCCTCTTAGGGCAGGGCTGAGGATCAGCCATAGCTATTTGCTCTGCCCTGTTGATTCCCTGAGACCCCGCCCCACCCAAGCTGTGCGCAGAAGCTTTTGCATATGAATGGCCTGGCCCTTTGCAATCTAAAATTAACTAACAAACTGCAACTGGGTCAGAGAGAACAAGAACATCCAAAAGTAGGCCCAAAGCACCACAGCAGATTGCATTGCTTCAGAGCTGGGCCACA
>NW_006292337.1:959448-963754 GCF_000327345.1 Myotis davidii | reverse complement strand
GTTGAAAACCTATTTGAAGGAATCATGACAGAAAACTTCCCCTACCTGATGAAAGAAATAGACTTATAAGTCCAGGGAGTGCAGAGAACCCCAAACAAAAGGAATCCAAAGAGGACCACACCAAGACACATCATAATTAAAATGCCAAGAGCAAAAGACAAAGAGAGAATCTTAAAAGCAGCAAGAGAAAGAAACTCAGTTACATACAAGGGAATACCCATATGACTGTCAGCGGATTTCTCAACAGAAACTTTGCAGGCCAGAAGGGAGTGGCAAGAAATATTCAAAGTGATGAATACCAAGAACCTACAACCAAGTTTACTTTATCCAGCAAAGCTATCATTCAGAATTGAAGGTCAGATAAAGAGCTTCACAGATAAGGAAAAGCTAAAGGAGTTCATCACCACCAAACCAGTATTATATGAAATGCTGAAAGGTATCCTTTAAGAAGAGGAGGAAGAAGAAAAAGGTAAAGATACAAATTATGAACAACAAATACACATCTATCAATAAGTGAATCTAAAAATCAAGTTAATAAGTAATTTAATGAACAGAATAAACTGGTGAATATAATAGAATCAGGGGCATAGAAAGAGAGTGGACTGACTATTCTCAGGGGGTGAAAAGGGGTGTGAGGGTGGGAGAAGAGACTGGACAAAAATCTTACACCTATGGAGTGGCGGAGGGGGCGGTAAGGGCAGAGGGTGGGGTGGGAACCAAGTGGAGGGAAGCTATGGGGGGAAAAAAAGAGGAACAATTGTAATAATATGAACAATAAAGATTTAATTAAAAAAATTTAAAAATACGAAAAATAGTGAAAATAAACATTAAAAGTAATATAGTAAGGTATTAGAGAAATCTATTTACTGTTCAGGTGACTGGCCATGTTATACCCCTTTGCTTCAAATAAAACTTGTGTTCCTCTAAAAAAAAATAAATAAATAAAAGAAATAAAAATGAGTGAAGGAAAGAAGGAAGAAAGGAAGGAAGGAAAGAAGGAATCAGCATTGACCCTGATGGCTTGGTTGTCCCTCACTGGCAGGAGACTTGAGAATCCCAACTACTTCCTCAGAGGCTACAGAAGAATAGGTTATTTTAAGTAATAACTCAGTCTGAGTAGAGCCAATATCCTAAATAAATATATTGACCTTTTAACATTTTTGAAGGTTAAATGACCTGGGCAAGCTCCACAAATGAGAGTAAATGGTCATACTCAAAGGCTGATTATTTACACCTCTGACTTCCTACTTCTTATCTTGAAACCTGTTTTAGAGTCTTAAGAGCCTCTGAATATATCAGTTATAATTCATTGAGCCCTTGGAATGTGTCATACCCAAGTGTTATCTTGTTACCTCTTCAATCTTCATTAGTACCTCAATTAGAGAAACAAAGCAAACTTAAACATATTAAGAACTTAAACTGAAAATGTATGGGTACTTGTTAACATGTCTTTCAAAAAGCTCCAAGAGAGAGAGGAGGATTCAACCGCTGGATTTTAATGAACTCGGCTATGGAACTGAAGTGTCCACGTTGGCCTTGGCCTTCCACCAATGTGGGCAATGAAGAGCTGGATACAGCGTAACCAGCATTTTGGTAAAGGATCTGCGAGTATTTATTCTTGGTTCTTGCAAGCAGAAAAAAACCACCATGCAGGTTGAAAAGAGAGGACTGTCAGTATAAAAAGAAGGAGGGAGTGAAGAGAAAACTGGAGGAGATAAAGCACAGGCATTTATATGGGAAAGAGGCAGAGGGGAGCAGGAAGAAAGAGACAATGTGACCAAGAAAAACAGAGGGAAAATAAGAGCACAGGGTCCAATTCCTGTTTTACAGCATCCAAGTGCAAACTAGAGGGTTTTGGGAGTTTCCCACAAAATAACAGGCTCTGAGTAGCCAGATGCCCACTGAGTTGTTCCCACGACAGAATTCCTCCACATCATTTGCTCAGGATCTTTTCTTAGAACTTAACTGACTTCTGATGAATTGAGTGAAAATCCTCCCCAACACGGGCCATTTCCCCCATTCAATTATAAAAAGCTGGCTGAGAGCGGGTGTGACAGGATAGACGAGATAGGCTCAGCTGTATAGTATGCCTTTCAATCCCGGGCGTGGCTAACAAAGCCTGGAGAGCAATCTGGAATGACATAATGGATCAATATTGCTTTCTCTCTCATACAGCAAGTGTGGTTTTGAGACTTTTGATATGTATTTCAGGGTTTAAACTATATACCGGCCTCTCTCCGTGATCTTCTGCCAGAGGATCTGAATGACAGCTCTTGCCTCAGAGATATTTTTCCCTTATAATTTTTCAATTTGTTCTGGTCTGAAAAATGTGTGTCAATGAAAACAGAGAAAACTCAAGCACTGTGCCCCCTTCAAACATTCTATTCTGTGTTCACAATGACTTTGCAGATCCCTCTCTGCTTTCCTTTCTTTTTGGCAAATGACCTGATTTTCCCCAGATTTCTGATCACTTCTGACCAGCCATAAAATATTTACCGGATTTGCAGGAATACCTCGCCTGAGCCTGGGTTATGGCATCTTTCCACCCAGCGACTCTTATTTTGAGAAGGCAAACACAGTGGTGCCCCCAGGCATCCGCACACGCTAGCGCACACACACACACACACACACACACACACATGCACGCATGCACGCGCGCGCTTTGGAAAAATGCAGATTAGTTTCAGGATTAAGAATGACCCTCCCCTACTTTCCCAAAGGCAAAACACCCCCAGAAATTAAGGAATAGGACAATCCCTCAGAGTCCTTTTGCCCATTTCCTCAGGGAGAGCTGAGTCAGTCTCACCTTAAAAAATTATAACTGCTTACTTTCCTTACTGATGGGAAAAAACCATTTACCCAGGGAGCTCAGGCTAGATTTCTGCACAGTAATTTGCACACACTCACAGTAGCAAGGGCGTGGTGAGCCCAGAGGCCCTCAGGCTATGCGGCATAACATTTTACTCACTTTTCCTCTGTTCCTCTCTGCCTCACAAAAGCGAGCACGTACCTTCCGTGGCTTCACTTTGTCGTGGTAGTCATACTGGAAGATTCCTTTGTAGCTCAGTCCCAGCCACCACGGGATCCCCTGCTTGTCCTGGGACACCAACAGGATATGCGTAAGTATGGGCCAGAGAAGATAAGCACAAACAGAAGACCTCCTGGTTCATCTCAAGACAAGGAAATGTAAACTCTTTGAAGTGAACGGAGCTCATCTCTCCACACTTTACCTTAGCAGATGTGCCCCGTCATCCGATGATGCTCAGGGATAGGCACAGGTGCCCTAGAAAGTGCCCTGGCCGAGGACCCAGCTCGGTTCCTACCCAGCAGCACAGCCATGGTCCGTCCCCCTTTATGAGTAAGTAGCAATGCCTTGTTCTTTGTTCTCCTGAGACGTTAGGCTTTCAGTGCTGGGCACCACAAGGGAAAATCTGAGGTGCTGAGCATTCTAATAAAACGGCCTTCTGAACAGAGAAACTGTCATCAGCTCAGAGATAGAAAGGACCATGGAGACAGGGATGACCACTCCTCAAAAAAATAATTTAAAAAAATTTTAGAGCACTTTTAGGGTCACAGTAAAATTGAAAGGGACAGAGATTTCCAACCCACCCTCTACCCCCACATATGCACAATCTCCCCCACTATCAACATCCCCCCAGAGTGCTGCATTTCTTACATGACAATCC
Organism: Myotis davidii; assembly: GCF_000327345.1. Classification (NCBI taxonomy): domain Eukaryota; kingdom Metazoa; phylum Chordata; class Mammalia; order Chiroptera; family Vespertilionidae; genus Myotis; species Myotis davidii. The sequence goes on along the minus strand of NW_006292337.1, from coordinate 960,068 downwards.
ACGTCACCCCAAGTCCACTACATTAGGGCTCCCTCTAAGTGTTGTACATTCCATGGGTTTGGACAAATGCATACTGACACGTATCCACCATTATAATATCACACAGAGTATTTTCACTGTCCTAAAAATCCTCTGTGCTCCACTATTCGTCACTCCTCCACTCCCTCCCAGCTCCTGGCAACCAGTTTTCCTTTCTCAGAATGTCATAGAGTTGGAATCATACAGTAGCTTTTTAAAAAAATATGTTTTTATTGATTTTTAGAGAGAGAGAAAGGGAGAGGGAGAGAGAGATAGGAACGTTGATGAGAGAGGAACATCATCAATTGGCTGTCTCGTGGACAGCCCATACTGGGGAAGGAGCTCACAACCCGGCATGTGCCCAAACAGGAATCACACTGGCAACATCTTATTTCCTGCACTGATGCTCAACCGCTGAACTACACTGGCCAGGCCATACAGTAGCTTTTTAGATGAGCTTCTTTCACTTAGTAACTTATATTTATGATTCCTCTAATTTTAAAGAAAAATAAACTACAGCAAAGGGTCAGTCCTGCTCTACTAAGGCCCCTCCCCTCCCCCCAGCAGAGCAAGGGCGGGCGAGCAGGTGCTCTCCATGCAGC
>NW_006292337.1:950595-959398 GCF_000327345.1 Myotis davidii | reverse complement strand
TGTGTGACTCGTGCTGTTGGACAAAGCAGCAACACTGAAGCCTAGACATTCTGAGGACTGAATTAGAAACACCAATTCCCTCTGTTTACTCCTTTAACAGAGACCTCTTGGCACCAGACTGTAAGCTGTAATTCTACATTCAAGTAGGATGACTGAGCTGTTAATTCAAGCTCCCAAATGCTAGGAGCTGACAGGGGGCCTATCAAGCAGCCTTTCCCCAGATTTGTCCTAATCGCCACATTGATGAATCACTGAATACACCCCATTGTAAATGTCTTGAAAACTCAAAATTGGCTTCATGGTTTTCAAATACCAAATACTTGTGAGGCATGAGTTATTTCAAGGTGAGCATGAAGCTAAAGGGCAAAAGAAAGATATTTTGAATTTTTAGAAAAGTTTCAGGGTATAAGATTTCTTTAAAAGTTTTTTAAAGCTATAAAACCCTGGTCCCTGCCTCTGCACTGCAGTGGTTTCAGAGAACAGGACATCAAAGAGACCCAATGCTGCTGCAACCCTAAGTTGACTAGGTAGGGGATATGGCACCTGCAAGGCCACCAAACAGGGAGTCTTGCTACGGTGGTTTAGGCTTATTGGATTCCTGTTTGTTTTCCAAGAAAGCAGGAGAGCATTTGCTTACGCCTGGAGATTCCAAAATCCAAACCCACACATGCATTTGACACTCTGAAAGTCACAAGGCCTGCTTCTGGTTTCTAACACTGCAAAGGAGGGAGCACATTTCTGAAGTTTTATTGGAAGGCAGAAATCATAGATATCAGAGGCCACCTTTTTGTCAAGCTCCAGGGCTGATGAAGAAATGGAACATGGGTGTAATAAGGTGAAGCCTTATCTCAAAGACTTCCAATCTATCCATTTCAATCCATCTTCATCATTAACAGTGAATCTCTATAGTCTTTCAATAGCTAGAAGATTTTTGTGGGGGTAGTTAGAGAAACAAAATTTTTAATCTCTATTTCAATTATAAGCGATGGAGATGAGATCAAATTAAGAACAGAGAATGTGGTTCAGGAATTCCTGAGTTCCTGGCTTCCATTCTTGAAAGCAGCCCCCTGGCTACCTATCCCCAAAGACTATTTTCACAAAAGAGAAAGACAGTGTGCTTTCTGTGAAATGCCTTTTGTAATGTCAGGAACTATTGTTGGATCCTTATGTTTCCTTTGTGGTAACAAAGTGGAAATGGGCTTAGCCAGCACAGTGCATTTTGAGCCTCTTTTCATGTAAAACCCAACTGACTGCCCACTGACTTCAATGGCCACATTCCAGGGCACGGCCTTACACGGGGTAATCTCCTTAGAGAATTCATCTTTCTCTTTTGGGGTCAGAGATAGCTCAAAAGATTACATCACATTCCCTATGACATGCTATAGTTTAGGCTTGAGAAGGACAGGGATGGTTGTGATGGTTCTATGAGTTCTGTGAACGAGATGAAGAGGGATTAAGAGCTTTTGCTGGGTCCTGGCTGGGTGCATGAGCTGGCTGGAGCATTGCCCTGTACACCAGAAGGTCACAGGTTCAATTCCTGGTTGGGGCACATACCTAGATTGTGGGTTTGATCCCCAGTTAGGAGGGTGTGGGAGGCAACGGGTCAATGTTTCTCTCCCCCCGCCCCCTTTATTCTTTCTAGAAATCCATGGAGGCATATCCTCAGGTGACAATTAAAAAAAAAAGAGCTTCCATTGGTAGGAGGAACTATGGTAGGACATCAGGAAGAACGTAACCATTTCAGGCTTTAAGAGATCCTGAGCTGAGCTGAGTCCCTTCATATGCCTCAGAACTGGGCTCCACAAAGAGTGTTCCAATACTTGTTCCCATGATGGGAATGTATACATCCAACTACTCAATTCAATTTTCAATAAACACTCAGTAAATCCATGTGCCAGGCACTACACTGGGTTCCAATAATATATAACCAAATGCAACACAGTGTTTGCCATCAAATGCCTGCAGTTTACTGGATGATATAGGCAATTAAATGCATACCAAGGACATGCAAAGTGTGCAAGCTGCACAGGTGACACAAATGAATAAAACATAACGCATGTTCTAGTCTACAGAAATTAAAAATACAGTTGGGCAGAAACAAGAAAAAAGAAACTAATAGAAGAACAAGAGAATCTCAGGTTGTCTGGTGAAAGTATCTTGAATTCAGAACTGTTTCCTGCTCTTTTTTGGCCTGGAGGCAATGACTTATTAAACTTTTCATGTTGGGGTAAAGTAAGAAAGGGAAAGTATGCTTTCTCATCATAGAAAAGGACACATGGGTACATCATTATCTATTATTTCAAAAAGGGATCCCAATATAGGATATTATGAATAAAGTTAAAGATAATTTAGAATGGGGTCCATGTCACATTGGACTTGCCATCACAATATTGAAGGATGCAGATCCTGTCTTCTTAGTCCTGACAACCCAGTCCACCTCTCAAGTTGCCTGTGTGGCATTTGACCACCAAGAAAAACACTGTTGATTCCACTAAAAGTTTCTGTTCTCTACAGTTCCATGTATTTTGATGGAATCTTCCTACTGAGAGGCTCTGAGACCCTGATCTTCCAGGGTCCTTCTGAGAATGAAAGGAGGTAGGGATTTGTCATACCCACTTTTCAAAAGCAAAGCTGAGTGTTGGAGAGTAACTGAATCCAGTCCTACTAGCCTAGGGAAAGGTTGCTCTAATCCCTCTGAAGCTGCAATCTTCCTGACCAAGTCTTCCCCAACCTCCATGCCCCCAAAAATCTTCAAGAAACTTTTTTTAAAAAATGAGATTCTTTTTAAAATTTATGACAGGCTTAACAACCATCATCAAATGAATTCACTTACCTTCACTGCATAATAGTGAACCCCGTAGGTTGGGAGAGACTCCACGATGCTCATGTAGCTGGGAAGACAACACACACACGGGGTGGTTATTTGGCAGAACTATCATGTACATATTTGTGTGTGTGTGTGTGTGTGTGTGTGTGCATGATAAAGTTCTTGAAGTGATTATTTACTTGGAAATTAACTTGAATCACCCCCTTGCTCCGAACCCCGGAGATACGGCTTTCTGAGAAGAACTGAACACCCTGACATAACACGATCTCAGGAGCACTGGGGGCACTTACTTCACAATAGCTTGACCTCTGGTCTGGCCATTCAGTTTCTTGTAGTGCTCAATCACTCGGTCTTCACTGCAAGTACAAGAAAAGGGCTCTGTTATCACACTAAGTGAACAGCTGAGCACCTGCCGAGTGGAGATGCTTCTTCTGAGCCCCAGATGCTCCCGAGAAGCTCCAAGGAGCCAACAACTCCTGGGAAAAGGATTTGTCCTGAAGTGGCATTTCCAAACTGATTTAAAAAGTCCATTTTCTCCTCAGAGGATTCTCACTGTCTTTATCTTGGATTTATCGTCACAGAATTAAGATTAGAGCTCAGGTTTTGGGTCAGTTCCTTCTAAGACATGATTCCATGAGAGAAGAGGAAGAAGCAGGGAGCCAGCATCTCAGTTGGAAAGGGCAGGGGACAGGGGATGGGAAGAGGATCGACTGGCAGGTGGAAGGCAAAACACCAGAACCTCACCAGAACATCCACACCTACCTCCTCTGCAGCAGATGTCAAGGTGGGGAGCTTCCATGGAGGAAAGGAAAGTTTTGAAATCAGGGCCTAGTTAACACAAAGCATGAGGCCATGATGAAAGGCTCAGAAGAAATGCCCTTTTTATCTTCTGAACATTTAACTCCCAAACAAGAAGAGATCAGCTCTTGCCTTGGGCGCTAATGGCTAGCCAAACACTTCTTTGACAGGGTGGAGGGCTAGAGGGGCCTCTCTGATAAGTGTCTCTGGGCCCAGCCAGATGGGAGCTGTGGCTGCTCCTACTGTTGCCTTTGGAAGCACAGAGATAAGCTTGGGAGTCTCAGGGGAGGCACATTCCACCTGCTAAGTAAGGAGTCAGGTCCAAAAGCCTAGGCCTTGTGGCCTGGCATCTGGCTTTGGAACCTTATGACGGACTGAAATCCTAGGGATGGACCTTCAAGATCTCAGTGGTGGATCTTTTTTATCTACTATTAACTTATCCCAGAACTGATCTGCCGCCTTTTTCACCTCTTCTTTTCCAGCTAGACCATTTCAGGGGGTAACATGTCCTATATCAGTGATGGCGAACCTATGACATGCGTGTCAGAGGTGAACTCATTTTTTTGGTTGATTTTTCTTTGTTAAATGGCATTTAAATATATAAAATAAATATCAAAAATATAAGTCATTGTTTTACTATGGTTGCAAATATCAAAAAATTTCTATATGTGACACGGCACCAGAATTAAATTAGGGTTTTTCAAAATGCTGACATGCCGAGCTCAAAAGGATCGCCATCACTGTCCTATATGTTCTTTACCTTCTACTTAGGGGTAATTTATTTACCTTCCACTTACTATTTTAATCTTTATGAATATCTCTTCACTCTAGTGTTCTGAAATTTGGTGCATGTAAAGAGGTCTGACTCTTCACAAGAAAGCGCCTTCATATACACCAGGAACTGGGGTCGGATCCTCTAAGGGCTCTTCCTCTAGCTGGAGAGCTGTTTCTGTGGCATCTGGGCACCTTCTGTCCTCAAAGGGAAGATGCAGCCTATTTCTCCTCAGCGCCCCCACACCATGAAGGTTCTGCATGGAGTGTGACAAAACCCTCTTCTGACAGAATTCTCTAGAAGCATCCTCTTTGGGTAGACACCAGCCTCAACAGACATACAGAGGTGGGTCAGGACGTTCCAGGGTTGCCTTTCCAGATCCTTCCCCACCTGCCCATTGAATCCACACTGCACTGGCACGTTTCCTACCACATGATCTGGAATTCTGTGGGGTCAACTCCTAGATCCGGGGTCAAGCAAGTCAGTATATATATGAGCCTATTTCCTTCTTAGCTTTGAGAGAAAGGACCTGGCTGAGCTGGAGAGATGAAAATCCATACAGTGCTGCAGCTCTGAACACAATCAAGGCTCAGGGAAAACACCACTGAGCCAGAAACACTGCCTTAATGCCTGACCATGGGTTCTCAACGTGCCGGACAGCTGCAGGGCCCTTACCCGTCACCTCGCTCACCCTGTCTCTCCTGCTGTCTGAGACCATCTGTGAGGCCACAGTACCTCCCTTCTCCCTCCTCACCTTCCCCATTCCTTTTGCCCCAATTGAAATACTGTGGTCCCATGTGCCATACAGCTGACCAGGAACATATCCTGCCTCCCACCTTGCTCTGGCCCCTCCTCCGGAAGTTACAGATGGACCAAGGGTTTTGCAGTATCCCAACTACCCCAGACTGGTGCTAGGAACTCAAGGGAATAATTGTCAGCCAGAGTAAACAGAATAGCAAGACACTATTTGGAGGACAAGGCAGTTCATATAGAAAAAAAAACAAGTGACTGGAGCTGGCTGTGCCCTGACCCTGGGCTGGGTCATGTCACTAAGTTAAAGAACCTCTGCAGAGAAGGGGTCCAGGAGACACACGGGTGATGCAAAGGCAAATCAGGTGATAGAGACACGGGTCCGTGTCTTGGAGGAGCCATGGGCCTGCCATTGTTTGAAGCAAAGGAAGATGTCTCCGCCCCGTGTGGTGGGCTAGCATTCACAAACTAGGCACTGGAGAGAATCCGGGTCAGGGACCTGATCCTCACTGGTCTGAGGCCCTCAGCATATAATTTTATGCCCCAGATGCCTCCCTGGAAGGGGAATCACGTGGACTGAGAAGTCCCAGTTTGTTAAAGGCATGGGGAAAACTAGCAGAAAGATTACTGCCCTGTTACTTAGTGTTATGATATACCTCTCACCACTTTCTAAATTGCCTTATGTAACAGTTTACTTTCTCCTTCCAGTACAGTCACATTAGGCTGGTATGGTTCATCCCATTTCCCAGGTGGGGAATCGAGGCAGAAGAGGAGTAACTGGAGCTCCCCTCGATGCTGGGACTTGGCCGAGGTTCTAGACCCGCAGCTCTGCTCACCGGGTGGCGATGCTTCCCCTCGCGAGTGGGATGGAGCTCCCCATGGTTTATTTTGGCCCAAGCTTGTCCATTGCATCTGCAAAGGCCAGGGAGAGCAGGAGGGCCCCGAAGAACAGCAAATGCACATCCTTCATTTTGGAATGATCAGGCAATTCGAAACTATGGGCAACTTGATGGAGACTGATGTGAGGCGTGAATGAAGGCCTACCCCAGCTACAAAGGGTCATGGTTAAGCCTGCAGATGAGGGGTGATGCTGAGGCAGAGTGGGAAAACGTCTAATAAGCTTGGGAGGCTGGCTCTGTCTCCAGTCTACATCTATTAGAAGCATGATCAGCATTTATCCCTTTCCTGGCGTCTCTGCTTTTTAAAAATTGAAATAGTTAGGCTGGAATGTTAAAGCCAACCACAACCAGCCAACGATAATGAAATATGGTGAAGGCCCATTTGTTAGTTGATGTTTTTAAACAATTCATCATCAGGATGGCCCATGCTACTGGCGTATCTGTTTATCACCTGGGCTGAGAAGCCTGAGGGCATGTTCCTCCCTGGTCTTGCATCCTCAGGTGCACTGAGATGGTGGCCAGGTGTCTGTGGGTCTAAACAGGGACAAGGGAGGTGCTGGCATGGCCACAGAAATGGAGGGGTGTTCTCAAAAGACAGTTACAGATGTGGATGCAGAGGAAGATGTCCTACTGACCAAAGAGAACCTGTGAACAGGAAGGAAGGAGTCTGTGTGTCAGAGATAGAGATAGAGACACAGAAGGGTTGGGGAGAGAAGTGTGTTAGAGGGGAGAGAGTTCATAACTCTGAAATAAGCATGAGGTATAAAAAATGTTTGGGAACAAATGAATGAGGAGCTATCTGAGAAATGGATTAGGCTACAAGCAACTCTGATTCCCAAACAACCCACTAACATTAGTCCCTGCCAGCAGTTCCATTCACATTGTTAAACCCTTATGTCTCTAGCTCCTTCACCACTGGTTTCCTGAAAAGAAACAGCTTGGACGGGGGGCGGGGAGGGGGTGCAGCTAAGGCCCAGGGGCCTACGGAATTGGGGAGAGGGCAATAGTGTTCCAGAAACACAGGGGCGGGATGCCATCTGCTGGGGTTCACAGGTGCAGATGGCCAGGCTGGAAGTCCGGGAGCTGACACATGCAACAGATTCCATCTTTGAAACGATGTAAAGCCACTAGTTATCAGAGGAAGAATGGCAATGAAAGCATTCAGAGGGATTAAATCAGGGTGCCAGCCCATGTAGCTCTCTCAGTTCCTGCCCAGCTGCCCATCCCAGGCCTCGCGGGGAGAAATGACTTGTACTGGCGTTTACTCCTGTTGTGCCCTGTGCGTCAGATCGCCCCACCCCGGCCCAGGAATCCCTTCAAGCCCCCCTGAGGGACTGGAAAATCACGAGATAAGATGAACTGTGAGGAATCTGTAAACTTTACAAAGCACATCACAGAAGTGTTTGTAAGAGTCACGTTATAGTTTATCAGGATCGACTTGCTCTGGGATTTTAAATTGTTTTATAAAAGCAGTTCCGATGCTCTTTGGTAAGGAGTCAGAAGGAATACGGGGAAGCTGCACTGTGCTTTTCTAGGGACTGGGTCGGGGTCCCTGCACCCAGCAGAATTCAACACAGGACCCAGGAATGCAAGCCCCGCTCCACTGTGACCCAACCCCCAATCTGGGCACTTTTCAGACATCGGACTCACTCAGAATCAATAGTTTCAGGCCTGACAGATGAACTACGGTTTAATGTTTCATGGCAGCTAACACAGGAGACATGAAACATTGTGGGGAAATGAAAGAATCAACCTTGCTCTTCTGTGAAGAAAAACCCCTGCAGCCTTCCCCCAACTCAAGCCCCCGCACATGCACATCCTGCCATCAAAGAGGGGATTCCACAAGGAAACCCGAGCAGCACATGAAAGGATCTCCAAGGAGGGAAGCTTTCAACGGGAAACTCTGGAGGATTTTCCTTTTTAAAAATGAAAGAAAATGGGGAAAGGAAAGTGTCACACATACTGCGTCATTCAAATAAATGCAGAACCCGGTTTCATGGTGACCCCAGCCATTTAAGATACAATTGGGGTCTGGGGTGACCCTGCGTGGCCGGGAGGGGGCTCTGGTTGGGAGCCTCACACACCCCAAGAAGGGCTTGCTTCTGGAGAAGACGCCTGGGAGAGAAGCAGCTTACCAGTAGGCCAGGGAAGGGTGCTCCTTCAGGGCTTGGGTGGGAAGTGCTGGCAGCTTCTTCAAGTCACTCCTCACCACCTCGTTGCTGCAAGACAGGGGCAGAGACAGAGGGAATGCCAAGAAACTCACTCACCCTCCAGCGACCATGCACCAGGCCTCACGGTGAGACCTCGCATGGGTTCCCCTTTAATGAAAAGTGGTGGAAGGAAGGAGTGCTTTCCTTATATGTATTTACTTATTTACTTACTTACTTACTTACTTACTTACTAACTTACTTACTAGAGAGGAAAAGCACACTCAACATGCAGAGCCCAGAGCTCACACGTAGCTGTGGTTCCTTCTCAAACCCTGCACACAGACCGAGGCCCTGAGTAGCCCGAGCCTGGAAGAAGGGTCACCAGTGCGCCTGCCTAGTTTGGGGTGTTGCCATGGGCTCCTGGGGCTCCGAAGAGGGGCCACCTGGCGGCTTTTCCCCAGAGAGTTACTCCTTCACTAACACACATGCCAATTTTCTTTGCTAGGATTGACCACACGTTGGAACCTGCTTTTTGGAAGATGACAAATAACTTAGAAATGGAAATTACTCTGGAAGTGTGAAGTAGACTATCTGGTATAGTCTACTA
>NW_006292337.1:947033-950543 GCF_000327345.1 Myotis davidii | reverse complement strand
CCCACAGACTTGTGTGTTCTCAGGTACAGATGACACATTAATCGCTCCTCGTGTAACCAGCGCACTTCAAATGCTTGGCTGCCCTCTGGACAGATTGCTGGGTGTTTGCGCCCACTCTCTACCTCAAGAGGCAACTAGTGGTATCCACTGGGGGAGGTTCTATTTAAAGGGTGTTTCCCTATACCGGTCCACCAAGGCCTCTCAGAGTCCATGACGCTCATCCTTCCTTGGACCACAGACTAGCACAGGGGTGGGCAAACTTTTTGACTCGAGGGCCACAATGGGTTCTTAAACTGGACTGGAGGGCCGGAACAAAAGCATGGATGGAGTGTTTGTGTGAACTAATATAAATTCAAAGTAAACATCATTACATAAAAGGGTACGGTCTTTTTTTCAATAGTTTTATTCATTTCAAACAGGCCGGATCCGGCCCGTGGGCCGTAGTTTGCCCACGGCTGGTAGCAGATTCCATGCTTCTCGCCCCAAACAAGGCAAACACTGGCCACAGGGACCTTGGGCAGTAACATCTAACAAGCGGTGAGCTAGCAGCTCAATAAGGAAATACGAAGGAAGGAAGGAACACTACAGTCATAGATGGGAGCTCCTGAGGCATATGGACAACAACTCCCCCTCCCCTGGCCAATGCTCAGATGGCTAACTGGAGGACGTGTCCTCCCAAGTACCCACCCAGCTGGGAATGCTGCCCACAGCAATGGAACAGCAGTTGCCCTTCCGATACCAAGTAGCACTGGGCAAAACCATTCCAATACTTTCAGTTCATGTATGTGGTGACAAAGAAACACATGTGTGGTGAGTGGTGACATTATAGCTGTTCCCAGAAAGGGCATTTTTCAGGTGGACTAAGAAACAGTGGTAGTGGGTGTTTGCAAATTCTGGCTTTGAACAACCACCCAGAAGGAAACGTTGAACTTGTTATTGAGTCAATAAACCCAAGTACTGGAACTGTTTTCATCTAAGTGGGAAGGCAAGAATTTGTCAATTAATAACCAACAAGCTGGAGGCATTTCTGGAGCCCCTGCGCTGTGGAAGGTATGGTCGGGGTACAAAAAACCCCCACAAAAAAACCACCCAAAAACAATGAGCCAAAGTCCTCAGCTAAAAGGGGCTCACAATTTAGTGTGGGAGGCCAGAGGAAGGAATGACCAGGTAACTGACAATATGAGCAGTGTTTGATCATGTTGATTCTAACAAAATTTAAAAGTTCAGAAGAAAGAAGGAGCCCCCATGGGGGCTCTGGTGTAGGAATAGGCTTTGGAGTAGTTGCAAGGAGAAAAGGGGAGGACTGTCATGGATCTCCTCAATGGAACACAGCAGAGCATGGAGGCCATGTAATCTGAACCAAAGGGATCAATTAGAGTGGATAGTATATAAGAGGCAATGAAGCTAAATAAAAAGAAGATTAGGCACAAAATTTTGAGGTCCTGCACTGTCGGGCTGATAGAATTCAAATTGATCCAGTAGACAATGTCAGCCACTGGAGGTTTCAAACAGGTAAGCTCCAGGGTCAGGAAAATTCAATTCCCAAGCAGGGTTTGGAATCTTTATTCATATGCTGTTAAGGCATAGTTAGAGCAAATATTCAGTTCAGACACTTAAGAGCCCACAAGGATGAATTTCTGGATCTTCTCTCCCCTATTTAGCTATAATAGGGTCCCTGAGAGAGGGGAATGGAGTCACTGATTCATCGGTGCCTAGCATGGCGCCTTAAATGTCTATCAAAAGGCACTTTTTAGGGATGAACTTTTTATTGGATGAAACTGTGAGAAAGACAAGGAAGCTGAAGTTTGAGCTTGGCTTTACTCACTCTCATCATGTCTACAGTTTATTTGGGGAAGGAAGGAGTTGAAGGAAGAAGGGATTGTCTTACCACCAAACACTAGTTTGTTGGCAAACAAATTTCCCTGATGACAGGCCCAGGTTTGACTTCCTCGCTGGAGCTTGCAGTGGGCTCTCAAGCTTTCCCCCAGGGCGAGGTTACACAGACAAATACAACAAAAAATCACTAAGGCATGAAGCCCGTCCAAATCCATTACATTCTGGAAGGGATCCATGGCCCTTAAACCTTCCCCAAGGACATCGATGTAGAAATGTTCTATTTGCCTTTCTGCAAATAGAACATTTCTGTAAACATCTGGAGTAACTGAGAGGTGGCCAGTCCTGTCAGGGAGCTGGCCAAACTCTGCGGCCGCAGTACAGAAAGCTGCCCCAGCGGAAGCCTGGTCACTCTATCTCCAGAGACATGAGGAGCTAAATCCTAACAAATGTGCTGAAAGCTCCCAGCTTCCTCTCTCAGGGTCCCCTACTCAGCCACCCCCCCAGAGTTCAGTGCACCTTATAAATGCCAACTTATAAAACACCCTAAACAGTGATCCCTTCCTAAAGAAAGGAAAAAGGGCTCTGAGACAGTCATTTGCTAAACCGGGAATAAAACCAAAGTCTTCTTATTTTTAATATTAACCAGATTTTATCCCAAACATCTGGGTAGTTATTAGTGCTGCCAGCAAAAATGTGGTCTCTCGGTGTCTTTGATAGAGGGGGGTTGATGCTGCATCTTTTCTACTGCCTGCACTGCTCATAAAACACGCAGTTCCCATGATCTACAGCAGATAACACTAAGATTTCTATCAATACATCAAATAGGAATTTACCACAGATAAGAGCAACAACAAATTTTACTGAGCCATCATAAAGTGAAGAAATAAAAAAGTTAAATTTGCTAGGAGGATTGCAAGATCCACAATGTGTTTATTTTCCTACGAAGGACGAGGAAATGCTGTTCAGAAGATTCCCTTCAGATCCAATGAGATTTCATAATTGGCAGGATAAACCTGGGGCACAGGGGATATGCTCAGTGTGGAAGGATCCTCCCTGAAACCAGTGTTTTTTTGATGTGTGCACCGGAACTGAAACAATAAAGAGAGCAGGCGACCCTGAAAGTTATACCAGTGTGACAAGAAGGACTAACCTGAAACTCAGAAACGGTAATTTTGTGCTAGTGCAGTGATGGCGAACCTATGACACGCGTGTCAGAGGTGACACACGAACTCATGTTTTTGGTTGATTTTTCTTTGTTAAATGGCATTTAAATATATAAAATAAATATCAAAAATGTAAGTCTTTGTTTTACTATGATTGCAAATATCAAAAAATTTCTATATGTGACACAGCACCAGAGTTAAGTTAGGGTTTTTCAAAATGCTGACACGCCGAGCTCAAAAGGTTCGCCATCACTGTGCTAGTGTCACACTAACGCCTCCATGTTTTCTGAGCGTATCATGAGGGTAAAATTCTCCAGGGAGAGGTATTTCATAAGTAAAAAAGAGTATTACAGCTCCTCGCTATCCACAGCTCCAAAATCTGCAAAGCGCTAAGAAACAAATAACCCGCTTGGTGGCGATCTAACCTGTCCCGCAGGATGACCCTTGACCTTCCTCTCTCCCATGTGGTGGCACATCTGTGCTGGTGCAGGAGCAGTAACCAGTCCCTCCC
>NW_006292337.1:944497-947001 GCF_000327345.1 Myotis davidii | reverse complement strand
GGGGAAAAGCAATATTGACTTTGCTAAATCCTCCAAATTTCTGAATTCAAAAACATTGGAACCCTAGTTTCAGAGATGCACTGTGGACCTGGATTGCTTATTCAATGGCACAATGGATGTAGAAAACGCTGAGACTGATTCATAAGGTTAATAAAAACACAGATTTTTTTTCTTCCTTGATTTTTAAAAGCCACACGCAAGTATTTTCTCTCCTTTCCTTTCCCTCTCTTCTTCTTTTGTGAACCTAGAAAAAGTTCAGATTTTAGCAAAGAAAATGAGAACACCTGCCTCTCTCTGGAGACATACTGTCTTTCAGGTGTATACTGAGGGCTCCCGAAGCTGGTGGCTAGGGATGCTATTGGGGACGCCTCTCCTGCCACTGTGTGACCATTTGCAGACAAAAGGAAGCAGCTGGGGCCCTGAGATTTTTCTAGCATAGGGCATTTTTCTAGATTCTGGGCATGTTTTATGGATACATATGCCACACTAATTTACCAATCATAGAGGGCAAAAATTACAAACATATTGATGAACTATGAGCCTTTATTTCTGATGCTAATTACTAACTTATTTAAGGAAATATTTCCTTTTTGATCAGTAAGTTTGGTTTCTTAGGGTTTTGTGAATTTCTGTGAAAATTTTTTGAATTTCTAACATAGTTTTACATTTGTAAAATTCAAAACGTTAAAAATTTTATAAATCTATAATTTAAGATAATAATTTTACTCAAATAGACAAGAAGAAGCAACTAATTTTCTACAACTTCACCCTTTAGATTGGGAATCTTAATTCTGAAAAACTGTCATAGTATCATAGCCAACAAAATTTGATATTGATATTAAATTCTTCACAAGAAAGGCCATTTATCATAATAAAACATTTCCTCCTTATTTTATGCCTAAAATCCCATGGTATTTGAAGAATATTATCCTGCAAAAGACCCTATCTGAATACTTTTCTATACTTAAAAAATGTGAATTACACACTTGATAATCTCAGTAAAATAGACTTTTGTGCACAAAACAAAACTTTCTGTCACAATTTGTAACTTTTCCACTGAACATTTTGTTTGAAATTTCCATCTATTCTGTTCCTTTCAAAAGGTCTGGCTGCCTTGACGGGGTCCAGCAGTTTCTCCCCCAAAGTTGTGAAGTCACTGGAAAACATCACACACCCTTTTCTTCTGTTTTTGGTAAAATAATGTATGACAATTTATATAAATTTAAACTCTTCCCACAAAAACTCTTTTTTGGGCTGATACATGTGTTTCAAGCTTAATTAATTTTTTTCTAGGAAGTTTACAATAGGGAAATTTGCAGGTTTGGTATTCAAGATATTATGAGGTTATGCAAGTTGTATTCCAAATGTTGATTACAAACACAAATATTTTTTACTAATTACTGGTATCCAAAAGTCTCAGCAAATGAATCTCTCTATGTACTTAGTGTCAGCTGTTTTCTTTCAAGAGGCTACTTTAAAAACTGTAGGAAAATATACCCCAAATGATCAAATGGCCTATAGTAATGATTTAAAACCGAGCTTGCTTTGAGCTGTAGTAGTAAAACCACTTATGTAAAAGTGCAAAGTAATGACACCAGGAGACCCGGACTTACAGACGGTGATTTATAGACGGCTGCTTTAGATTAAGCGACTTTCTTTCATGCTGTCTGTTAGCGGGGCAAGAAAAGAACGTTGGCATCTTTTTTAAAGATAGCAATCTATACAAACGTTTATGTTACCAGAGTCTTTAGAAGAAAACTAGCTCTCTGCTTTTCCTGTCGCTCTTCTAAAATTCTTCCTTGAACCTTCGACTGCCTCAATGACATCTAGTTTGATATAAGAGGCCTACAAACCTAGAATTTTCAGATACCAGTAAACAAAGTTTCGTTCACATCAATTCACAAACACTCTTTAGAAAAGCAGAACACGTTTCAAACACAAACAAAAAATAAAACTAAGAGGGTGTCTTTTGGTCACAGAAATGTCTTTTAACTTTCCAGATTACATGGTCCAATGGTTTACAGAAGATAAAATATTAAAAGGTCTGGTTTTGTCTGCTTGGGGAAGGGCTATATTTGCTTGTTTGCTTATAACTGCTATCCCAGAGTACCAAGAACATGCAGTCTGCGAAAGAGAAAAGGGACTTTTCAGCACAAATAAATATTCCACCTCCTCTTCTGAAATGGAGGTGAAAGGCAATTTCCTTTGTTAATGAAGGACTGCTATTTATTTCTATTGACTGAGTAGTGCATTGCTCTGTTTCTAAAAGCATTTTCTTTCTTTCTCTCTTTTTTTTAAGAATAGCATTAGAAACCTGCAGGTGGACAGATCAGAGATACAGTAGGGTGTTTTTTTTACTGACTACTGATTCTGAGAAGCCGACTTGGACGAGCATTTAACTTTGTACAGATGTCATATACACTGACCCCTAAGTACTCAATCACAACTTTCCTTCTTTTTGTCTGGTCACTGCACTGACTTGGAATAGGCTGCACATGTAGGCC
>NW_006292337.1:940997-944470 GCF_000327345.1 Myotis davidii | reverse complement strand
GGTAAGCAATCTTCACACGGAATTGCCTTACTATCAGCCTTTCTCAGGTGCTGTTTGCTTACAGGTCCTAATAAATCTTGTGCTGGTAGAACCCTGTCTTAATGATTAGCATCAGTACATCCGGTCCTCTGTAACAAAGGTATTTCCAGATCCCAGCAGCTGGCCCAGAGTAACAGAGCTGTAGTGATCTGGTTTCAATAAATCTTGTTAACAAAAAATTCTACGTAACAGATGTCTTTTACTAGTCCCTGTTAATGTATGGGGGGTTTTTAATATCAAAGGGAGAGTGATTTGGGCATTTATTTATGCTGTTCAGCATAAAGTATTTTTTAACCAATTCACCAATTTGGCAAAATGTTTAAAATGATTTTTTCCCTTCCTTTTTGGAAGGACAATTTCAGAAGGGCTGACAGAAAGTAAAGCGAGGCGATTCTCAAAGTCAGGGTATAGAGATTGTCCACTAGGATTTTCAGTTAAGGTCCTGTCAGGGGAAAAAACAAAAACTTAAGTTCTTGTAACACTTCACTTAATACAGAGTAGCAATGTCTTCTATTAAATTAAATTAGAATGTAGGCATATAATTTGAATGAAGTTTCTTAAATGAGGTGTTTCCTGGATTTACCTTTTTAAAGAAAATTTTCCACAATAACCCGAAGTTTAAAATTTTTTTAATAGGAAATGGCAGTGCTAAGCACTCAAACTACTTCAGAGTTTGTGCTGAATAAAGTATGTGTAAGTCATAAAAAATGTAGTTGACTAATGTTCAGCAGTGATTATCAAATGAGAACATTTTGTTTTTAAACTGTGTTGACCCTTCTCAACCTAATATTTGACTATAAAACTGCCATGGTTAATAGTTTTTAGGCGTCAATTGTTTTTAAACAGACATGCCAACTCTACTGATTTCCTGATGGTTGATGGACATTCTCTTTACTAGATATACACCAGGAAATAAAATACAATGACTACATACTATGCTAAGGAAAATAATACAAGAGAGAAAATATTGTTTTTAGATAAGACTATTTCCTAAAACTTTTAATGATATCCTATAAATTTGTCCACCATGTGTTAGAATGTATAACATATATTTCTTCCTATTGTGGGCAATTCTTCTTATCTATCTATACCTGAGTCATTTTCTATCAGCAACGCTGAACGCAAGAATTCATTGTGAAGTTCAGTAGGATAAGGAAGTGAGCATTTCCCTTAACTGGACAGAAAAGGGGGTGCTATGTAAAATGAGGCTTCTGGGGTCTGCTGAGCTCAGAGTCCAAAAGAAGAAACAGAAGAGCCTGTGGTTTCGTGAGGAAGAGGATTCTGATTCTGGACTGTCTTTCAGCGGTTGTTTTCTGTGCAGGCGGCTCAGCACTTCTGACTTCTCCCTTTTGTAAAATAACCCTCTTCCTCTGCTGCTTCAAGGCAACTGGTCCTGTGATTTGTAGATTTTTAGAACTCATTTTCCATAAAATGCACTTTGTATATATTAATATATACAATATATGTAAGATGTAAACAGAATAATAGTGTCCTGAGTGAAGGTAGCTTTTTAGGAAATTATAGATCAGGACCCTCAGGCTACAAAAGAGTTACTTTGCCTTTTTGGAGCAACCATTAGTTCAAAAGGTTATTTGATCCTTTGGGTTCTAGAATATCTTAGAATTGTGCCCTGGACCATCCTATATAATAAAAGCCTAATATGCTAAGTGTCCAGTCATCTGGTCGTCTGTTCAACCAATCCAAGTATAATATGCTAAGGCCACTCAACTGCTCACTATGCCATGCACTGACCACCAGGGGACAGACAGTTGACTGGCCAACCAGTCGCTATGACATGCACTGACCACCAGGGGGAAGATACTCCAACTGGTAGGTTAGCTTGCTGCTGGGTCCTGGTCTATTGGGACTGAGCAAGATAGGCCGGATATGCCCTGAGCCCTCCCACAGTCCCTCCCCGGCTGGCCAAACTCCCACATCCCTCCCCAGCTCCAATTGTGCACTAGTGGGGTCCCTCAGCCTGCCTTGCACCCTCCCACAATCCAGGACCCCTCCGGGGATGTCGGAGAGCTGGTTTTGGCCTGATCTGCAGGCCAGGCCGAGGGACCCCACTGGTGCATGAATTCATGCACTGGGCCTCTGGTGTATTATAAAAAAGCCTTATCCAATGCTCTGTGTGTTCTACACTGACATCTCATTTTATTAATGTTATTCAGGAAAACTTAATATGTTTACAGGGTATGTATACAAGTCAAAGACATTCCAGTAAACACAACTAAGGCTGTATAGTCCTGTGTGAATTATTAATAGAGCAAAAATAACTTGTTTAAAACTAAATTAAGAGATCATGACATCTAAAACACCTAATTGTGCAGCCACCAAACCAAATGTGGTATGTTCTGGGCAGCTTTCTGAATGTGGGCGGGAAGAGGCACCAACAAGGAATTGAGAAGGACTTCTCTTATCCCCAGACTCCAGGCCCCTCGAGCCTGCTCACCTGAGCCTGCTCTCCGTGGGCCTGTCACACAGTGGGTGTCTGAGAGGCAGCAGCCCCACACAACAGATCGCCTCCACCTCGGGAGGGGGTGGGCACTTGTGTGGGAGGGAAACTGACCTCTGAATGAGGTGCCTGACCTCTCCCTCCCCTGACAGTTACTTCTCTCCAGGAACAGCTGCTGTTCCAAACAAACTGTGAGGCTGCACTCTGACAAATGAAACCACACCAGGATCCTCTGTTTCCCTGAAGCCCACAAGCTGGCATTCCACAGGCTCATTAGGGGGCCATGAACTACTGCCAGGCCAGGCCTGCACTTCCTCCTCCCAGCGGCCCCTGTGGTCCACGTTCCCATGCTCTGCGGGGCCAGATAATGCTGCCCCCGGTTCACATTCCATCCTGCCAGGGTGCTCTCAACAATAAATAATATTTACAGCAGAGGTCAGAGCTGGCAAACGAAAAGGGGGAGCGGGAGACCTCCACAGTAAGTAGAGCAGACAATAGAAACCACTGGGTCTGGGAACTGTGAATCCATTTCTCATGGGATTTCAGAAATCTCTGCAAGGAGATAAGAACTTACTCTTATCAAAACCTCCAAACTCCAATACCAAATGAAGGGTGTAAAAGGGTAACAAAGGAAAATCACAACAAAGTGTAGTTTTTGTATCCTAAAAATGTTTCATTCAACAAATTCAGTGAATGGTGATTGGCCACCTACAGTGTTCAAGGTCTCCTAATCCTATATAATAAAGAAGTAATATGAAAATTGACCATCACGCCAAGACACAAGATGGCTGCCCCCACATGGACACAGATGGCCAGGAGGGGAGGGCAGTTGGGGCAATCAGGCCAGCAGGGGAGCAGTTAAGCATTGATCAGGCTGGCAGGGAAGTGGTTAGGGCAGTGGTTCTCAACCTTCCTAATGCTGAGGCCCTTTAATACAGTTCCTCATGTTGTGGTGACCCCCAACCATAAAATTATT
>NW_006292337.1:896954-940960 GCF_000327345.1 Myotis davidii | reverse complement strand
TGAGTGGTTGGGAGCCAGCAGTCCTGGATTGTGAGAGGGATGTCCGACTGCCCATTTAGGCCCAATCCCACCATATTGGGCCTAAACGGGCAGTTGGACATCCCTCAAGGGGTCCCTGATTGGAGAGGGTGCAGGCTGGGCTGAGGGACAGCCCTCCCCACCGTGCAAAAATTTCATGCACCGGGCCTCTAGTTAGACTGTAAAAAAAAGCCTCAGTTGAAAAAAACCAAAACATGGACTACCTCTGCCTTATGGCAAGACCTTAGAAAAACTAAATAAAAGGGGCTGGAGGTCTCCTTATGCAAATATCCAAACTGAGCTGAAGGGACTGCCTTTTCGAGTCAGAGGTCAGCACACCGCATCCCACTGGCCAGACCCAGTCCTCTGCTTTGTGAACTAAATGGGTTATATGTTTAAATGGTTGGGGAGGGGAATAAAAACAATACTTTGTAATACATGGAAATGTATAAGAAATTAACATTTTAAAGTCTATAAAGTAAGTTTTATTGGAACACTGCTGATTGTCTGCAGCTGCTTTTGCATGTAGAGAGAGGGATGTTAAATAATTGCAATAGGACTATGGCCTGCAAACCAAGATATTAACTGTGTAGCCCTTTATAGAAAACGTTTGCCAATCCTTGTTTTAGGTTATCAAATACTTTTTTTTGCTTTTGCTGAGATATTTTCATGAGAACATATACCTCCTGTTGTGTTGGAAAGCTTTAGAAATGCACGGGAGAGGAAAGAGAAAGCAGCTAAGAGCTGAAGAATCAGTCAGCATGAACTTGACAAAGCTGGACCAGTACAGGCAGGCCACCAACTGAAGCAGTTAGTGCTGCATTTACAGACCAAATGCCCCAAAGCATGAGAAAAGTCAGAATCCTATGCCTCCATGCTCCATTCTCTTGTACATGTGGTTTGATCTTTCCACCTCTAGACCTTGATTCCAAGGAGTTGGCTATCCTGGACTCCCCTCCGGAGTTGGATACAACAGAATCCCAGGAATAAGGTCTGTCTCTGAGCAAACAGTCCCATCGGTGGGTGGCTACAACAACCTGCCCCGTGAAGGCTCCAGGAATGACCCTGACAGACTGGTGAGCAGGAGGTGCCTACGGAAAGATAGCGGGACTGAAGTGTGTGCTTCTCCAGGCGATGAACGCAGCACGCAGGCTCCGCAATGCGAGGCTGTCTCTGTTGCCTCTAACATGACATATGAAGGAAGAAAAGAAAAGGCGGGGAGGGGTATTATGTTGTAACACTTTCAGGAACACAACCCCCCTGTGGGGTAGCATTTTGTCACGTGAGGGTCAGGAACTAAAACTGAGAGAGGAAAATAAAGATGTCAACTTCTGTATTAGGTCTTCCAGGGTTATCTGCAGCCTCATTCACACCACAGTGGTGGCTCAGGGCTTCACAGAGACACTGGGACCTCAATTCCATGGCCATGTGTGACACAGGGTTCTCATTTCAGCCTTTTAGTAACCTCTCAGCTTATTTAGTACAGAATATCCTCACTATCATTGTATTTTGTATACCTGACGTGTCAGTTTCAATAGACAAGTTGCGAGCTGGATCTCATCATAAATATTTATTATTATAAAGTGTCTTCCTACAAAAGGAAGAATACTTTCTTTTCTTTTAAATTTTTTTTCAATTCTCACCCAAAGGTATTTTTCCATTGATTTTTAGAGAGAGCTGAAGAGAGAGGGAAAGACAGAGAGAAATATCAATGTGAGAGAAACACATTGATTGGTTGCCTCCTGCACGAGTCTTGACCAGGGCCTGGGCCCAGGAGGAGCCTGCAATTGAAGTACGTGCTCTTGACCAGAATCAAACCTGGGACCCTTCAGTCCACAGGCTGATGCTCTATCCACGGAGCCAAACCGGCTAGGGCAGAATACTTTCTTTTAATAGAGAGGCAAAGGAATGAACTTTTAAGCAAAAAATCTTTTGTAAACTTACCTAGAAAAATCTCCCTTCGCCTCCTGTGGAAGAAAAAAATTCAACATCTGTGAAACATTCCAATTCCATGTTAAATACTTTAAAATGCATTCTATGGTCATGGCAACTCCTCTACTGAGTAAGTGCAGCTTATGCTGCCATGGTCCCATCTACAGAAATATAATTAAGAAGGGGCGCGTGCATGTGCCACTGAAATATAAGAATCTAAACTAAACTTCAGAAAGCTATATACAAAGAATGTGACTAATAATGACAAACTGCAAGTTTCCACCGCTGGGCCCTGCTCTTACTTTTTCTACTTTAACGAGTTTCAAACAGAGTGTGTGTCTGGGCAGCACTGTCTGTGTGTCTGTGCTACTCGTGGTTTTGTCGTGTAGTGTGGCTATGTTCTGAATGTACTGAAGACTTTAGGAGCCAGGGAGGGACCGTGGAACCTTTAGCGAAC
This sequence comes from Myotis davidii, assembly GCF_000327345.1. Taxonomy (NCBI): domain Eukaryota; kingdom Metazoa; phylum Chordata; class Mammalia; order Chiroptera; family Vespertilionidae; genus Myotis; species Myotis davidii. The sequence continues at coordinate 938,553 of NW_006292337.1, read as the reverse complement.
CTAGAATGCCTTGAACAAAGTACTTGTTCAATAAATCTTTGTTGAAGGGATAAGCTGATGACATAATTTCTATTCATCCTGCAGTGTGGCTAATATCACCAATGTTGCTCATATTTGATACACCTCTTTTTCGCATAAAATAAAGGTCTTTTCCTTGTCTTTCTAGAGAGCATTCGAAGTGACCGTCCTGGCAATTAATTCTTGCTGTTTACTTGGCTTTCTCCAGAGTGGGGGAGAACGCCAAGCTGAAAAAAATGGGGCCCCAGAATGATCTGTGTCCCTCAGGCCCAGGTTACACACGTGATTTTCCTTTGTAGAGATGCTGTCTGAACATTTTGAAATACCAGAGCTCTTATTTACTGCCTTCATGCAGTCCCATTGGTGGACGGCTATAACCACCTGCTCTGTGAAGGCTCCAGGAATGACCCTGACAGGCTGGGAGGCACTTCAGCCACATATAGTGTCCCTAAAGTTATTTTCCCGCTGTGGCTAAGCTACTGGAGGCCCCGAGCTGTGGAATGGCAGCTGGCTTTGCACTAAGTCTTACTCCTCTTCTTCTGGGTGTGGTCAGGCGGGGAGGGCTACCTACCTGTAAAATGTAGGAGGCTAATTCAAACACTACCTCGCTGTCCACATCAATCAGCTCCTGCAAAGAAACAAATGACAAGGAAGGTGTGTTAGTCAGCAACTTCTCCCTAAAGAAGTCGCTGTCTCCCTAAAAGGAGCTTTTCCTGAGGGGCTCCCCAGAATCTCAAACACACATAAGCATCTCTGGGTCCTGAGACAACACCTCTGAATTACTTGGCCCCACGAGCTCCCGACATCCTTTGTAAGGCTCTTGGCCAGAATGGAGCCAGTGGTGCTGGGACTGCACAGTTGTCTCTAAGGCGTCATCTTTTAATCTTCAGGAGAAATTAAGGAGTGGGTCAGTCCGCAGCTTGTTACAAATCTGTTCATCTGATTAGTCAATGGAGTAAGGTTGCTTGATAATGATCTGCGTTTTCTTCGTAAACTCACTTCACAACCAACAGTAAGACTTTATTGAAGGAAACTTTATAATGGGATTGTGACTCTTTAAATTAAAATTAAAAAAAATAAGAATACAGTTCCTCGGTCACCACTCTTATCTCCTGCACTCAGGAGTGTGAGGCAGCTGTGGGCTGCCACTGCAGCCAGTTCGATGGGTCAGCTCTTTCTGGAGTTCCAGTGTAAAAACGCTCCGGCCTACTCATCCTTTCCCCAAATATTTAAACATGATCTATGGACATGGTCTTAAAAGGACATAAAACTTTTGGAAAAAAAAAATATTTTTTTTCTTCTATTTAATATATATTTTTCAATGTATATATAGTTCATCTCTCCTTTCTAAATAGCTTTACCAAGGTATAATTGATAAACACAATTAGCTGCGTGTGTTGAATATCTATAACTAGATTGAGTTTTGACAAATGCATACACCTGTAAAAGTAATAAGCATATCTATCACCTCCAAAGTTTTCCTTGAGTACCTTTGGGTGTATGTGAGTGCTCTTTTTTCTTCTTTTTTGTGTGTGTTATAGTATAAACACTTAACATGACACCTACCTTCTTAAAAAATTAAAGCACACAACTCTGTATTGTTATATATAGGGTGTCCCCCCAAAATGTATACACACACTTTGAATAATTATAAAGGTAGTGTTTGTTAAAATACATTTTATTTTCAAAATTGAGCTATGAACTGTTAAAGCATGTATACATTTTTTGGGGACACCCTGTAGTTCAGATCTTAAAGATGAAGAGAAATCTGGAGTCCATCAGCATCCTTCCTATATAATAAAGAGCTAATATGCAAATGGTCATCTCACCCTTGCACCCTCATGCCGGGCTGGGGGACCTGAGGCCACACCCCCCACCCTGCAGGGCTTGATGAGGGTGGGGCTGGCCAGGACTGGGTCTCGTGCGATTTTGAGGGGTGCGCAGGTGGGCGGGGACTTGACTCTGGGTCCCATGGCATGCCCCAGACTCTGACAGGAGGGAGATTTTCATATACATTTTACTAATTTTCTTTCATCTCTGACACTTCTATTATAGAGAAAGGGCAAATAGCAATATTAAAATATTTCCTCTAAATAATTCCCTTTTAATGTGCACAAATTTCGTGCACCAGGCCACTATTGTAAGAATAATAGGAAAAGTAGCCAATGTGATACTTCTGTTGTCAAATTACTGTTATCTTTCTAACATCTCTAGATCCTGCAGTGAGTGACTGGAGCACAGAAAGTTAGAGTGAGGACAGACTTAGACACAGCTAGTCCAGCCCCTGCTTACACTGAGAACAGAAGTCCAAAACTGTAAGGGACTTGCCCAAAGTCAGGAGGCCTTAGTGACAGTGATGGGGCTGGAGACAATCCCAAACTTCTTGTCCAGTTGTGACCTTCCTGAGGGTGTGCTCCCCTAAACCAATTAGGACACTGTCTTAGCCAACATATTTTCAGAACCACAGCTATCATTAATGGTAGCTAAAAGAAGAGTTACTTTTCATTTGAATTATAAACTAAACTCCGATTCATGGAGTTTTCTAATTTTTTGTGTGTGGTCCAGAATGTGCCCCTGTGCAAAACAATGCACTAAACTGTATCTTTTGTAGGAAGGACATGGTTCTGCCTCCTTCAGGCTTAGGAATTTCAAAGATGAGTAGTAATGTTTGCTACTGAATTGCCTTAGATGTGTGGGCTAAGGGAACTAACAAGAGTAGATGGAAGAAAGGGGACAATAATTCTAGACGCTTAATCGGCTGAAGGAGCTTTAAGGCTGCTGTCACTGACACAGACTGGCAGTGCTGGGATGTGGAGGAATGCCTGGAATCGAATTTCTGGGATTACCAGGTCCCATGAGAATGTAAATCACTTAACAGCATACAAATGATTTAACAGAAACACTATCCCAGGTCTCCACAGTGGATGATTTCTACTCTATGTTCATTTCCATTCCCACCAACCAGCTTTCCAATGTCGCTCACGTGCACCTGTTAGTGTATTGGGATGTGTACTTTTCTATCAAACATTTACACCTACACTGCAGCCAGAGGCCAATGGTGGGCTAATATTTAACACCCAAGGTGAGGCTTAACTAACGTGTAACTCAAAACCAACCAAGAACACAGCTTTAAGTTCATTATTTGACTCATTTGCTAAATGAGAATGTCCCCACAGTGGAGAAGCAGGGTGCGGAAGACGGACAGAGGTCTTTTTTATTTGATTTGGTTTTACACAGTCTATTGTGCAGTTTCCAGAGAAACTTCTGGACACTAATCTGTTGGTGAACATTAACTATAATGTACTATTATTCAGAGTAAAGCTACTGAAAATGCACAATTAAATGTCTGACCTGATTTACCCAAGTTCTTTCTCATCATATTGGTCCTCAGGGTAAGTGGGGACTAGTAAATCTAAGTGGGTGAGTTTTCACCTTCTCTGACCTTGACCATCTTCAATGAAGATAGGAAACACAGCAAGTACCACAATGTGGCCAGGTAGAGGAAAAAGGATTAACAGAGGCAGTGCCCCAGACATCCCACACATTTGCAAAATCTGATGGAAAAGAGAGCTGCATTATGACTTATCAGTTCTACTTATCATTTCTACTTAATTTTGAATGCTTTCAAGAATCATCTAGTCTAGTGGTTGGCAAACTCATTAGTCAACAGAGCCAAATATCAAAAGTACGACTGAAATTTCTTTTGAGCGCCAAATTTTTTAAACTTAAACTATATAGGTAGGTACATTGTTATTAACTTAATTAGGGTACTCCTAAGGCTTAGGAAGAGCCACACTCAAGGGGCCAAAGAGCCTCATGTGGCTCGTGAGCCGCAGTTTGCCGACCATGAATCTAGTCTATGCTCAGAGAAGTCAGGATAGAGATCTACATGGTGTGTGTGTAAGAATCGGTCTGGGAACGGTGGGAAGACATGTTCCTAATTGTGAGAAAATACTTTACTATCTTGCAGTCTCTGTCAGATTCCCTGATGTCTACTATAATAAAACTTTTTCCCCTTTTACACCTGGCCCCACCACTTGATTTTATCTTTAAAATTCCACTATGACGGCACAGAGCTCTAGACCAAGCATGTCAAACTCGCCCATAAATAAACCAGGCATGCGGCCCACTGGCCACAAATTTGACATGCTTGCTCTAGACTTTCTGCCCACACCCATTTCCCATTGGTCTTCAAAACCTGGAAACTGACTTCCCCGTGGAGAAGAGTGAATACAAGTTTCCAGAGATCCTCCTCTTAGATACTATATAACATGGAAAAGACAACTCTACCTTCTTCTCATCTGACTTCTCTGGCAACCAGAGGTGGCTTCTTCCATGTGTTTCTGCTCAAGCAGAGAAAATAAACTGAATGGGACCAGAAAGTGTGTGTGCAAAACCCTCATACTTTCCTGGATGCTGGGTTTTTCTTGACTGAGAACAAAACGGGAAAGAAGGAGGGGGACCAGGAGGATACCCTTCAGGGGAGATCCATGGGCATTTCTCACCTGGCACCACCTAGGTCCCAGTGGTGTGACATCCCTCTGTGCTCCCAGTGCTCTCAGAACCGCCTGAGGATGGTTGTCAGCAGGGCTTGCTGAGCTGAAATCTTGCCTGGGAATCTAGGGTGCTCTGGTGGCCATGTGATATTTAATCCTGGGCCTCACTGGTAAGAGGTGGGTACGGGTAGAAGGGAATGTGATGTCTGGTAGTTATTGAGGCCATTTGGTGTGCATTTGGGGTGTCTGTTTCACGTACTACTGAAAAATTTGTGCTGCTTTCTTTAATCTTTTGAAAGATGGCAGGGAAGATCAAAGCGTGACTATCTGCAGGTATGTGCATGTGTTCAGAGCAGGCTGGGGATGGCTTCCCTTCCTCCCAATCAGCATGGCTTTATCCCCGGTGACTAGGCAGTTGGAAAGAAGAGGCCTGAGGTCATTTGTTAGCAGCATAATGCCTAACAATTCTCAGAAAGATTTCCACCTTGGGGTCTCCAAGTGTTCCAAACAAATTGCCCCACGAGAACCCTAAGCGGCAGGTGTTATGGACTGTCTCCAAAAGTCCTGAGAGCTGGAGGATCTCATCATGCTCCCCTGGCACCAAGGAACGTGATGATGGTCTTTCCACTCAACCAAGAATCCTAATGAGTAGCATCCCCTCATGGTCAGGAATCACAGAAATTCCAACTTTCACGTAAGATTAATGAGATAATTATAACAAAATATGACTGATGACCATATTGTAGGTTGAGAAGCTTCCAGTGAGGATGACCTTTGCCAAATCCATTCAGAATGATGTACAGGGATTGCCCAATGGTTTTCTGAATGAATCCTACCAACTGTGACCACCTTTCTTCTCACCCATAAAACATCAAAAGAGTATCGTTTATTTCCGTCCTCCTTAAGATAATGTCTATGCTCACCTGAATATTCCAGGTTCTAGTTCTAACCCTCAAACAGCTGTAGGGCTGTGAATAAATCAATGGTCTTGAGCAGGGGTCCTCAAACTACAGCCCGTGGGCCACATGCAGCCCGCCGAAAACATTTATCCAGCCCGCCGGGTGTTTTGCCACCACTGTGTGCATAGGAATTTGTTCATAGTTTTTTTTTTTAAACTATAGTCCGGCCCTCCAACGGTCTGAGGGACAGTAAACTGGCCCCCTATTTAAAAAGTTTGAGGACCCCTAGTCTTGAGTTTCACCTTCTTCCTCTGTCCAACGGGAATAACGATTTCTTTTCCAATTATTTTACTGAGTTTGATGAGGCATAAATGTAGATGTGAGTTGGAAACTCTAAGACCCACTACAAATATGCCTGTATTATTTATTTTCATTCACTGGTGTTTATAGATCATCTGAACACCACAGTTTTGCCACTGCTCTCCAGCACTTTTGGTATACATAGAAATCTTCAATGAGCTATGTATTTTTTAAAGAGGTGGGCAGCATTGTGTGTGTGTGTATATCATCCAAGTGGGTTCTGATGCCCACATTTTGCCTCCTTATGGCTGTGTAACTGAGTTCTTGCACAACTCATAATGACTACAAGAACTCGCCCCCAGGCAAACAGGAGCTGTGGTGCATGATAAGACTGATGTGATCTTGCACAATTCCTCTTTCTAGCACTTTGCCAGTTTTTCATGAGTCAAGTCACTTCATGTTTGTCTAATGATCCACTGGGGTACATGCCATTCATGCTGGGCCCCCAATCTCCTTTTGTAGCTCAAGGATGGCTCCTGCTGTCCACTGCACACAGACCATTTCATGACCCCGAGGAATCTTTTAGAGGTCATGGGCAGCTAAAATAATGAGTCCACATTCGTTTGTTTCTAGAGTTGAAAATGAAGGGCCTTCTCTTCCTCTCTCTGTGATATGAGCACACGTTACTCCTGCAACAATCATACTAAGAGATAAGGATTAGGATACTACTAGCATAAGTCTGAGACTAATCTTTATGTTGGTTCCTTTGTCCTGTGGGACTTGATTCTGGGCTGGGTTTCTCCCATCTTCAGAGGAGACGGTATCATCTGTTCATTAGCAAAGCCCTTTGAAGATCTTAGATAAAGGCCACTTATTTCAGTCTTGTCAAGACTGATGGTATTTAGACTAAGTGGCAAGCATTGCCCAAGGCTGATTATTTAAGCTCCAGTAATATGTGAAGCTCCCAGACCAATATGAAAATCTTGAAAAAGAAGGTTGGACAAGACCCCTTCCCCCAGCACACCTAACACAGGAATTTTAAGCCTTTTCTTTTCTGACATGATTTGCTTGCTCTCAGTGGGCACGGGTAGGCACCAAACTTGATAATTTCCCAGGAAATATGTGAATCTTTGCTCCCTGGGGTTGGAAAGTAATCAATCAAAAACAATTTACTGAGCATTGACTATGTGAGTAGTTCAGTGACCAGTCATGGAAGGTGATCATAAAAATTCAAAAATTGCTCCTGCCAACTTTTCCTCCAACCCAAAGAGGCAGGCACATTTCCATTATCTTCAGATGGTGTCCATGGGTCCTGTTTCTTTGGCGATCGTTATTGGATAAGGGTTGAGGTAAAGCATAATTTACATTTGACAAATACAGTTACAGAGTGAACCGTTGATCCCTGGAAGTCTGGACAGGGTCATACAGCTCAAACATGAGATTCATAATTACACAGTTAGTTATTTGACTAGTCCCTCACTTCACCTGACTGAAATCACATAAGTATCAAATTACTCCTACGAGGAACTGAATGGAGACAGATCTTTCAGTGTGGGAGCCAATTTTCTTGCCTCTCTGTGAAAAGTGTTGGGGGCTGGGTCTCAGATTTCCCTTATAACTTTAAGTTCTATATTCTATGGGAATCCTTTTAAAGAAATTAAAGAGACACTGACATTTTCTGTCCTAGCACTAATTGTTTGCAAGGCTATTGCAAATTATTATGGTGATTAACTTTTGACATCAATTTCACTTTGTCAGTGCAGAACTCGGAGCAGGCAGGATTTGATCCTGCAGCCCGAAGGTGGGGACAGAGCTGAGATGAGAATCCATGTCCACCCAACCACGCCCGTGTAGTGTGACATGTCCACTGTCTCCTGGGAGCCTGATTGATGGGCCTCTCCTTTTGACAAGGAGGCCACATCCAAAGAGGGAGAGAACCAGATGGAAGGCTTGGCAGGAGAGCTCTGCTTTCTCGTGTCGCTTCCCAAGGAACACATAACATCCCCAGGCACAATTCCCTGGGGAGTTTGCCATGGGATCAGACAGATTTCTAAATGAATCTCCCCATCCTCTGGTCATAAATTTCCTTCCTGTCACCCACATGTCACCTTAGCTGAGTTAAAACACATCAGAAGTGCTGTTGGAGCGTGTGGGCATTGGTGGCCCCATTCTGTACTCCCTCTTGCTTCACTCAGACAGACAATTACAGCCCTGCTCTCTCATTACTGGAGTCTATTTATCTGCCACTTGGGTAGGTTAGCACTGTACTTTTCTCTCCTTTTGTAGGAAATAAGGGGGCTGGAAGCAGGGAAAGTGAGAGAGAAACCCAATTTGTGCATGGGTCTAATTCAGCGGTTCTCAACCTGTGGGGTCAAGACTCTTTGGGGGTTGAACGACCCTTTCACATGGGGTCACCTAAGATCATCAGAAAACACATATATAATTACATATTGTTTTTGTGATTAATCACCATGCTTTAATTATGTTCAATTTGTAACAACGAAATTTGGGGTCACCACAACATGAGGAACTGTATTAATGGGTCACAGCATTAGGAAGATTGAGAACCACTGGTCGAATTCCTCCTGGTGAAGAGAGAGTGGAAGGTAGGAAGGTGGTATTTGTAGTTTGGAAAAAATGATAAAACAAAAACCCGTTTCTCACTTCTCTGCTGTTGAAGAAACCCAAGGTTTATTCCCTGGAGATGAACAGGAAGCTAGAATGAGATGTACTGAAAGCCAAGGATTAAAAGGGCATCTATACCCTGAATGGAGGCCATTGCCTTCCCTGGGCAAGAAGAGGGGGAGGGTGTCTCCTCTGGACAGAATGAAGAGCCACAAAGAAAGGACACTGATATCGGGGGTTTCCACTGAAAGACCCAGCTTGCCAATGGATCCCTCCACAGGGACACCCACCAGGGGGTACCACCCCCTCCTGGGCCCTGGGAGCATCAGTTAGCTTTTAAGTGCCTCTCTCATAAACGTCCACAAACAGACCAGGGTCAACAGATTATCAACATCAAGAAAGTCTCCTAATGAGAGACACAAACCACGATAAATAAACAGAAAAAAAAAAGAACTAGACAGAACACACATGATAATTAATATTATCAGAAAAATAAGAGGATTTTAGATTCAAAGATAAGAATAGAACAATATACATGCATAAAAAAGAAAAACCAGATAAAATGAAGGAAGTCTTGGAAATTAAAAACATGACAGAAAAGCTTAAAAAATCAATAGAGGAGATTAAAGATAATATTGATGAAATCTCCTAGAAGATAGAATAAAAGACAGAGATGAAAAATAGGAGAGATGAGATTTCAAAGCAGGTGACTCTGAAGCAACACTTGTGATACCCTGAGAGAGATCTTCATCCTGTATGTATTTACATACAGTCAAACTATTGATCAGATATAAAGGTAGAAGACTTTTTCAGATTTGCAAACACTGAAACATTTTCCTTCCCATGTGCACTTTCTCTGGATTTCTGGAGGATGTTGTCTGGTGAAATGATGGTGTAAAACAAAACACAGGAAGACTCAGGATTCAGTAAACAAACAACCCACCATAGAGCTGGGGTGCAGGATGAGGAATGGATGTCTTTCATGAGGTCTATGAATGATGCCACATCCAGACTGGAGCAAGACGACAGAGGGCTCCAAAAGGGAGGGCCCAAGAAAAACAACAAAAGGCAGAAACAACCAAAACCAAACCAAAGAGAGCTGGTGAATGGCCTGCAGCATTTGGAAATTAATATTGGTATGCATTTAGGAACCTGTGGGAGCTTTTAGGGAAGCAATGATGGGGACATAGAAATGAAACAAGTAACAGCAAGGCAATTATCACCTTTAGGTAAAACATCTGGTTATCTAAAAAAGAATCACAAACATAGGATGCTGCTTGGATTAGTCATAATAATGTAATGCTGACAGCTGTGCTTTCACCCAGAACTGCGCTACCACCACACTGGGAAAATGGGAGAGGCAGAGTGTAGAAGGTTGTATAGGAGACCTTAATCCTCACCTATCCTAATAGGAACTCAATAAACCTAAAATGGATAAACCAAGGAATAACGCCCTGTGCCAATTATTTAGAAATAGAGAGGCAAATACTAGAAGAAACAGCTAAAATGGTTGAAAGTGGTAGGACTAGGGGTGGGGCTCTTTTCCATAAAAAGCCTCTTAGAACCATTCGACTTTTAAACTGTCTCATAGGTGACTGTAGGAGTGAGTGATGTGCAGTGTCCTGTCAACAGCCCTGCCCAGCTCCTGCAGACTCACATCTACACCTGCATTTCTGGAGTCAATCCATCTCATATTTGGTCTTCCTCTTTTTCTGCTGCCTTCTATTTTTGCCAACATTAATATCTGTGTTATATGTTACTTTGATAAAATAAATATTTATGCTTTGAAAAGTGAATGAAACAGGGACTTAGAAGAAGCAGGAATCAACAGCTTATTTAAAAAAAATTATTATTAAGAGTATTACAGATGCCCCTCTATTTCCCCCATTGCTCCTCTCCACCTGGTTCACAACCCTATTGTCTGTGTCCATAGGTAATGCATATATGCATATAAGATCTCTGGTCAATTTCTCACCTCTTCCCCTTCCCACTTCCCTTTGAGATTTGTCAGTTTGTTCCATGTTTCCATGCCTCTAATTCTATTTTATTCCAGTTTATTTCAATCATTAGCTTCCTTGTTGGTTTATTTTGATTTTTAGATTCAATTGTTCATAGATATGTATTTATTGCCATTTTATTGTTTATATTTTTATTTCTTCTTCTTCTTCTTCCTCTTCCTCCCCCTCCTCCTCCTCCTCCTTCTCTTCCTTTTAAAGAACATCCTTCAACATTTCGTGTAATGCTGATTTGGTGGTGATGAACTTCTTTAGCTTTTTCTTGTCTGTGAAGCTCTTTATTTGACCTTCAACTCTAAATGACAACTTTGCTGGGTAGAATGATCTTGGTTGTAGGTCCTTGCTATTCACCACTCTTTTCTGGCCTGCAAAGTTTCTGTTGAGAAATCAGCTGACAGATGTATGGGCACTCCCTTATAGGTAACTGACTGCTTTTCTCTTGCTGCTTTTAAAGATTCTCTCTTTATATTTAATCCCTGGCCTTTTAATTATGATGTGTTTTGGTATGGGCCACTTTGGGTTCCTCTTGTTTGGGACTCTCTGGCTTCATGGACTTGTAAGTTTATTTCTTTTATCAGATAGGGAAAGTTTTCTGTCATTATTTCTTCAAATAGGTTTTCAATATCTTGCTCTCTCTCTTCTCCTTCTGGCATCCCCATAATTCAAATGTTGGTATGCTTAAAGTTGTCCCAGATGCTCCTTATTTCTCCTTCTGGAGATTTCTTCCATTCTTTCATTTGTGATATGTTTCTTTGCCTCCACATTTTAGCTGCTTCACTGTGTTTGTTTCTATATATTAGATAGAGTAGCTATGTCTCTTGGAATTGGTAAAGTGCCCTTGTGTAGTAGGTGTTCTGTAGGGTCCAGTGGCTCAGCCTTCCCAGTCACCTGAGCTGGGCACTGGTAGGTGCACCCCCGTGTGAGCTGTGTGCACAGTCTTGTTTGCTATTCACCACTTGATTGCTGTTGGCGTCACTGGGAGGAGTTGACCTCTAGGCCAACTGGCTGTGAGGACTAGCTGCAGCTACAGTGAAAGAGCTGCTGTGCAGGAGACACCCCTATCGGGCAGAACTTGCTTCAGTGGGGCTTTGGTGCTCACTACATCTGCCCCTTGAGTGTGTCGCTTGTGGATGTGCAGAGTTGTAATCTGGTATGATCTGAATCTGTCTACCAGTTGCACTGGCTCTGGGGCCTCTGGGAGGTGCAAAGTCAGCTACTGCCTGGGGCTACCCAGTAGGAACTATGAAGCTATCAGCAGATGACTGTTATTTGTAATGGGCTTGGAAATGTCCAGGTGAGGCAGGCTAGTGCTAGTGCTGGGTATTGGGACTCTTATTGATAGATATGGGGCATGCTGACATCAGCTGCTACTTGTTTAAGAGATTTTAGGAAAGTCTGAAGGCTGATCCAGGACAGTCCATTCATATGAAAAAGCCTCTGCAAACAGTTTGGGTGGGGCTGCAAGTTCGATGGGGCAGGGATCTCAGGGAATCACCAGGTAGGAGCAAATAGTATAAGCCATGCTTATAGAAACTCATATATGGCTGTGAGTCAGCTCTGTGACTAGGGGAGGTCCCAGCACAGGAACAATGACCCCTGTCTGGGAGAAAGCCACCCCTCAGATCCTGTCCTTATGCCAAACAATCCAGTTCATCCCAGTATAACCCTGTTTCCCCCAGTGCTGCCACCCAGAGCTGGAGCTCAGAGGGTGTGGGACCATGTAAGTTTGGCCCTTTAAGAGGAACTCCCTGGGTCTCCAGCAGCCTCTGTGTCACTCAGCCCCAATCCCCACTGGTTTTTACAGCCCAAAGTTATGGGGACTTCTCTTCCAAGTTATGGAACTCTGGGTTAGGGATCTGGTGTGAGGCTGGGACCCTACAGCCACTAAATCCATCCCAATTATAAAAATGCCATATGTTGGACGAGTCCATTTCACGCCTCTGCCCCTCCTATCAGTCTCTACCAGTATGTATTTTCTTCTTTACTCCTCTAGTTGTAGGACTTGCACTTCAAGTGGTTCTGAATGATGGTTTTTCTGTATTTCAGTTGTAATTTTGATGTAGTTGTGGGAAGCAGCAAATACCAGCATTTACCTACACAGCCGTCTTGGTTCTAAACAGCTTATTATATTGGAACAACTTGGATTCCAGCATGCTGTAGGACTCATTCCCCAAGAAACAGGAAGGGAGCTGATATTAAACCTGTGCTGTGTCAACTGAAGCCTGTGGTATCAGCATCATCTACAGGTTATGTCTGGCACCACCCTCTGGCTCCAGGGCAGCCAGAGTGACTCAAAGAAGATCACAGCCAAGATAAACACCTTCTCAAGCCTGCACCCAAGTGAGCACTTCTATCTCCACAGGAGCTAACAGAGTGCCTGGCGGGGTGCTATCCTCATTCATGCTTTATCTTGCTTGAATTTCTCAAGAAGGTTGTGGGTAGGTTCTTTTAATATCCTTGCAAACCAAAGTGGAAAATTAAGCTTGGAGACACCACAGAAGGTGCCCACAATTATTGCATTTACTAAGAGGCGGAGCTGGAAAGGGAACCCAAGTCTGTCAGACACCAAACCTAAATGCCCAATTACAATCACTGTGCTACTGGAACTCCCAAGGTCTTTACATGTTTACAACTGTGCACATTAGGTCACATCGGGCCCTTTGTCTCTGAGTAAGTCCCGTAACCTCCCTAATATCAGTTTCCTTCCTCTGGAAAGTTAATGTGTCCTGCTTAACCTCACTCATGAGGCTCAAATAAAGTAATATATGTGAACATTGTAAATATAAACTCTAAGTGTCGATTTATGCAAATTAAAACTTTATTTTTGATGACAGGGAGGGAAACAGGTCATCCATGATGCTGTTTGGTATTCTATAGAAACTGCAGAACAGCCATCCCTGGGTCATTGGCATGACCAAGCTCTAGGATAGCTCCGGAGACAAGGCGGCTGGGGTTCTGAACTGACACCCTTCCCCATGTCAGTAGGCAGACTGCTGCTGTGGGCACCGTGATCATAAATGAATGCATCACCACCTTCACTTGGGAACCTAGTATTTCGTTGGAAGGATTTATCTATTTTTATTTCCCATGAATCTCAGAGTCTAAAAGCACTGTGGTCTTCAGCTCCAGCTCATCATTTGTGGCCAGACTGAACTGAGCAACCCCGAGAGGGAACCTTTCTCTCCCTTCACCCAGCTGCCTGAACAGTAAAAAAAAAAAAAATTATAAGAAAGTGTGTGTGTGTGTGTGTGTGTGTGTGTGAATGGTTATGGGTTGTTGAAATCCCCAAAACCTGGGTTTCGTCAAAATGTGAAAATATAGGCCAGGGGTGGGCAAACTTTTTGACTCGAGGGCCACAATGGGTTCTTAAACTGGACCGGAGGGCCGGAACAAAAGCATGGATGGAGTGTTTGTGTGAACTAATATAAATTCAAAGTACACATCATTACATAAAAGGGTACGGTCTTTTTTTTTTTTTTTTTAGTTTTATTCATTTCAAACAGGCAGGATCCGGCCTGTGGGCCGTAGTTTGCCCACGGCTGATATAGGCAGTGGTTTGAGGTATTTCTGTACTTGCCTGGGTTGAGTGTGATTTCATCAGGTCAGTGACTTTCCAAACATTTACTACCCACGTCTGCCATCTGGTGGACAATGCTCACTTTTTATTTCTGACCAGTTTCAAAGTGTGCTTACATTCATTAAACAAAAAGCATCAGTTACTCGTACAATCTGTAAGGCATATAAATTTGATATTATGATTTCCACGTTATAATGAGAAAACAAGGGCTTGGAGAAAGGAAGGAACCTGCATGTTCCTGGAACTACATTTAGTGACTTTTCCCTCCATTCAGCAAAAACTCAAAATACTTTAGTCTTGAGCCACTGGGTTTGAGCCCCGTGTAAGCCCTGGATCAGTAGCTGTCACCAAGTGCCGTCCTTTCATAGAACTGAAGTTGATCACTACCAGGCCCTCATTAGTTTGAATATTTGCATATGGTAAAACTATTCGGTACAGTGAAAGTGCTGAAGTACTTCCAGAAGAAAAAGTGATGGCTGACACACCATATCAACTGTGTGTGTGTGTGTGTGTGTGTGTGTGTGTGTGTGTGAATGGTTATGGGTTGTTGAAATCCCCAAAACTGGGTTTAGTCAAAATCTGAAAATATAGGCAGTGGGAATCTCCTCAGGCTCCTTCCAATATAACCACTGACCGTTTTTATAACAGTGTACTTGCTTTGAAGTTCTCTGGATGCCGGGGCATCTTCCACTCTGAGGAGAGTATGCCCTCCAGGGCGCAGGTGACTGAGCTCAACCCCAGTTGAGACTGCCATTCAGTAGATATGTGACCTCAGGCGAACCTTACAACCTCCCTGTGCCTCATATTCTTCACAGAAAAAAAAAGAGATAAAAAGTAGTATTCCTCTCAAAGGTGTTGTGAAGATTCAGCCACACAACTTCCAGAAGGCACTCAGCACCCAGCCTGCCATGTAAGACCTGAGCGGGTATTACCTGTCTTTACGTTGCTAACAAGCACATGTGGCGTGTGTGCTGAAGGCTGCAGTAGTGAGACACAGGGTGCATGCTGAGACACAAGGGGCCAGCAGAGTGGCTGTTTACTTTAAAAATGTTGTCCTAATGGTGGTTCTCAACCCAGGGGGTTCTCTGGAAATGCGTATGGGCATGTGGGTTTTCCAGTGAAAGGAAACACTATTAGCATATTGGGGAACTGGATATAGAGCAAGGGACTGTCCCACCTGATTAAGAACTGTTCTTGAAGAGACATTCCTCTAAAGAAGATGTACAAATGGCTACTGAGCATATGGAAAGATGTTCAACCTTACTATTAGGGAAATACAAATCAAAATCACAACAAGATAAGACCTCATACTATCAGGATGGCTATTATTAAAAAAAAAAACAAAAACAAAAACAAAAAACCCACAGAAGATAAGTATTGGCAAGGATGCAGAGGAACTGGAACCTTTATCCATAGTTGGTGGAAATATAAATTGGCACAGTCGCTATAGAAATCAGTATGGCAGCTTCTCAGATTAAACATAGAATTACATGTGATCCAGCAATACCGCTTCTGGGTATACACCCAAGACAACTGAAAGCAGGGACTTGTACAGATATTTATAAACCTGTCTTTACAGGATATAAACCCATGTTCATAGCAACATTATTTACAATAGCAAAAGGTGAAAGTGGAGGTACGTCGTTTTGTGGTTATGTCACCATCTCCCATTTATTTATTAAAAAATAAAGTTCCGTCATTTTGACGTATGAACATATGTGCTTTATGTTTTTTGTTATTTATTTACCACAAGTAAAGGTCAGGAATTGTTATCTTTCTTTTAAATTTTTTTATTGTTTCACTTTATTACTGCTGTGTATGTGCTCCATGTGAGTGACGTAGGTGCTTATGTGGTGGGTTCCGACTTACGGCAAAAATCGAGTTACGTCACGCTGTAGGAACAAATCTCCGACATAACCCGAGGACCTACTGTATTTATTATTATTGTATTATTTTCCACACAAACAACTGTAAATCTGCTTTTGCCCCACACTGTACTGTTTGATTCCACTTATATGAGGTACCTACAGCAGTGAAATTCAGAGACCAAAGGTAGAAAGGTAGTCACTAGGGTGTAGAGGGAGAAGGAATGAATTAGTGTTTAATGAGTACCGAGTTTCAGTTTTATGAGATGAAAAGAGTTCTGAAGATGGTGGTAATGATGTAAATGCACTCAGTACCAGTGAACTGTACATTTATCAATGGTTATGATAGTGAATTTTATGTGTATTTAGCACAATTAAAAACACTTTGTCCCACCCTAAGTCCAATAACATCTCTTTGGGAGATGCTGCTAGAAAGTCTAAAAATAGTGAGAAATAAATGCATTTGGTTATAAGTTCATCCATACTAGTGAGACCTAAGATGACTAGTGTATTAGTCATACTTGTCTAGGTTTCTCTTTGGACAAGTTCCCAAGTTAAGGAGGCCCCGAAGATCAGGTTAAAGAGCACCTCAAGGAGCCAAAACCACAGTGCTGGGATCAGGAGTCACACTATTACACTGGCAGCTCTAGTTTCATGAAGTTGTCATTTACTTATAGTAATTAATTTATAAGTTACTCCTACTAAGCCTTAAAATCACATGAGAGACAGCAACTTGGGCTTTCCAGCTTCAAAAGATACTTTCAGATTTCAATGGGAAACTTACCTTGTAGATACAGGACTTAGCATTCAGGAAGAAGAGCTCAATGGTGGCATTATCCTTTAGGTATGAAATGCTTTCTATGTAGAACCTGGAAGAGAAAAACCACAGATGAATCACTGAAGCACCAACCAAGCAGATAATATACTATTCTCCCAGCTACAGGATTTGACATGAGGACCAGTGCTCCCAGCCCTAAATGAACACAAGAAAAAGGAGTGATCGGTTATTTTCATATGATTCCATTTATAGGACCATCAGGCCTGATAGCCCTTATTGTGGCAAAGAACTGGGCCTGGTATCAGCTTCTCAGAGTGGACTTACACTCAACCATCTACTTTCTTTTTCCTTACCTGCTTTCCTTTTTTTAAAAACAAACAAAACAAAAAACAAAAAAACAACACACTATTTGTTTTCAATACAGTACTTTTTTGTCCTAATCACTGTTGAGCTGGATTTTTAAAAGACAGTTTCTTCTGCTTCATCAAAACCAGGGGCCATATTTCTCTGAGAAATGGTTATGACCTATCTTCCCGCAGGTGGTGAAGTGTGGTCGGATTTCTGCACATGCAGAGGGCTGTGACACATGTAACACTGTAATATTAATGTATATTAAGCCAAATGAGAATTGAATTTTTATCCAGATGGAGCTCATGGATTTTTTTTTCAGGATGAAACATGCTGAAATTATTTAAGTTTACATTAAGTGCACCTACACATTGACTTTGGAGTTTATTAAATCCCTTAATTAAATAAGGATCATCTGCACTAAGAGAGTAGGCACTGTGATGAGAGGGGAACGAGGAGATGATTGAAATGCAGAGCCTTGGAGGAGAAGCTCTGAATGGGTGTGACAACTCTTGGGGGGCCCTGGATACTTGATGCACAGAAACTGGGGACACCAAGAGGGACTGCAGGTGAAAAGAGAAGAAAAGAATGGTATAATGTTCTAGAACAGCATTACAAGATGATGGAAAGGATCCTGGGGAAGAAGTCAAGAGGCCAGTGATCTGGTCCCAGTTCAGTGTGATTTAGGGCAAGTAACATAATCTCTCTGGGCTTCTTTCCCAGATTGTAAAAGGAGACAGCAGGACTTGGTCGGCAGTTCTATATCTAAGAAATCTACTGCTTTTAGGTACAGGAATCTAATTCAGATTAAAACAATAACAACAGCAAAAAACAACAACATTATATAAAGCAAACAAAACATGTCCATATGCTAGGTCAAGTCCACAGCTCACCAGTTAGCAATCTTTTGTCTCTACATACTGACTAAACAATGTGTTCCATCATTTTTCAAATGTGCATGGAGGCTATTGTAATACCTTACAGATTCATTTAAATTTAAATTCACTTAAAGTATTAGCAAATATTTCCAATCAACAGATATCAATACAATTATCATCATGTAAGAAAGGGTCAACAGAATTTTTGGATATCACTTTATGGCCCCCATTCTTGCAAAGCCTGGGAAAGAGAAGGCTGGTTGATCTCTACCACACCTCCTACCCCACAAAAGTAAATGAATGAGTGAATGAATGAATGGCTGAAGGCATCTGCCTCCCGGAGCAGGTGCCGTAGGATGTGGATGCCTCCATGTAGTATCTGTGGTGGTGGTCTCAGAAGAACTGTCCAGTTGTATAACTTTCAGTTCCATAATAATGGAGACTTGCAAAGCAGTAGCAAACTCTCCATTTCAAAGCAAAATAAGTTAAAGTTGATTTAATAAAAATCTACATCCACTGTAAAGGGCTTTTGGAAAGGGGTAGTCAGAATAGCAAAATGAAAAAGGGAGGGAGGGGGAAACCCAGGGGAGTAAAGGGGAAAGAGAGGAGGGGACCAGAGAGAACGAGGAAAGGTGACAAGCCTTTGATCCCACTCTACGTGGTTCAGAAGAATGCCAGCTCGGCTGGGTGCCTTGCAGCTGTGGCTATTACAGATGAAACTTGCTTTTTGCCTTTGTTCAAGCTATTCCTCTCACTGGCCCCCCAAACAATCCTCCACACCCTAACTCACTCCAGCCCTTGGCTCAGGACCACCACACATTTTATCTGATTCCACTCTCTCCCCACAGAAGCACTCCTTTCCCAGGACACCCTCTGCCTGTGGCACTGCCTCAGGGTCCTGTAATTTTCTGTCCCCTGGGAAGTCCCCTAAGGAGGCTGCTGCTGTTCCCTCCTGGCCTAGTGCCTCTCCAGCACCACTAACAGTGCCTGGCACAAACATGAGCTCACTACGCATCGGTGAAGGAAACTCTCCTTTCACCACTGGCGGGAGTTCTACTGGACAGGGAATTGGGCAATGAAGGCAATGCAGGAAAGGAGAAGAAATACCTGGCTTCCCAGATGTCACAAAAGTCTAGGTTACGGGGGTTTTATATTCCACATCCAGCCCTTGCCCCGGCCCCTCCCTCACTGTTACCATGGAAAGTTGTTCAGCAGACCTGCTGCCCGCCTTGACTCCTAAAGCCAAACAACAGCAGAGGCACCTGAGTTCAACAGTGAGTGAGCTGAGTTCTGTAATAATAATTGTGAGTCTAAACCTGTTGGCTCTGAAGTAACTTCATTTCAAAGCAATGCCTTATAGCTTTATTGGATTGTTTTCATTCCTGAGAATTTAGGAGTGAAGACATTCTGTCTCCCCAGCTCCCATTTTCTCACCAGTATATTAAGGAAACAACAATTCCATTTTCAACTCTCCAATAATGGAAAACTGAAATGAGATGGCAAATTCTACCTTTTTATTTTTGCAACAACACTCATTTCCACCAAGTTCTGTGTTGTCTGGCTGTCCAAGAGGCAGGAAGGTAGAGGAAATAACAAGCATATTCTCACATGAAGAAAGTAATTCATCTCCTCTTGACACAAATTGTAAAGCAGTTTCCTGTTAACCTTTATCACCAAGAAACAGCCTGGAAAGCCCTGTGATTTCCAGGCCTGTCATATTATTATTCTATAACCGGGGATATTCAACTCATCCTGAACTTTCCATCTGTGCTAGAGAACTAGTGAGTCAAAAATGCATAGAGAGAAACAGGCCTCAGGCATCTCAGTGCACATCCCGAGGCCCAGCGCCCCCAGGAGGAGAAACTTCTGGGGAAATGGCAAAAGTTGGTGGTTTCAGTTCACAGTAGAGATTTTCGATTTTCTCCTTTTTTAAAAACAAAAGACAAAAAAACAGTTCTGATTTATTTTTCTGAGAGCCTAGTCAAAGGTATTCCTTTTCGGCAGTAGGTGGCGATGTTGATTTATTTAACTACCACCTCGTTCACAAAGAAAATTCCAGGTATCTGGGAAAACCCCCCAAAATGAGCATTTTCTTATAGAATCAGAGAATCTGAATGGAAACACCAAGTCTGGCTCTGTACTAACCATGGGTTAACACCCACATCTGGGGCCTCACTAACTCTGGAGGGTCCACATTCCCAGCATTAGCCTATTCCCAGAGATAGTAAAGGACTTACCTGGGAGCATGCCCTTCATACACAAGCCAACCCATCCAGAGCCCACCCCGCTCTGGCCTCCTCCACAGGGCTCTCACACTCAGGGCCAGACCCGCCTACCCTCATCACTCCAGGGCAAAGAACCAACAACTTGGGGCAGCCCCTCAGCCCTAGTCCTCTGAAACTATTCAAAGTAGCCAATCCTCCCCAATTCCTCCCCCAGAAACAATAGAGGCTCTTGCCCTCAGTTCCCTGTCCACCTGGCCTGGTGCGTCTGTGCCTGTGGGAACTCCGAGTAGCAAGCTGCCTTTTCAATGACAGCTGTCTCCTGGTCTATTGGCCTCACTGTACCTGATCCGTAACGAAACGTACACTTTAACAGGTTCTTCAGCAGACTGGGCAGGCCTGGATCTTAGGGCTTCTTTTTGAGGCAAAGGGAACAGTGTCCCTAGCCAAGGGCACACCAGGCCAAGAATGCTCTTTGGGCTCCATGAGCAATGTCACACAAAACCTGGCCCAGCTGACCCCAACCAGGAATGTTTTATCACACTGTCTGAGGTAGGACTAAATATGCGCCAAGTCATGTGTTTGCACACATTACATACGCAAGAGGCCCTGAAGTCATGGGAGCCTCCGACTACAGTGGATCAAACACTGTCCAACTGATGGCATCTGCCAGGTCCCCCCTCTGGCCCCTCGCTCCTCCTCTTCCCTCTCACATCCACCTCTCACACTGGGAATCACTGAGAATTAAGAGCAAGTGTTAATTAAATGGACCAGTGATTTCATTTTGTAATGAACAGAAATGTCACATTTGGGAAGCTGACTTTTCATAGCAGAAAGGAGCAATCACAATGAGAAGGGTAAGTGAGACTGCGGCCAAATGTCTGATGGTTAGAATTTCAATGGCACAGAGATCTTAACTGGGACACCCAGTTGGAACCTAGCAAGTTCTGGTTAGCAGGCACCTCATTTTACACCCATGTTCCTGTGAGTGACAGGAAATAGCAATTGGTGTCTCCACCAGTCAGGAAACACCCAGTCGGGCCATGAACTGCCTCTAAAATCCCCTCCCCCAAATTAAAGCTTCCTCTTCCTTCTTTCCTAGTGCCCACTTCAGTTCATTGTTTGTGAAAGTCTACATTTGAGGAGACAAATCTCATCCCCATTTGTTTTCCTATGAACAGGGAAGATGACCAGAGCTCCACAGACACTTGGCCGAAGAGGACACCATTAAAGGAACAGTTAGACATGGAGGACACATTCTAAGCACAAACTTGTGTCTGTCAAAAGGCAGAGAGCCCCGGATGGGTAGCTCAGTTGGTTGGAGTGTAATCCCATACAACCTCAGGGAGCAAATGGGAGGTAACCATTCAATGTCTCTCTCTCTCTCTAAATCAATTAAAAATTATCCTGAGGTGAGGATTTACAAAACAAAACAACCACAAAAAAAAAAAAACAACAACAAAAAAAAACCCAGGAGACTTCCTTAGGTGGGTTGGTAAATTTCCCTTGTTTTTTTTTTCTTGACCTATTTCTTAAGCCTGCCTGGTAAACACTCTCAGAGGGTCATTATTCTTCAATTTGGGGAGCCTGCCTCATGGCTCTAAACCAGTGGTTCTCAACCTTCTGGCCCTTTAAATACAGTTCCTCATGTTGTGACCCAACCTAAAATTATTTTCATTGCTACTTCATAACTGTAATGTTGCTATTGTTATGAATCGTAATGTATATATCTGATATGTAGGATGGTCTTAGGCGACCCCTGTGAAAGGGTCGTTCGACCGCCAAAGGGTCACGACCAACAGGTTGAGAACCACTGCTAAACAAAGGTCTTTCATTGAATGGGATCTCAGTCATACAGTGATCACTGGGCTGCCTATAAAGTGTGTGAGAAGTAAGGGGTGGGGAAGAGGAGGATGGACAGGCATGCAGAGGTCACATCACATCAGACGTGCCAAAGATATCCTAAGTGTGTCAAGGGAGTCCAGGAAAATTATGAGCAGGAGAATAGATGAAATTTTTGGAAAGAGACTCCATGGGAACCTTATAGGAGAGATTGAAGGGGCCAAGATCAGAAGCAAAGATGAGCACAGAGATTTCAGAACCAGGAGAGGTTTGTGAAGGCACTAATTATAGCCGCGGGTATGTGCATGGAGAGTAAGGGATGGACATAAGAGCTAGTTAAGATGCAGACATAACAGGAATCAGTGACTCAGAGTAGAGGAGGGAGCAGGTGGGACAGAGCAGGTTGACGTAAAGGTTGATGCCCAAGTTTCTGGCTTAGGGGGATGGATGGGTGATGGTGTCAATGACAGAGACAAGGAGGGGCCACAGAAGCTGGGCTGCCACACAGCATGGGCTCTGTGGGATGTGGGAAGTGCAGACCCATCTTCTGGACCTTTGCTGTGAACAGAAGGGGAAGCCCAGCATGGCAGCTGGAGGAGGATGCAAGTCAGGGGGGGAATTTTTTTCCGTTAGGGTAGAAGTGAGGTGGCCATGGGGGCAGGGATCCACGGAGAAGCAGCTGTTTAAGAAGAGAAAAGGAGAGAGGAGATGAGAGGGGGCAGGCTCTCCGAGGTGGTGAAGGGACTGGGCCTGGAGGACACGTGAACCTGCCAGCCTTGGATGATGGGACAACGGTCACTCTTCCTCTTCCTGTGTGTGCATGCAGTAGGTGGGTGAGAAGGCCACAGAGTTGAGGCAGATACAATTAAGTTTGTGGGTAAGGGCATGGAAGGCTGATGGATCTCACTGTACTAGCTTTTGTTTTTTCTGCAAAATCATGAAGTAATGTTACCTCCTTGGAGCCAAGGGGGTGAGCTTCTGGTTTGGAGTCTGCAGCAAGAGGGAAGGAAAGCCACTGTGGGCGTGCAGAGGCCCTGAGCAGGCACACGAACAGAACTGGCTAGAAAAATCGATGATTTCTGCGACTAGTCACAATCATTCATGTGCCCACATGCAGTTGTGTGACCACCTCCCCTCCGCCCCTCCCCCCACCCCACTCCCTCGTGACTAGATTCAGCAGCCGAAGAGTAGAAATAAAAGAAGTGTGTGATTGGTGTGTGTGTGTGTGTGTACTGCACATACATAATTATATGTGTACACACATGTATATATGTGTGCCAAGCAGCAAGGGAAGGTGAGGTCTGGGGTAAGAAAGTGGTTGCAATTGTGCATAGCTGGATTTGGACTGAATTGGCAGAGAGATGACAGCAGGCATGGCTGATTGCACCTCAGAAGTTGGGGGAAATGCATTTATGTCCCTTCTTCACTCCATGTGGAGTTTCCAACAGGCCAAAGCTTTGTGACTGTGGTCTCCCCTTTAGGGACGCTCTGCCAATGGTGTCTGAGTCTGCAGTGCTGCGGGAATGGGAGGCCCAGGGGACTGCTCTCCATGCGCCTTTCACCCAGTGCTGGGAGCACCTGTCCTCAGCACCACCTCTGCCAGATGCTGACTCCGCAGACATGGCAGGCGTGGAAAGCACGATGAGCCCCGGTCACAGATCTTGAGTCGGGTGCCTCTGGCCCTCTCTGCAAAGGGGGGCGGGGGACCATGGTGGTCTCTGACAGTCAGTGTCACTTGTCACTTACAAGGCAGGCAGCATGGTGAACGGGGAAGGGCCCAAGGTTTAGAGTCAGATCTACCTGAACAGATGCCTTAACTTACTAGTCATGATGAGGGAGAAAATACCTGAAATTCCTGGGCACCCACCTCCTATCTTTAATTAGGAATAACAAATAGTACCTGCTTCGAGGGCTGTTGTGAAGATTAACAATCATCCTGAATAATGGACAGTCCCATCCTCTCTGACCTTTTTCCCTTTTAGGCAATTATTAAGACCCAGAAGCCACTGTGATCATTCCTGGTGATTTGATGGATGAGTTGGAGGGAGCAGGTCGATGAAAGTGAGGCTCTTAGACCTGCATCCTGCAGGTCACACTGCTTGAGGCCCTCTGAGGAAGAAATCTCATTTAAAAGGCTTAACTCTGGCTTTGAGGCTCAAGCAGAATTCTCTGAGTTCAAATTCACATTATTCAATATACTTGGATCTTATTTTTCCTATTCAGTTGGATGGAGGCGGTAACTCTGCTCTCACCCTCACAGATGTTTTGTTTTTGAATACGCCTTACAGAGGAAGAGTATATAAGTGCCAAATAACAACTCAGGCTGGCATGGCAGCCCAAACTGAGACCCTCGGTCACACAGGGTTACTATTTCCACTCGATGAATTCCTAAAACTTGGCTTTATGGCAGCGGTATTTTCCACAGTCTCTTTCATCAGATGGTTTTATCCCACAAAGGCTAACTGTACACGTGTTAAGCAGATGTAATGTATAGATGTTTAAACAAAAGCAGGGAAGCTCTGAGGGACTGGAGTCAGGCTGCCTCCAGGTACGCCTGTGTGATGGATGCTGGGCAGGGGCTGCTCTTGTTAGAAAGGTCAGCGACCCCACATAGGAGCACCTGCCTCCTCTCTCAGGCAAAACAAACTATCGGCATTTGTTCCTATGCTGCTCAGCTAGCTGAAAAGTGGGGACTCAGGGTCGTGGGGGTTCCAAGAGCCAGGGTCTTCCATAGCTGGTGCCCAGGTGACACCTACCCTGGGAGGCGGGTGCAATAGATCGGGTGACAGATGAGGAGAGGGCAGGACAGAGATTTTGGAAGTGGCAGCAGAATGAATGCACACAAGAACTGGAGGAAGAAGGACTTCAGGATTGAAAGCCTAGATGTCTGAGTGGATAATGACATCACAGATCGGAAGGAGCCACAGAAGATTTGGGAAGTGGGAGAGGGTGGAAAGACAATGACTTTGGCTTTGGGACCTGCTGAGTTTGAAGTTCTCAGGTGGCCAAGAGGCAACGGGCAATAGGAACCTTTGGCTCTCCGGAAAGATTGGCTCTTGCGCAGAGCTGGAGAAGTTCTGCCCGTGGCAGTGCTGTTAGAGGTCTGTCCGCAGTGGGTATTTGGAGAGTTTTTCCTAAGGAGCGAGCGTTCTGTGAGGTGCCTGCTGTGGCCCACCAGGAAAACGCGAGGCCGATGGCAGAAGCACTGCTGGGTCTTCGTCACCCCATCCCGGTTTTCTCTGTTGTCAACACTGGTCAGCATGGAGTGATTGGAAACCATCTGCATACTGTCAGGGACAAACCCTTCAACTGGCAACCTCACAGCACCCCAAACTTTCCTCCAAGGCTGGGTTCCCCCAACTCACAAATAACTTGGCTCACCAGACACTTAAAAAGAGGCCTGACGTGCAAGCAGACCAGCACTTCCTCTTCCTGGTGAATGTTGTTGCAAAGCCCCCGGAAGGAGGAGACAGCCTAATGCATGGCACGTGTGCTCAGCCCCCTTCCATCCTATGTAATAAAAGCATAATATGCAAATCGAGTGAACAGCAGGACAACTGCTTGGCAGGGGGTGGGGCTGGCGAGCAGGGCTATCAGGCCAGCCAAGGCGTGTGCCAGCAGGCAGAGGGAGGGGATGGCCACAGGGGGGTGGGGGGGAGCAGTGGCAGGGTTATGGGGGGCAGGGCCGGCTGCTCGCCGGCTGGCACTGTCCCCTGATCGGCCTGCCAGTTGCCTCCTGCAGAGGGAGGCCAGACTGCAGCTTAGGCCCGCTCCCCAGAGGGGAGCAGTCAGTCGGATATCCCCTGAGGGCTCCCGGACTGCGAGACTCCCGAGCTGAGGGACCCCTCAAGTGTACAAATTTTCAGGCACCAGGCCACTAGTTACTTTATAAAGTTACTTCTCCACTTATCTGAGAAAACGTAGACACCATTCAAGAGAACATAACATTGAGGGGACATCTGTAATACTTTCCACAATAAAGATACATTTTTAAAAAATGAACAAATGATCTGGAGACATTTCTCCAAAGAAGACCTATAAACGGCCAATAAACATAAAAAGATGCTCAACATCATTAGTCATTAGGGAAAGGCAAATGAAAACTTCAATAAAACAACACTTCATACCCTCCAGGATGGGTATCATCAAAAGTTCAGATAACAACAAGTGCTGCCAAGGATGTGGAGAAATTGGAATCATCATCCATTACTAGTGCAGCCACCTGGTAGAACAGCTGGAAGGTTATCAAATGCTAAACACCACGCTACCATGTGACCCAGAAATTCTACCCCTAGGTATATACCCAAGAGAACCGAAAGCATGTTCACACAATAACGTGCACATGAATGTTCAGAGTAGCATTGTTCACAACAGTAAAAAAGTAGAAACAAAACATCAATTGATAAATGGAGGAATACAATGTGACATATTCATTCAATGGAATATTATTCAGCAATAAAAAGGAATAAAGTCCTGATTCGTGCTACAACATGGATGAACTTCAAAAACATGCTGAGTGAAAGAAGACACAAAAGACTACATATTATCTGATCATATTCTTATGAAATGTCCAGAATAGCCCTAATGTATAGAGACAGGAATTGATTTGTGATGTCCTATAGGGCTAGAGAGGTGGAGGATATGGGAGTGGCTGCTAATGGGTTTCAGGGGGAGGGTGTGGGATGAAAATGTTCTAAAATTGAATGTAGTGATGGTTGTACAGCTCTGTGAATGAACTAAAAACCATTTAATTGTACACTTTAAACTGTGCAGTAAGTGAATTATATCTCAGTAAAATTGCTATTTTTGAAAAAGTGGGAGGAAATAAATCTGCACCAAAAAAAGAGATCATGACATTGAAATCATACCCATTGGTAATGAAAATGGCTGAGATTAGCTCTGATATGCAAGCTGCTGTTAAATGAAAAAAGCATTCAATGCAAATTTAAGTTTACCCCACCAGCTGTGGTAAAGATACACACTCCTGCCTATTAAATGAGGCCCTTAACTCTGATTTTAGTCCCTTCTAGTGTCTCCTTGGGTATGAGGATGGCTACATCCAAAACTGCACTCCTGGGGTGCTCTTCAAGAACTGAATTATTGCCCTGGCCAGTGTCGTTCAGTGGTTGGAGCATCAGCTGGTGCACCAAAAGGTCACAGGCTCCATTCCTGGTCAAGGGCAGGTACCTGGGTTGCAGATTTGATCCCAGCCCCCTTGGGGGTGGGGGTGGGGGTTCATGCCAGAGGCAACCAATCAATGCCCCCCCCCTTCCTCCCCTCTCTCTGTCTCTCTTACCTTCCCTCTCCCACTCTCTCTAAAAATCAATTGAAAAAATATCCTTGGGTGAGAATTAACAAGAAAAAAAGAACTGAATTCTAAATCACATGTCCTGTTCTTGGAGTTCTGTTCACATATTTTAAAAGAGCTGGGCCCGTGGAATGGGTGGAAGGGCTACTGTCCACTGGAAAACTGAGCCATTCATCCTAAATGTCTCTACGATTGTGTTTCAATGAAGGTTTTTGACAGAAGCCTTATAGAAGGTTCTGGCTCCACCACCTGGGGCTCCGATTCTGACTTTGCTTACATCTGTACTTTGCCCAGAACCCATGACATGACCCCTCTGGCTTCACACAACATTTTGCAAAACAATAAGTCTGGTGGATTTCCTGAGATTGTTGCAAATATTAACTACAAGAAGCAAATCTAGTTCCCGGTAGTTACAAAATAAAACTTATAATAGATTAGTGAACAGAAAATGACCATTGTTCTGATATATTCTGCCATATACCCCACCACTGGGAACTGTACTGATCTGTGGCTTACTGCTGGGGTTCAACTACTCCTGTTTGGGATAAACTGGTAAGTTTCAAAAGGTCAAGAGGCACTTGTAATAGATGGAAATTATATACAAGCTTTTGCCATGTAGCTTCAAACTGCCACCAAAACAGAACCCAAGAGTTTGTGTTCTTATAAGAGACTTTGTTAGTTTGAGCTGTATGTCCCCTGAAAAGGCAAAAAAAAAAAAAAAGTCTCGTTTCTTTATATCACACAAGCAGCCTATGCAAGAGCACAAACACGTGTGTCATGCACACACTCACTGACATGCCTCACACACTCTCGCCCTATGTTTACATTATTGGAAAGGTAGCTACTCCAAGACCTCTATTCCTGATAATGAACCACAACAAACTTGATTTCTCTTTCTTTTGATCACTCTACTCTTCCAGACTTTTCTGAAGAAGAAAGAAAAAGAGAGACACCAGGGGTACATACCTGACACAGAAGTATAAAACCACTGGTCCTGACTTTTTGGGAAAGTCGTGTTCTAAGACTCTTCGATCCAGCTGGAGCCAGTTTAAGTGTCCCCTGAGGAAAATAGAGACAAATTGATTAGGGCTTTGGATTTTATAGAATTTCTTGTAACAAAGGTATATGTAGAGCAGAATATGCTGGTCACAGTTGAATATAGACCTTTGCCTCACTATGAAGTGTTCAATATTTGAAGAACCCAGAGGAGTGACCTAGGGAACATGCATGAGTGGGAGATACCGTGTGACACAAGGGAGGAGACTGACACTCAGAAAGTCAGGGGTCGGAGCCCTAGCTGGTTTGGCTCAGTGAATAGAGCATTGGCCACTGTACTGACAGGTCCTGGGTTCAATTCTGGTCAAGGGCACATGCCTGGGTTGTGGGCTTGATCCCCAGTAGGGGGTGTGCAGGAGGCAATCAATCAGTGATTCTCTCTCATCATTGATGTTTCTCTCTCCTTCCCTCTCCCTTCCTCTCTTAAATCAATAAAAAAATTTAAAAAAAAGTCAGCAGTTAGAGACCTGCCATCAATTTCTTAGACTACACTAAAATTAAAGGGTACTGTGCTCCCTCTCGTCCTGAATTCCCTTTCTACCTGGCTGTGGGCAGCTTTTTTCCCAAAGGACTCAAAACACACTTTAGAAACATGTCAGCAACTTTACCAAATCTTGCTGGAAGCAGATGGGTTGAAAAGACAATAACAGATAATCTCATAAGAAATTAAAGTTACATCTACCATATGAGCTAGCCATTCTTCTCCTAGGTGTTTACCCAAGAGAAATGAAAGCATTTGGCCATGCAAAGGCTTTTACACACAGATGTTCAGAGCCACATTATCTTTCATAGCTCAAAACTTGAACAATCTAGATGTTTATCAACAAGAGGAATGTATAAACAAATTATGATATAATTATGTAATAGAATACTATGCAGCAATAAAGACTGCTGATCTACACAGCAACATATATGAATCTCAAAATAATTATGCTGAGTAAAAGAAACCAGACTAAAAAAAGAGTACAAATTCTGTAATTCCATTTATAAGTAGCTCTAGAAAGTGCAAATTAATCTACAATGACAGAAAGCATTGTGGTTGCCTGGGAGGGAGTGAGAAGGAAGGGTTGGAGGACATAAAGAAAAGTTTAGGAGAGTGATGGATTATGTTCATTATCTTGATGGGGGGGGGTTATTGGTGCATATATGTGTCAAAACTTATCAAATTTTATACTTTAATATGTAACATTTTTGCATGTCAGTTGTACCTCATTATAGCTATTTTAAACAGTGAACCACAGACACTTGATATACAAATGGAGCAACTTGTGCATTCCTTTCTTCCTCCACTCTCTCCATCTCTTCTTTTCATTAATGTCAACTGACCACCTTCTCTGACAAAGGGTCTGGAGAGGAAGCAGGGAGCAAAATAAACATGATCCCTTTTCCCCTCGAGCTTATATGCTTGTACAGAGGCACTCAACCACTATTTCCACAATTAATTACATACTAACTAATAGTATTAGGACTATGACTTATGAGGACATGTAAGGATCTGATCTAGTTTGGGGGTCTGAGAAGCACTCCTGGTGTTTGAGTGAGATTTGAAGAATGAAAAGAGTTAACTCAGCAAAGAGGAAGGGGAATCACTTTCTAAGCAGAAGGACCAGCATATGCAAAGGCCCTGAGGTGGCATGTGAGGAGGAAGGGGTAAGGCTGGAGAGAGGCAGAGACCAGCACCTGGGGCCTTGGAGGCCACGGTGAGGACGTTGGTCTTTGAAGAGTGAGGTAGAGCCGTGTTACAAGTATGTGCAGAAAAATCTACCCATTTTTTTCTCCTCTCCTCACCCAACCTCAGTCCAGCATCCTGGAGCCCTATAATCACGGTTACTTAGTAAACTCAGGTTGAACAGACACAACTGATTGTACAAAAACCCTTCAGGTGCCCTGTACTATGTGACTCCGATGTTTAGAGTGCACAGACATATGTGGAAGGCAGGCACTTATTCTGTGGAGGATGAGAAGCAAAAGCTGTCTGCATTGCCCTAATACAATGTTTGCTCCATCAAGCACATGCTGGCCTCCAAAAAATGAAAGAAAACACGGTAGGAGCTCCCGTCTCTATTTTAAAAATTCATTTAAACTGTATCTTTTACACACACAAAATAAATCTCTCTTTCACTTCAGCCCACACCTGTGGCCTAGGGATGATGTTTGGATTTGCTCTTTTCCCCTTCTTTTGAGAATCTCCATCTAGAAATAGATTTTTTTCTATAAACTTTTTTTTTCATTTTTGGTTACTCTTCTCTGAATATAGTAAGGGTGAAAAATAACAGGAAAAACATTTTTTAAGCTCTGGCTGGTGTGGTGCAATGGTTGGAGTGTCAGCCCAAGCACCAAAGGGTTGCAGGTTCGATTCCCAGTCCAGGGCACATACTTGGGTTGCAGGTTCAATCCTTGGCTCTGGTCAGGGTATGTGGAGGAGGCAACCAATTGATGTGTCTCTCTCACATCAATGTTTCTCTCTCCCTCTCATATCTTTCCCGCTTTCTCTCTCTATCCTTCCCTCCTTCCTTTCCACTCTCTCTAAAAAGCAACAGAAAAAAAAATATCCGCTGGTGAGGATTAACAAAAAAAAACTTTTTAAAGTAAAATGACTGAACTAACTTCTTCCAGAAATGGATAAATTCCCAGCCAACTAGAATACAGACCTGGAAAGAGAAGGCAGGAGTGCCAATTTCGTTTCTGGTAATACTGAAAATAGTGACCTCTGTGCCTTAGCTCATGTTGTTCCCTCTGCCTAGAATGCCCTTCCTCTCCTTAATCACCCAGCGAAGTCTGACCCATCCTTCTAGACCTAGCTCTCCTGTGCCTCCTCCAGAAAGTCTTCCCTGATGTGCCCCCGACACACACACCTGCCTGGGACAGGACTCTCACAGCACCCACCCTGGGCACATCTCTGCTGCAGCATTTCCCACAGTCCATAGAACTTACTCTGTGTATGCATTCTTTTCCCCCAATAGTTTTTTACATCTGAAAAATAAAGCAAAATGTACCTCATAAAGTAAAAGTGTTTTTGATCAACTAACAGGGGCGGGGAACCGTTGTTCTGCCAAGGGCCATTTGGATATTTATATCATTCTCGGGACATACAAGATTATCAACATAAAAATTAGCCTGCTTATATTTGGTCAAACATTTAATTAACTCATCCCTAATGCCTTGGCAGGGCCAGACCAAATGATTTCGCAGGCTTTACACGGCCCACAGGCCAGACATTCCCCACCCCTGAACTAGAAGGTGTTAAGACAAATGTGAGACCTAATTATTGGGGAATAAGAAGCTCCAGCCACTCCTTTCCTGCCTCTGAAAATGTCCCAAACCTCCCAGGACCTTCTCCGTGTGCCCAGCGTCCTGCACACACGCCACACGCACACTCTGCACGAAGACTTTGATCACGCTGTTGCTCATAATTGGAACAGTCTCTCCATCCTTTTATCTGAACGATAGCCATTGTTTGAGGCTGAGCTCAGTATAGACCTTTAGTGAAGTCTGCCTTGATTGCCTAAGTCTGGGCTTTCTTTCAAACTTCTCAAGAGCTCCTGGTTTGTGTCGTCTGCAAGGCATTTATAGCACAGTCGTGTACAATTAGTTATTTTAAAAAATATGATCTCTCTCCAGATATGTCGTAAGTTTTCAACATTAAAAAAAAAAAATCCCAGAACCTAGCACAAGACCTGGCAAATAGTAGCTGCTCAAAGGCCCTTGCTCTTCGATTGGATGACTACCTCCAAAAGCGATGGATCTGTGCCCAGACCTTAATTTATAAAGGGGACTGAGTGACCACATGCAGAGGTCAATGCCCTGGAAGGTAAAACTGAATCTTACTCACAGTTACCCTAGAATGAGAGGCACACCAAGCTGGGCATGGCCATGAGGGGAAGCGCCAGGGCTGGTCCTGAGGCAGGAGAGGAGTGAGGAGGCATAGGCAGAGCCTTTACTGGGGTTTTCATGGATGTCAAGACAAGGGGAAACCGCTCAGAGTGGCTAGTTTGAATAACTCTGGCAGCCTTAGGGGTATAGGGCTGTCCTGGCTCTCTGGTCCCTGGCCCTGGGTCAGTGATGGCGAACCTTTTGAGCTCGGCGTGTCAGCATTTTGAAAAACCCTAACTTAACTCTGGTGCCGTGTCACGTATAGAAATTTTTTTATATTTGCAACCATAGTAAAACAAAGACTTATATTTTTGATATTTATTTTATATACTTAAATGCCATTTAACAAAGAAAAATCAACCAAAAAAAAATGAGTTCGTGTGTCACCTCTAACACGCGTGTCATAGGTTCGCCATCACTGCCCTGGTTGATTTGGGGCAGGGGAACTATTGGCTTGTGTGTGAGACCTAGATAGAGGGAGTGGTTCTGAGTATGGGCTCTGGACAGCAGGAGAGATGTGAGCAGCTTCCACTGTGGGTTTGGCTCTGCAATTAATGGGTGCTAAATAAATACAGAATCTAAGAAAACACATAAAAGCAACCCATCCAATGGCCACATAGATTTAAATGCATTCTTTTGCCTGTCAATGATTCTTGATAAACGGTCTGAGGGAAAGAACCTTTCCATGATGCTCAAGAGATAAGTCCTGCTCCCACCCCAGGGGCACAACATGCCTCACTACAAGGGCGGCTGGGAATTCCACGTGGCCTCGAGGGGCACAGTTCACTTGCTGAAGAACCTCAAAGTGGGGACATCTGCATGAGGGGACACTGAGACAGGTACCACTCTGTTGGGTTTGCTGCTGGCCTTTCTTCTTCATCCATGTTCACAGAGGCCAAATGGAGGGCTGGATTCCCTCTCTGGGTAATTTTACCCCCATACTAAACTTTTAAAAAGGATGACATTTGAGCAATGGATTTATTTAACTGGCAATTCCTTTCTCCCCAGCATAGATTGGCTTATCATTTATCAAACAATAAACTGATTAGAAAATAGGAAAATGGTCAGCAAGCAGAGAGAACAAGGAGGCCAGAATCACCCCTAAAAGGAATAAGGAAATAAATTTCCTTTCTCCACTCCCTTATTTGAACTCCTCAAGCCCAGTTCTGCAGGGTCAGCATGATGCGAATACCCACAGGGCTCTGGTATCCATGAGGAGGGGGCTTCCTCACATCTGGAGTCCTGGGGTCCTGAGGCAGAAGGAAGTCAGCTCCCTTCATTTCATGTAACCAAGAATCTCTCCACTGAAGGGGCAAGTGACTCATCCAAGGGCCCTTATGAGAACTGCCCAATATTTGGGCAAAAGCTAAAAGATGGATTAAAAAGCAAACTGGAAACCCTAGCTCTGAAACCACCACTTCTGGCTGCAATCAGACTTGTTAAAATGTTTCTGCTCATTGTATGGGGTTCAAAGTCATATTTCCTACACCCAGTGGCATCGAGCATTCCTCGCGGTCCAGGACCTTTTCTTTCCTATGTGGTACCTCACAGTTCTGACATCAAGTTTCTTTCTCAAATTTTTTAAAAATTTAAGTCAAGGTGGACCAGGGTGGAACAAAGAGGTAAAAGAAGCATAGAAGCATTTTCTCAATGCAGTTTAACTAGGTAAGAGATGCCGGATAGCTTGGTTTTCATTATTCTTATTGATTTTTCATTTGAGAATGCACATCAGGACATTGCTAATAACAAAGCACAAACATAAAAATTGCTCCAGCAGACACTTGGTATTTGTTATTGTTTGACTGATAACTATCATTAAAGCTGCATAAGATAACACTCATTTGGTTTATGGTGGCAATAGGTCAAACTGTTGGGTCACTAATAAATACACAATAGCTTCTGGGCAACAGAAATCGGAAGGATTTATTTAACAGATTGCTTTTAGCTTCTACGTATAATACAAATATATTTCTGGTTCAAGTGTTGGCACCTTCAATAGAGATGCTTTAAGGAGAGCTTTGTTGGGAGAGAGTTACTGGAGGGTGGAAGTGTATGGTAAGACTGAGCTGAGCATTCTTGGACCCCAGGGGAGTAGGATGCTCTGTGCCTTGTAGAGGTTCTCACTGCAGACAGCTGACCTCATATGGAATTATGGAAAGCCAAGGTAAAAGTACGAAATCCTTACAGATGCCCCTAGATGGAGAGGTGGGTGGTAACTCTTCAAATGAAACCATGATTGGCTTTTAGTGTTCTGACTCAGAAGTGCATGTTCTCATCAAGGACAGCTCAGGGTACTGATTTAGCTAGAAATCCTCAAATAGTGGTCTTCCAGTGTGGTGCACGAGTGTGTAAGTGTGCATGTGAGTTTGTGTGTGTGTGTGTGTGTGAGAGAGAGAGAGAGAGAGAGAGAGAGAGAGAGAGAGACCACCTGCACCAGACAGACGCACAGAGAAAGATTAAGATGAGTATATTGGGGAAACCAGATGACTAAAACTTGGGCTATGTGGTCCAACTGAGTTTATGGCCTTAATTTTTTTATTTATGGAGGATTTGTCTGCTCCAAGCCTTCTTTTATAGCACCTCCTACACTATATTTTATTTACCTCCTAAACTAAAAATACAAGCCACACAAAGGTCAAAAGTCTAGTTATTTCTGGTGCTGAACAGTGGACGCTAAATAATTATCTGTTAAGAAATGAATAGCTTCAAATCAAATGACGTTAGCTTCAAATATGCCCCATAGATCAATGTTATTGTCAGCCTGGGATGGCCATTCATGTAAAGACCCTGCTCCTGCCCTAAGTAAACAATCTTCAGTGAGAATTCATTCTGCTCTTCCTCATGCAGGATCTGAGCTCCACCCTGACACTTTCTTTAGGAAGAAGTCAAGAGAAAGCCCGGCTCCCTAAGGCCTTCTCGGATCGCCTGATTCTTTCTTTCTTTATTTTGGCAACACACAGAAAGAGTTCTGCTAAATCCCTTTCTGGTCACTAAATAGAAGGTAGGGGTGGGTGCCATCCATCTGCCAGTCTCCGAGGAGGCCATGCACGGTGAATGCCATGTTCCAGGAGCAGCTGTCACAACCCAGGTTAGAGGGGTAGCACTGATTCTCTCTGCAGTCATGTGGTTCAGGGCAGTTAATGAATGGAAATCTCAAACCTATTTCTAAATATTAGATTTCTTTCCCAGAGCTACATGTCATTGTTTCTTCCATGACTGGGAAACTGCTTTTTTACTTTATTTTTAAATGGCAGATAAGCTTGAGACCGGGAGAGCTTAGACACTGTTCAGATGGCTGGCCAGAGCTAGTCACAGTTCTAGCCAAGGACACACGAGGACTCAAGGACATTGCCCTTTTGTCCTGGCATTGCGTCGAGAGGCCAATTAATTAAGAAACACTGGACCTTAATTATCTGAATAAATCAGACTCCCCAAACAGTACTAATCAATGATTCAATTGATTAAAGCATTGCACGTTATCTTAAAAAAATCCCTAATTAGTGCTTAAACTAGGATTCTAGCTTTAGAATATCTCTAACCCCTCTAAAAATCTAAGCATAAGTTATTTTATGCATAAACTTTTGTGGAAGCAAGGGAATGTACCTTCTTACCAAATTTCAAAGGGGTCTGTGATTAAGTAAGAGTGTAAGAGCTTCCTTAATTGGCATGTGAAATTTCTTTACTTGGTATGTGAAAATACATTCTAATTGTACCTGGCTTTTAAAATGTGCAGTGATTGCTGATCAAGTTTCTTAACTTACTCCTTCAATTATCCAAATACTTCTTAAAGCTTTCATTACAAAGATACTCATTTACAGCATCTGACATACAATTCTCAAAATTTATGATAGGAGATTCAAATTAAAATATATTATTATAATCATTACTTCAACTTGGGGTGTGTTGGACTATTTCTGCTAAATGGTCTAAAAGTTGTTTAGTTATAGCTTTTTATGATGAGATTCTCTGTCAACAATTTCCTCTTAATTTTAAAAATTAAAAACTTGTGTATTTGCAAATGTCCAAACTGGCTAAATTGTATACATTAAATATGTGCATTTCTTTGTATGTCAATTATACCTCAATAAAGTTTTTTTTTAAAAAAAAACCAAATAGAGAAAACAAAATTATGATTGAGAATAAATCAGATAATTAAATATAGTGCTTTATTGATATAAATTATACAATCAGATCCATGAGCTCTGAAATTTTAAACACCTAACAATTTGGGTGCTGCAAAAGCATTGAAAATATTTCAAAAATAAAATGCAAAAATAGGGTTCCTTAAATGATGGATGCCAATGCTTAACAGGTGGAATTCCCAGCCACACTATTTGGACTGGTGGCTAAATACTAAAGCTGAACTTCTGAGTTGGTTCTCACAATGTTAGGTTTCCAGAGTCTGTCTAGAGTGGAGAGAGTCTATAACTTTCAGATCCCTGGCACGTGCCATTATTGGCCCCAAATATTCAAAGTTTGAGTGAAATCAGCTTTTCTTCTTGGATCTGGAGAGAGGAAACAGAGGTAATTTATTCCACCATTCCCCTCTCTCTGGAACTGGGGTTTTCATACTTGGAGGCATATCAGAAAAATCTTGCTGCTCAGTCCCCTTCCAGACCAATTAAATCACAATTTTGGAGGCAGGTCCCAGGCATTGGTATTTTATATAATGACCTAGGTGACTCCAATGTGCAGCAAAGGTTGAGAACCACAACTCCAGTAAAACAGAAATAATTTTTTTAGTATCAAATTAATATGAGGGTCTTCCTTTGTCTCAGAATGTTTTAAGGTGGCTGAAATGTCATTGTTTGCTTGTATCACCACAATTTAGATCATGTACAGGTAACCATCTCTGTCTCTCACAGCAGATTTATTCAAATTAAAAGAGGCTGCATATTATTGAATCTTAGAATAGAAAAGGGCATTCATGGGGAAACTGGTGACATTGGAATGAAGTCTATGGTTTAGTATCAATAATATAATTATATAATTCTAATATATAAAAGGCCAGGGGCCGTCACAACCGAAAAGACCGGATGGATGACCGACCAGCAGGCTGCATAGGGCAATGAAGCCATCAGGGGGGTTAGTGAGAGATGACCAAACAACTGAACAACAGGCTGCATAGGGCGACCAAGCCGACAGGGAGGTTAGTGCATGGCAGGGGAGTGATTAAGGGCTATCAGGCTCACAGGCAGAAGCAGTTAGAAGCAATCAGGCAGGCAGGCAGGTGAGCGGTTGGGAGCCAGCAGTCCCAGATTGTGAGAGGGATGTCCGACTGCTGTTTTAGGCCTAATCCCAGAGACCCGAGGGGTCCCGGATTAGAGAGGGTGCAGGCTGGGCTGAGGGGACCCCCGCCCCAGTGCACAAATTTCAAGCACTGGGCCTCTAGTGAAGTAATATTAAAATAGCTTGTAAAATATCAACACATTTGGGGATGCTGGGTGAAGGGTATGTGGAACTCTGTACTACTTTTGCAATTTTTCTGCAAATCTAATTATTTCAAAATATAAAGTTTAAAAATTAAATTTAGAAAAGAGAAGGAAAGGTGGAGTTAGTACTGATGCTACGACATTGTGGATTAACTAACAATATTAAATATCTGTGGACATAAAGTCTTGCACTGTGTTCTTGGATACTTTATTCATAAGCACAACTTATGGAGAAGAAAAAGCATAGATACACTTCCAGTTTCCTATCTGCATTCTGCTCTATCTATCTTCTCTCCAGCCCCAACTAGATCCTACAAATGTCATCAACAGCAGTTAATACTGAAAGACTCAGATATTCTACTCTAAGGAATTATAACGCTTGTGGTAATATCTTATACTTCTACAGCATTTTACAGCTTACAACACTTTGTGTTAGTCTTGCTTGATTTTGCATGAGGAAATAGGCAATACAAAGGATATACCATGGGCTGGAATAAAGAATGAAACTTCATCTGCATTTGATTATAAAATACAGAGTGTAAGCTCCTGCAGAAACCACACACGCACTCACACAGGCATGCACACACACACACAGTTCATGTCACAGTACATGTCCCAGTACAATGCACAATTTGAAAATACGGTTATTGAAAGATCTTATGTTAGTGTCCAGGGGCTGTCCTGTGTG
Source organism: Myotis davidii (assembly GCF_000327345.1). NCBI lineage: Eukaryota > Metazoa > Chordata > Mammalia > Chiroptera > Vespertilionidae > Myotis > Myotis davidii. The sequence goes on along the minus strand of NW_006292337.1, from coordinate 900,333 downwards.
GGAGAGGGCAGTGGGAAGAGCACCGACGTGGGTCCTGAAGCCCTAAGTCAGTGGTTCTCAACCTTGGCTGCACATTAGAACCACCTGGGAATCTTTTTAAAATCCTGATTTCTGGGCCTCGCCCTCTGGAAATTCTGTTTCTTCGTTACTAATGTTGTGGTCCCACCCCATCACAAAGAAACAGAATTTCCGGAGGACGAGGCCCAGAAATCAGGATTTTAAAAAGATTCCCAGGTGATTCTAATGTGCAGCCACGGTTGAGAACCACTGCTCTAGACTAAGTCACACCCACAGGCACAGCTTTCGTTCTTTCCTTTCTTACCAGGAAAAGGAGAAAAGTTCAAATTATCAAAGAGGCCACCAGCCAACGTCCCTTGGCCCCAGATGTTGTCAGGCCATGACTTTGTCCTGAGTCACAGCCGTCCCCTTTGTTTCTGTCTCCAGTCCTTAATTTCCTGGGGGCCCTGACACTCGCCGTTTCCCCCATGAGTCAGGTCCACCTGCCAGTTCTTTTTCAGGAACTGTCTGCAGCTGTTGCACTTTTCCACTGATCTGCTGGCCTCTGGCTGCTCCTGCAATTGCTGAAGAAACGCTCCCACCCAGACTTGAGTGAAGGGGTGGTGGTGACCACACTTTCTCTGTGCTGTGCCAGGAGATGGCTCATATCCTCTTCCTCACCAGCCCCCACAGAGCCCTCCATGGGCCAATTCCAATCCAGGGTGGGGGACACCTTCCTCCGGCCTGGCCTCACACACATGCACACACAAGCTTTCCTGGCCAACCCAGGGGACCAGGGCAGCCCAGACCTGGCACCACTCGATGGGTGAGTGGTCTGTGCTGCACGCCCCACTCTCCTTTCTGTGACGTGCGCCTGCTCTAGCCCATCCAGGAGAATGGCTTTCTACCTGCAGCCCACTCCTACAGGTGCCATTGGGCAGTGATGTGACATATTCAGCAGGCATAGTTCTCCCTCCTTAGCACAGCTGAACCTGCTCACTCTTAGATTCTTATTTATTCAAAAAGGAGGTCTCAGTGGGACTCATGTAGAGGTCATAGCATCTTTGAGAAGAGTAACGGTACTTGGGAAATGTAAATGATGGGATATAATTAATCGAAACTTCTGCGCTCCTTTTAATTAGTGACAAACGTATGAATACCAATTGGGGGGGTGGTTTACAGGAGAAAGGGTAGAAACACCTGAACTTTTGAAAGTAGCTGTTCTCAATGTGTGTTTTAAAGCATTTTTCCCACCACTAGGCTGGATCCTTCCCACCGCAGCCCTCCTTTCACAGTCGGCTTACTTGGCTCCACTCACAGGCACAGCGATCCTTCTAGACCAGGGCCACCACGCCTGCCTTCCTCTGGCCCAGTTCCTGAGAGGCTCAGGGCCAGGGCTGACCTGGTTCCCCCTGGCTTTCTTGAGGAAGATGCGACTGCTCCCGCTGCCTATACCCCGATCACCCCACCATCTGAACTGTTGCTAATTCAGAAGGCAACTGGATGTTCCAGTTTGCCCAAGACAGTGCCAATTTACACCACCTTTTGCTTCCAGGGTCTGGATTTGCGGTTCCCAGGCTCAGAGTATCCAGGTGCAGACATACCTGATCACCTCCCCTCCTCGCCACTATGGCTGCCTCCCGCCCTTGCTTCGAGCCCATCCTGCCTTGACGGCTCCATCTGGTCAATGGCTCATGGCCTCGCCTACACTGTCCTGTCCAGCCACCAACCCAACCCTGATCTATTGGTATTTTAGAGTATCATCTCTGTAATTCTAAAGATTTGCAGGAGTGTGTGTATATGTGTGTGTATACACTCAGAAGAAAGAAAAGCATTACACATTTGCTTAGAACACATTCTTACCTAGTAGTCTGTGCAGGTTTTTACCATATTCTTTTGGTAACAGTATATTAAGAAGGAAATTAGCCCGGCCTGTGCGGCTCAATGGTTGAGCGTCCACCCATGAACCAAGGTTCGATTCCCCGCCAGGGCACATCCCTGGATTGTGGACTCAATCGCCAGTAGGGGGCGTGCAGGAGGCAGCTGATCGATGTTTCTCTCTCATCATTGATGTTTCTATCTCTCTCCCTCTCCCCCCTCTTCCTGAAATAAAAACATATTTTTTAAAAAAGAAGAAAATTAAAATTTTAGTAAAGATTTCCTTACTTGTGTTGTAAAACACCTCTTTATAGAGCCAAACTGAAAGGTCTTTTAAGCAAATGTACTTTTCATCCGATGAGTGATTGAATTCCTGATTTTTATTTTCTCTATTTCAGCTTAGACAGTGAAACTGCACAGATACTTTTCATTTTGAATTTATCATCAAATTCACTTCCTGTTATTGTTATTCCAACACTGGAGAGAAAAGTTGACTTTCCAGAAGTTTTCATTTAACTTTAATAGAAAACAAACTCATACAAATCTACTTAAAACAAACAAACAAACAAAAAAGCATTTCAGTTCTGAACACAATCTGCAATTTGTTTATAGGAACTAGTTTACCTAATAATTTCACAATATGAGCAGCACCCTAATTACATCCTTTGGCCATTCCGGGCATGATCACAAGGCCTTTGAAATTCAAATGATGAACTTGGACTGAACCCTTACCACAGGACCCCGTGGCCTGCAGCTGAGCTCACTCTGACAGTTGGGACAGCTGTGATTTCCAGTTTCCTGTCAAGTTCGGAGGGCTCATGGGGCACTTACGTCTCATCTGTGAAGGCTATTCCAAAGTATTCCTTTTCCTTCAGATTGAAGTGAGATGCCACGAGGTCAAGCAGCTCCTTGGCCAAAAGCTTGGGCTGGAGGGAAAACAAAATGGAGACAGGGTAAGTGATGAGAGATTACATTTCCTAAAACAGGCAGTTTCTGATTTACATAATTTTTTTAAATGCAATGTCTCAAAGCCCTAGTACATCGATGCAAATGATTCTTATAAAACCCAAAGGAGTGGATAATGAAGGCACCACTGAGTAAACAGCCAGGTACAGATGGAGACCTTCTGCCTTGTTCCTAGTTTTTTCTACTACAAACGGCACTCGCTCATGGATAGGCTGTCAGCCCTGGGGCTCTCTGTCCCCACACAGGAGAACGTTTCACACTGAACAGGAAGATGCCTTACTTAAAAAAAACAAACATATATATAAGATAAATATACAAATTATATGTTTAACATATATCATATTTATATTTTTATAATATTTTTTAACATATATTTAATTATATTAATATTAATATAATGAATATATTCTATATTCTATAATATACTAGAGGCTTGAAAATTCGTGCATAGGGAGGGTCCCTAGTCCTGGCCAGAGATCAGGGCCAATCTGTGGGGCGACTGGCGGGGCGGCTGGGGGGGGGGGGGGGCACACGCGGG
>NW_006292337.1:894792-896939 GCF_000327345.1 Myotis davidii | reverse complement strand
GCACCTGCCTTGGCCAGCTTGGCACTGCCTGCTTGCTGACTCTGTCCCCCCACTGCCTCCCAAAGGCCGGCTTTGCCCCTGGCTCCGCCTCAGGCTGCCTCTGGTCACCCCCTGCTGGCACCTGCCTTGGCTGGCCTGGGGCCTACAGGCTGGGGGCAGCTCCTGTGTTGAGCATCTGCCCCCTGGTGGTCAGTGCGCATCATAGCAAGGGTCAATTTGCATACAGACAGCCTAGGGTTATGTTGGACTCGACCTATGTTTTTTCGTGGTTACGTCTCCATCTCCTATTTATTTATAAAAAAAAAGTTCCGTCATTTTGGCATATGTGCTTTATGTTTTTTATTATTTATTTACCACAGTAAAGGTCAGGAATTGTTATCTTTCTTTTAAATTTCTTTTTTTTAAAACATATTTTATTGCATTTTTTACAGAGAGGAAGGGAGAGGGATAGAGAGTCAGAAACATCGAGGAGAGAGAAACATCAATCAGCTGCCTCCTGCATACTCCCCACTGGGGATGTGCCCGCAACGCAGGTACATGCCCTTGATCAGAATCGAACCTGGGACCCTTCAATCCGCAGGCTGATGCTCTATCCACTGAGCCAAGCCAGTTAGGGCTCTTTTAAATTTCTTTTACTGTTTCACTTCATTACTGCTGTGTATGTGCTCCATGTGAGTGATGTAGGTGCTTATGTAGGTGGGTTCTGACTTACGGCGAAATCACATTATGTCGCGTACATGCCCTTGATCAGAATCGAACCTGGGACCCTTCAATCCGCAGGCTGATGCTCTATCCACTGAGCCAAGCCAGTTAGGGCTCTTTTAAATTTCTTTTACTGTTTCACTTCATTACTGCTGTGTATGTGCTCCATGTGAGTGATGTAGGTGCTTATGTAGGTGGGTTCTGACTTACGGTGAAATCACATTATGTCCGTAGGAATGGATCTCTGACTTAACGCTGAGGCACTGCTGTCTTAGACATGGTGCTATGTAAGACCCTCCTTCATAAATAGTTGCAACCTACCACGAGGGATGCAGTGTGGCACACGCGGCCCATCTCAGAACGTCTCTGATAAATTACAAAGTGGAATCCGAGATGAGGGAGCTCCTGAGGCTTCTAGCTGTGCTTGCTATGTGCTGCTGCCAGCAGCACCTCCACCCCCGCAGGCACCTGGCTGCCCAGATACAAAGCATTTAATGTACAGGTTGTGACTGAATAAGGCAGCATGGCAGATTTTTAAATTGCATAATCTATCTATCCAAACGATTGCCACCCCTTTCATAATAGCTACAGTGTTTCTACGTTGCCTGCTATTTCTTAAAACACTTTTTTATAATCTTTTGGGTTTGCCTTTGAAGCTTGTGTCCCATTTATAAAAGCATCCTCACTACTAATACATTTTCTTGCTCTCAAAATGAACTTGTTTTTCCAATTGGCTAATGTCACTTGAAGTCAAGTGTACTGAATGGGGACAGAGAGGCGGGAGGAGGTGAGCATGCTGAGTCAAACTGGTTTATACAATAAGGTGTGACTATAAAGTAATTATTGTGGGTTCTTGAGGGTCATGGTGAGGTTTCCAGCCCTGACTTAGAAGTGATAGAAATAAGATTGCCTTCTCTTTGAGAGGTAAACTTTAAAGCCAACATCTCAATAGAACTGGTTAGAGAAACATAAATTTACCCAGGAAGAGAAAGAATTACGGTCATGTACCACTTACCAATCAGGATATATTCTGAGAAATGTGTCCTTAGGTGATCTCATTGTTGTGCAATACTGAGTGGGGCAATACACAAACCTGCACGATACAGCCTACTACACACCCAGGCTGCACGGCATAGCCTAACGCTCCTAGGCTCCAAGCCTGTACAGCATGTTACTGTACAAAAGAACATGAGGTTAAATCAAGCACAAGAGAAAATGATGGCAATCAAGAGACAAGGTAAGCATGAGACGTTTGAGGTTGCTGCCAGCACAACATGGCACACTGTGTTACAGAAAACTGTTTTATATATAAGCAGAAAGAGTACACTAATAATGATAAAAAGCATAATAAATACATAAACCAGTAACATATTTATTGTCAAGAATTATATACTGTACATAATTATATATACCAAGTATTATGTACTGTACCTAAGTGTGGATAA
>NW_006292337.1:894014-894743 GCF_000327345.1 Myotis davidii | reverse complement strand
TCAGCATCTCCTCAAACATGTGGGTAAAGTGTTGAGACCACTGCATGGACTATGACATCACTAGGCAATAGGAATTGTTCTGCTCCATTATAATCTTATGGGCCATGTATGTGGTCCATCACTGACTGAAACATTATGTGGAGCATGAGTGTACTCTCAGGGCTGGAACAGATATAACAGGAGTAAATACAACCATCATTCCATGGAGAGGGCAGGGTGAATAGAAGGTGTATGTGGGGAGGGGCTGGAGCAGCGGTTTGGAAAAGGGAGGGGAGCTGTGGTCCTTTTATGTGGTAGCAATGGGGCTACTTTAGCTGATCATATTAAACACTCAAATTACCTATTTAGCTCTCCTTCAAATAGCATCCTTCCAAAGACCTTGCTGAGGCACTGCTGTCTTAGACATGGTGCTGACCATCCTACATGCTTGTGGAACCATCCTATATAATAAAACCCTAATATGCAAATCAACCAAACAGTGGAATGACCAGTCACTATGATGCACATTGACTACCAGGGGGCAGATGCTCAATGCAGAAACTGGCCCCTGGTGGTCAATGCACTCCCACAGGGGGTGCGTCACTCAGCCGCAGTGGTGAAGGCAGGAGCCTCTCCCACCTCTGCCTCAACACTAAGGACCCCTCAGGGGATGTACGACTGCGGGAAGCGGGCCTAAGCCAGCAGGCGGACATCCCCCAAGGGGTCCTGGACTGTGACAGGGTGCAGGAC
>NW_006292337.1:885758-892094 GCF_000327345.1 Myotis davidii | reverse complement strand
TTTGCTTACATCAGCATCTCCTCAAACATGTGGGTAAAGTGTTGAGACCACTGCATGGACTATGACATCACTAGGCATCACTGTCCTAAGTATATTTTTGCTGTGGTCAATAAATTCTTGCTTGCTTTTCTACACTTTGTCTCTTGATTAAAATCATTCCCTCAAGAGAAGAACCAAGGTCTGGTCATCTCCTCAGTAACAATACCAGAAAACAAATGTGGTTTTTCATTTTATCTATGCTGACCATCCTACATGCTTGTGGAACCATCCTATATAATAAAACCCTAATATGCAAATCAACCAAACAGTGGAATGACCAGTCACTATGATGCACATTGACTACCAGGGGGCAGATGCTCAATGCAGAAACTGGCCCCTGGTGGTCAATGCACTCCCACAGGGGGAGCGTCACTCAGCCGCAGTGGTGAAGGCAGGAGCCTCTCCCACCTCTGCCTCAACACTAAGGACCCCTCAGGGGATGTACGACTGCGGGAAGCGGGCCTAAGCCAGCAGGCGGACATCCCCCAAGGGGTCCTGGACTGTGACAGGGTGCAGGCCAGGCTGAGGGAATGCCCCCTCCAGTGCACTAATGTTGTGCACCGGGCCTCTAGTCTGAAATAAGAGATTGTCATTCTTTTGCCAATGAAGACTCTCACCTGAAGCTGTCAGGGGCTGGGTCACAGCAAAGCCAGGATTCCCAACGAAATCAAGCTGGTGTCAGAGATCGCCATTAACCCTCTGCCATGCTGCCTCTGTTAGGGCGTGGTATGTCTGGATGAGGCTTACAACCCTCAGTGAACCCAGTACACTGGCATTCAGACATCAGTACTGACAGTTTAGAGTGTGGTAGTGATTTATATGTAATCAGTACTTTGAACTTGGTTAATGTGAGTCTTCCCTGAGCCTACAGAGCTAAAAGTCCGATTCAGCACCCTGAGGAAGTCACCAGAGTAACGCAGCCACCTAGGAGCCTTTTGGAGATGGACTTTTGGCCTTTCCATGGTGACCTAACCCTATGATTTAGCCTGTTGACACAAAACTCTTTGTATTGGGATTTCTACAGTGAACAAATGAATTTTCTTGGCGACTCATAAGCTGAAGGCAACCAAAAGGATTTGAGCAACAGCATCATCGCCAGAATAAACATGATCTCACTCTTTTCAATGACTGCATCCATTTGGATGCCTATCATTATTTAAAAAATGTTTTAAATTAGTCCCATTGAAGGGGTTGATAACAGATCCTAGAAGATGTGGATGTTACAACTCTCAAATTTTAAGTCCCTTTGAAAGCCATACCCTATACAATTACTGCATCATGTTGTACACCTGAAGCTAATATAATGTTACATATCAACTACACCTCAATTATAATAATTTAAGAAGCCACCCTCTGTCTTTCCCTCCATCAGTGACAGCACTCCCACAAAACGGATGGACGTGTAACTAAGTGAGAAATAAACCTTGTAAAACTGCTGAGACATTTGGGGTTGTTTGTCATCAACAACACAACCTAGCTCATCCTGACTGATCAGGCATAAAACCTTTTACTTCTCTGTACAGTTGGTGTAAGGCATCAGCCCTGTGATTTCCTGAGCTTGCAAACTCAGGAAACTCAAGGTAAGACAATGCCCTACCTTGACGCGATGATGATTAATGTACTACATTGTCCCAAACTTTCCTTAAACTAATTTAGAGAAATTGCTGGGTAAGCAGAAAGCTTTATGCTCTTATGTACTTTAAAGGGATGTTTACAGAATCCTGCTGATTATAATTCGACAATTACTTGCACTATAAACATCTGTGGAGTTTGCAGGGATCCGGCTGGGAGTGCGGCCAGGGAGGCAGTAGCCCAGTCAAGTTCTACAGGACAAACTGGGCAGGGCCTCAACATGGGCCCGAGCAAGACAACCCTGGGCACTTGGGGTTAGAAGCAGCCTGTGCTGCGTCACTGGTGATGTCCTGGCCCTATGAGGTCACTACGTGGTGGGACGAAAGTAGGTTTACAGTTGTGAGTATGTGAGTTTATTTCTGTGTTATTATTTATTAATTACTGCATCATTTCCAAGAACAACTGTAACCTACTTTTGCCCCACCCTGTACATTTAAGACTGACTTTCTCTCAGCCTGTAATTAACTTTATTCCCTCAATAGCGTCTGAGCGGAGGGCGGAATAACTCCTAGTCATCACTGGTCCGACTCTGCCGCCCAAATCTGAGTCCCCGAGGGCTCTGGACTTTTCCAGTGGGAAACCACGAACAGATCAGCACACACGGGGCTCTGGAAAACAGGCCTGCCTACTTCTCCGCCTCCTTCTGAGACAGGATCAGACAGTAATGACAAAAGAACACTTCACAGAGCACAGGACCCTGCAGTGCTCCAGGCACACACCCGGACCACAAGCCTTTAAGCTGATCTCTGTGAGCTGTTTGGACAAAGTCTGGGGACAGAAATCTGATGAGGTAGCACCTTGGCACCCCTCAGTCCTCCACAGAATGTTTGTACCATCCCGCACCCATTAAACCACCACTTTGAACTTCACATGGTCACCTCCCAGACAGAGACTCTCAGACAAACTTTACCACCTCTCTGGGCCTCAGTGCTCTCGCCTGTGAAATGATGGACTAGGTTGATGGAATGGATTCCTGCCGAAAATATTATTCTTTATGTTATTATTAAATGTAGCTTCTTCCTTCCCTAAAAGCTGTCCAGCCTTCTCAAAGGTCTGTTTACCCACTTGAAAAAGCTTTATGACCATTCCAGATCCCACCTTGATCTCTTAAATCAATAAGTTAACATATTCCACCTTTCTTATATCATCTCAGGCAGGTCACTTAACTTCTCGGTGCCTCCGTTTTCTCAGCTGCAAAAAAATGATGATTATACCATCCAGGCTGTTCTGAGGATTAAATGAGTCAATATCGATGTGCATAAGGTGCAAAGGACAGTGCCTGGCACAGAGGGAGTGCTCTACGAATCCATTATGAATTACGATAATAAGCTTGTAAATGGTATCAAATGCCAGCCTGATATTTAAGACTACCCTGAATATGGGCCCAATTTGCCTAGCCAATCTCCCTTCTGCCTAATTACCTACCAAATCACTCATTTGTGTGCAATCTATTAGCATTGGACTAAAGAAAACAAACACCAATCTCATTTTTATTTCCATATCCTTATTCACTCCATCCTCTCTCCTCCCCGTTCCCATTTACATTTTATCCTGCTCAAGGCCACTTCTTCCAGAAAGCCTTCCATGACCCTCCCACCTCCAAATGGTGTCTTTCTCCTCTGAATTCCTCTAACATTTACCACATGTATGTACCTTATTCACCCTTGGCGTGCATGCTGTTGTGCTGAGATAAATTTAATTGAAAAAATGTTTAATTGTGCTAAAATAAACACAGCCAAAAATTGACAATCCTAACCATTTTTAAGTGTATAGTGCAGTACTGTTAAGTCTATTTGCATTGTTGTACAACTCACCTCTAGAACTTTTTATCTTGTAAGACAGACCCCTGTCCCCATTAAACAACAACTTTCCACTCCCCCTCCCACCAGTCCCTAATAACCATTCTACTTTCTCTATGAATTTGATTACTTTAGATATGTCAGATGAGTGGAATCTTAAAATATTAATCCTTTTATTAATGGCTTACTTCACTTAGCATATGTCCTCAAGGTTCATTTATGTTGTAGCAGGTATTTGCATTTCCTTCCTTTTGAAGGGTGACTAATATTCTGTGGTATGATGAGAACACATTTTGTTTATCCCATCATCTGTCACTAGACACTAAGGTTGCTTCCCTGTTTTGGCTACTGTCAATAATGCTGCTATCAATGCAGTGAGTGGATTTTGTGTGACATGACTTGTTACACCTTGTAGTTGGCCACTGGTGGCCTCCAAAGTGATATGCCCACATTCTAGTCCCTGGAACCTGTGAATATTACCTAACTTTACAAAGGCTGGGATTAAGATTCCTGAGAAGAGGACCTTATCCTGGATTATCCAGGTGGGCCCTGAATGCAACTGGGTGGGGAGAGACAGTGGCTATTTTGACACAGAGACACACAAGAGAAGGCCATGTGAAGACAGAGGCAGAGTTGGGAGTGATGAAGCCACTGTCAAGCAAGGCTGGAAGCCAGGAGCAGCTAGAAGAGGCGAGGATCGGATTTTGCCCTCCAGCCTCCAGCATGGCTCTGCTGACAGCCTGATTTAGACGTCTGCCTTCCAGAGCTGTGAAAGATCCCTTCTCTGTTATGTTAAACCACCAAGTTGGTGATGATTTGTTACAGCAGCCACAGAAAACTCATACACACCCTCAGACTGAAACCCCAAAGATTTCTTAGCCCCATAGCGCAGCAGTTCTCAACCTGTGGGTCGCGACCTCTTTGGCGGTCGAATGACCCTTTCACAGGGGTTGCCTAAGACCATCCTGCATATCAGATATTTACATTACGATTCATAACAGTAGCAACATTACAGTTATGAAGTAGCAACGAAAATAATTTTATGGTTGGGTCACAACATGAGGAGCTGTATTTAAAGGGCTCCTCCATCTCTCTATGGCAGGGTTGAGAACCACTGCCATAGCACTTGGCACAGACTTCTTAATCACGGGAATTCAGTATTTGTTGGTTTTTGAGCTGTGAGTAAACTTGGATCTCAGTTGAAAGCCCATTACTAATGCTTGAATTCTGTCTTTAGGCCACAGTGATGTGGACAAGGAAGTCACATGCAGGTGGACAGCTCTGTCTCAGAGCTGACCGGGGCAGTCTATGGCACAGTGGGTTGCGCCTGGGTGAATTCTCCCCTCAAGCCCCTTTCTGTCACCCACCATTCCCTTGGGCATCTCCTAGATTCTAAATCAATGGACCTGTCACTCCTGAACTGACCATATTAAAACATTTAAAACATTGAATATTTCCCATCTCAGCTTTCAGAAACCTCCGAAGACTGACCCTGTCACCTCTCCCTCCTCCCCAAGGCTGTTTTGCACACTTCGCTTTGCACACAGTGACCTCTAGGCTGACAGGTGACAGCTCCAGGGCTGGGCCACATCCACCTACCCTGATGGCACTGCAGGGCCCCTGGACCCATGGAAGGTGATTCCCTGCCCTGTAAAAGTCGCTGCAACCATGGAGCAGGCAGGAACAGTCGGTGGGGTGCTGAGCATGGCCAGCCTGCCCTTCCTTTCCAACTTCCCTGAAAACCTGAAGGGAGGGGAAGGGTGGCTCTGCATAAATGATGCAGGAGGAGAGATGCCTCTTTGAAGCCCTGCCCGTTATTATCTTTCCTGGAGCAGCTGAAGCCTGGCCCCTGCCCTCCCCCTGGGGGCAGGGTAAAAAGCAGACAATGCTCGTTGCCTGCGCAGTATCCCTGGGGAGGGGGCACCAGTGATGGACAGAAAGCATGAGGTCATTCTGCACACAAGGTCCCGCCGCCATCCCTCCCTGATGCTCAGGCTGATTAGCTGAGAGGCTGCTCCCTTCCTGCCTCTCTGGGCAGCTCCTGGCCTCTGGGAGGCTACTTCCTTTAGGCAGGCAGATGTGGAGGACCACGGGGCCTGTGCTCTTCTGGGCAGGTTGGGGAGGCGGGGCGGGTCCTAAGGCTGCATGCCACTGGGAGCATCTCTCTATCTTGGAGGTCCCCATCAACCTGAACCCCAACATATGAGACGAATGCTTTAACTCCACCCAGCTTAGGAGTGACCAGCAGCAGACTGTCTCAGCAAGGCTGGTCTAAGCACGGTCAATGCTAAAGTTCTGCTTACTGGGTTCCAGTGCTGCCCTTCATGCTTTCCAGGAACTGATGGGGTCCATCCTCACCCAAGAAGTAGATGCCAGATTACCCCATTTGACAGAGAAGAAGCAGAAGCAAGAGAGAAGTAACTTGCCCAAGGCACGCAGCCGCCAACTGGAAGACCGTAACCCCACAGTAGGGCGGGGGGAGGTCACCCATGGATGCTGGGCTACGTGAAGAGCCAGACAGACCAGCTACCCAAACCCACTTCACTTCCAGGGGAGGAAACTAAGTCTCAGGGGTCTGAGCCTGTCCAGGGACCAGGGAGGTCAGCTCAGCTGCCAGCACAGGTGGGACCAGTACCCAAGTGCCTGCCCAGCCTTCCTGCTATTCCACTGAAGTGGAGACAAAGCAAGACACACCAGGAACGGCTGCAAAGCTCTGAAGCAGGAAGAAAAACAAAACAAAAACAAAGTGCATCAGTGACATGGGGTCCTTGCAGGCAAAAAAACAGTCAGTGGCACACCCTCGATGAAGGTCTAGGTTTCTTGGCCCCTCTGGCTGCCACAGCCCCCTCCCGACAGCACAGTCATC
>NW_006292337.1:883525-883996 GCF_000327345.1 Myotis davidii | reverse complement strand
GACCCCTGCTGTCCTTTGTTTAGAGTGTGCCTGGCTGGTATTCAAACAACATGGCTTGCCTTCTAGTGTGATGGCAGTGAGAGTGGGGAGGTGCAAGGAGGTGAAATAAAAATATACACACACATACATTTACACACCCACTAAGAGTGTGTGTGTGTGTGTGTGTGTGTGTGTGTGTGTGTACATACATATTAGCACTGCTGTGATTGGTTTTTAAACGTAAGTGCCCTTTTCATGCAATCTAGGCAGTGGATTTGTGGTCAGACCACAGGGCTTGAAAACCCAATTCTATTCGATGTGTAAAGTGGTCATCATTGCCGAAACCGGTTTGGCTCAGTGGATAGAGCGTTGGCCTGCGGACTGAAAGGTCCCAGGCTCGATTCCGGTCAAGGGCATGTACCTGGGTTGCGGGCACATCTTCAGTAGGAGATGTGCAGGAGGCAGCTGATCAATGTTTCTCTTCATCAATGT
>NW_006292337.1:846440-882379 GCF_000327345.1 Myotis davidii | reverse complement strand
GTTCGATTCCGGCCAAGGGCATGTTCCCTGGTTGCAGGCACATCCCCAGTAGGAGGTGTGCAAGAGGCAGCTGATCGGTTTCTCTTTCATCGATGTTTCTAACTGTCTATCCCTCTCTTCTTCTCTGTGAAAAATCAATAAAATATATATAAAAAAGAAAAAAAACATGGAGAGGGTGTGAAACGGAGCACTCACCCTTTCATTTTGTAAATTTGTTGCTGGTTCCGTTGACCTTATTTGGCACAAAATGCTCTCTCTGGCATTGAATTGGTGGAAGAAATAAAACTTACTAGTATATATGATTTACAACATTATTGTCTGAAAATATGTCCAACCACCCCACCCCCACCCCCAGCCCAACACACACACTCCTCTTCCGCTGGTTCTGGGCTGCAAGCTTCCCTTATAAACCATCTCATTTAACCGTCAAAGCAGCCCTGCAACATTTACTGACAGAGACCCTGGGGCTTAGAAATGTTAGTGCCCAAAGTCACAATCCCCCCAAGGACACCGGGGGGCTTGAGTCTGGGGCCGCCTCAGTAGCTTTGGTTTTCTGCACTGGGGTACAGATCCAGCAAGGAACACACAGCCCAAGTCTGCAGCTGCTTTTCCTAAATGTGATAAAATATTGCCAGACGGTAAGTTCCCAGCGGGCAGGGAGGTTTTAGCAATGCTGTAGCCCGCACCCTAGCACAGTGCCTGCCACACTGTAGACCCTGAATAAAGGCTGTGTGTTGGTACAGTGGGATAGACCAAAGGCCATTGTTTGATCCGTGCACCCGCCTGGCAGGGAAGCCGGCACAGGAGAGGGTGGCACCTGCACTCTCCAGGCTGATCTGAAGCACAGAACTGCTAGGCAGAGGCAGCGGTGCCGCAGGGAGCTGGATGGGACCAGATGCCATATGCTCAGAGCGAGCAGCCAGGTCTCAAATCCATCATGTGCCCCCTGGCGCCCAAGAAGGAGGCCGTGATGCAAACTTAGGCAGCGTTATTTGTAAACCCAGGAAAGGAGATGCGGGGTCCCCATCCCTAACCCTGTCTCAGTGCGCCTCTTCCTCCTAACCAGCCTCCTGACCCACCTCCAGTCACAATCGGCTCCTTTAGTCATTTTCCGCCAGCTGCTCCCCATTCTCTCTGCTTTCATTTAGCTCTGCCCTTAACCCAGGATGGGGGCTCCTAGGAAACAACCTTTTGGTTTCCCAGTTGTCTCCCCTCACCCCACTCTCCCTTTATACTATTCCTTTATACTATTCTTTAGGCTAGTTTATTCTCTGGTTCTTGCCCTCTTATTTACACATTGTTTCTTTCTCATTTTGCTAAGATACACGCTGTCTTGGGTTCAGAGAAGTTGGGTTGCTATCAGCCTGGGAAGCCAGTCTCCTCCATGCATTTGAATGATGCCCGACGGGAAGGCTCTGACAGGCGTACATAATTATTGCTCCTCCAGAAATGCAAAGTACCTCTGCCAGCCCGCTGGGGAGCCCCTGTATTCAGGACCCGCCCCTCGGGACTCTGGGCAGCGGGCAGGTGTTCATTACAGAGCGCCTGCCGATTAGCATAGAAATCCCCTCTCCAGCCTGGCCTGCTCGGGGCAATGTCATAAGGACAGCGCATCCATGCGGCCCCCTCGCAGCGTCTCTGCATTAATGACATGATAGCTGTGTCAGTGAGGCGAAAACACAAAAGACACACAGGACTCGATGTGCCTCTCCCACGCAGAGGGGCAGGTCTGTAGCCCGAATTCAGAGATGTTTCTAGTAAATATGGGGATGCAAAGGTTCCTGGGATGCAAGCTGCATCGTTCAGTCATGTCTACCACGTCCTTTCTTTTTTCCTTTGAAAAGAACCCTGCTCTGCACACCCTGCTATGACCCTACCTTGTCCTACAGTGAGTAATAACTGACTATTCTGGGTGTAAACTGTCTGTATATTTACGAGGTGAAGCAAGTTCTCCAGGACCGAACTGGCAGCCTGGCTACCTTTCCAGGGGGGCCAATTTAACTCGAGGTCTTCATGACATTGCATACGGAAGCACATCCGTCACTGGACGCTCAGGGGAGAGTGGAGCAGGGTGTGGTCCAGGAGCAGAGGAATCGGAGCTCTGGAACAGGCTCTGTGCGGTTCACAAGGAGGCCCCGAAGCCTCAGGCCAGTTTCATCCTTCCAATCGACAGCTCTGCAGCAGCAGGAGCTGGGCGCTCTTAGGAGTTTCATCAGTAAAGGT
The DNA here is from genome assembly GCF_000327345.1 of Myotis davidii. Taxonomy (NCBI): domain Eukaryota; kingdom Metazoa; phylum Chordata; class Mammalia; order Chiroptera; family Vespertilionidae; genus Myotis; species Myotis davidii. The sequence goes on along the minus strand of NW_006292337.1, from coordinate 880,156 downwards.
GTGTAAGGCGATAAGGCGGAAGGAAGAGTATGGCGGGGCCATTTTCAGGGACAGGTAAATTGGTTGCTGCTATGTTTCCAATGTACATAAGGGTGTGGCTCATGACACCTGCTGTCCTTTGTTTAGAGTGTGCCTGGCTGGTATTCAAACAACATGGCTTGCCTTCTAGTGTGATGGCAGTGAGAGGTTCAGGGCACGTATAAGAAACAACCAATGAGCCGAAACCGGTTTGGCTCAGTGGATAGAGCGTCGGCCTGCAGACTGCAAGGTCCCAGGCTCGATTCCGGTCAAGGGCATGTACCTGGGTTGCGGGCACATCTTCAGTAGGAGATGTGCAGGAGGCAGCTGATCAATGTTTCTCTCTCATCGATGTTTCTGACTCTCTATCTCTCTCCCTTCCTCTCTGTAAAATATCAATAAAATATATTTTTTAAAAAAGTGGTCAGCATTTCTTTTCACTTTAAAACAGCAGAAGGATAATATCTGCCTCACAGGGTTGTTGCATGGATTCCAAAAATGATCATTTATAAAGTACCTGGTACAAGGAAGGTGCTCAGTAAAGGCAGGTTCCCTTCTCCTTCAATCGGTTACTGAATCCCCACAGAAATTACTTATCCTCTCATCACGTGACAAGGACCTACTCTGATCAGAACCTAAATCCTCTTTTGAGTGAACTATCCTATCCTTTACCTCAGGAAGCATGAGTAATGCGTCACCGCACAGTAAGGAGAACAGAAAGCAGACACTTCCCTCGCAACGGAACGTACTGAGGCAGACTCACCCCGAGTGGCACACCTTCCCCACTCCCAGTGTCCCACACACACTGGGAGTAATTTACCTTCTCACCACCAGTCCCTGCCTCCTGCTTCTTTGGGGTTAAAATGGCCTTTACTGGCTAAAGAAAGAAAAAGAAGTCTCCCACTTCAGTGATAGGTGGAGACACTGCACTGGCTTTCCCATGTTAGTCAGCATTTTAACTTGGAAGTTCCCCACATCTCCTCCCTGTGGGTCCCTTCCCCATGGCTCTTGCAAATTGCTGGCAGGTACTTGCTGGAGAGATGCACCATGCTCCGCCGGGTGATGTCATCTTCACTATAATTAAAAAGGCACCGTCACTGGGAGGGGGATGAAAACACGCACAGGTACTGGTTTCCCAGGAGGGGAAGGAGAGAAGATTAACTCATGGCTGCAAAATATTTATTCCTGAAGAGCAGTTTCATTAAAGTCAGACAAGCAACAATGCCAAAGGCAGGGCAGCCCCTCCCTTGTACCGTGCTAATTAAGTGGATGCGAGCAGATGCTGTGCCGCGGGGGTCCAAAGAGCAATGGTGAGCTTATAATACCCTCATTTTCGGATCAAAAATACTATTTTACTACTCACCTGCAGCCTCCAGCCCCCACTTCCAGAAGGTTTGGAGGAGGCTTACACCATTTTAAATGGTATGAAACAGGGATGAAGAGCATAAATGAGACAGAGCCCACTGAAGACAACCGGGTTACGGGATAGACTGATGCTGCCAATGGCAGAGTTTGCTAGCGTGCACAGGCAGACGGAGGAACAGGCTGGGCTTTCACACACACACACACACACACACACAGCCTTTTCCTGGAAGTGCACCCAAGAAGGAATGTGTGGTGTGCTTCCACACGTAAGTAAGGGACAGTAGACAGCCTATCAGCCTATCCCCGGGAACAAGGGAAATGCAGCTCGCAGGCACTGTCTGAGGTCAGCCCCAGTGGAGCCCGGTACACAAGCTCTGTGCACCCCTCCTCACAGGGCCGATGGTAAAGCGGTCTCCTGAACTCTGACGGGATATTGTGCGAGAGACCCTATGTTAGATATTTATGTAAGTGAATCCGGCCAGGAATTTTGGAGGCAATATTTTATTAGGTTTTTAGCACATGCTACAGGCGGCCATTAGGCAGCTGGGCATTGATACTCTGTCTTGGCTCCGAAGCCACGTCACATAAGGAATATGAAGTCAGCCCCAATTCAGCCAAAACAAAACAGCCCTCTGCGGCCTGATAAGGCGAGAAGAAGGAATCACAGGCAAAAAATCACATTCAAGAAAGCGAAAGCAGGTGAACTGGGTCAAGGACTATTGGATCTGAGTGGAATGGACCACAGGTGTGGCACAGTCAGCCAGGAGGCAGGGAGTGGCCTGGACCCACAAGTCCCCCCTTGGAGACGGGCGGGCAGGGGGCAGCCTGCAGGCACGCTCAAGGGTGGGTGCGACAGCAGGAGGGAGAAGGCGGTGGGTCCCTCTGCTCCGACTTGCTTCTTGAGGAGCCCTGCTCTTAACTGGGGCTCCACCACTGCATGTCTGCTCCCATCACCACCATGCCCCTCTCTCTCTACTACCCAAACTACCTCTTATTCAAAAGTCTATGAGGTAAGCGTCTGCAGGGAGAGCTGTCTGATCTCACACCCTCTCTCTGGCTTCCACCCTGGCCGACCTAGCGGCTGGATGGCTGACTCCCGACTCAGAGAGGACCGTCAGCCTTTCCTGATGCACTCGGCCCACAGCAGTTTCATCTTAGTCACAGTCTATTTCTTTCCAAGAATGACCCTGTCTTGGGAGCTGAAATGGTGTCCTATATATCTTTGTTTCCACAAAGCCTGGACCAAATATTCACAGTTAAACGACTGCATGATGGGTAGGTGGGTGGGTGGATGGATGGATGGATGGATGGATGGATGGATGAAGAGGTAAAGATAGGATTTGAGCAAGAGAAGCCTTCATACTGATAAAAACTAGTGTCCCCTGAGTTCCATTTGCAGGTCAAGGCCCTTCTCAATCTTCACATGGGCCTTGGGGGAGCTCATCTCTTCCCCTGGTTCTAACTCCACCAAATTACAATGCCTCCCAAAGCCGGCAGAGACTTCTTCCTCAGTAAGCACAGGCAGGCATCTTCAACGGGATCCCTGTCTGTTCACCAGGACTCTCCTGGAAAAGGGCCACTTTGGGGTCAACAATTCTCTCCATGGATTCCCCAGTGAACCCCAACCACCCTTAATAAGTGGAGCTGAGGAAGTAGGGAGGGAGGTCTGTCAGTGGGAATAAAGAAAAGCCAGGAGGAAGGTGCACATCCCCGTCTGTGCTCTTGTCCCCTGCCTGTCTCTTTGTGTCAAAACAGTTTCATCAAAATACATCAGGGGCCTGGCAGGGCCATCTGCAACATTAGCTGGAAGGCTTTCAGTGAAAAGATCCACCCCCTGACCCCTCCTGTCCCGTGTTAGCGCCCAGCGACGGCCCATGGGGGGTCAGACCGTGAACTTCCCCATCCTGCCCTCGCTCACTCTCTTTAAGGCCTTACATTTTCCTTTCCAGAGTAGCAGAAATACTCTTTACATTCATAATAGTGAGTCAATCTGCAGAGAGAGAAATCACCACAGGCTGTGACCCCGTGGCAGCAAGTGTCACTGGTTGCTAGGCAGACTGACCTCTGGGCAGGAAGCTGTGACTCCTCGCCCCCCTTTCCTTCACTTCCACAAGGAAGGGTCAGCCTACAGCCCAGGTCGCAAGCATAAAAGAGATTCTGTTGTCTGTACTGCTGCTTTTCAAAACCTCTCTGAAAGGCTCCTATCAAAGAAGTCAGGGATTCGAGACAGCACCAGCATCAGAATGAGACAGTGAAGAAATAATGAAAATATGACATCTCTTCCTCCCAGAGCTTCTCCGAACTCATGGTGCAGGAGAGAGAACCCTGGGCCAAGATCAGAGATGCAGGTGCTGTCCTGACGTGCTGGCCCCAGCGTTTTGTGGTACCAGGAGCAGAAAGGCTGTAATACACAGTCAACTTCTAACTGCTTCATTTTGCTTAGTCCCACCCCTGCAGAACCAGCACGAAGCTGCATTGAACCCCAGCACTGCCAGCTAACACTTTATGAGGCTGAAAGGTAAGCTTGATCCTGTAAGTCCATGTTCAGAAAGGGAGGAGGGGGGATATACATAAACACATGTCCACTTAGTACTGTAACTTCTAATTTTTAAAATTATTCCTGACTTACATCTTTGCACAGGACACTTCCCAGCTGGACAAGGAGGCACAGAGAAAAGCGGGACCCTCACTTCCACAGTCCCTACTGGGTTTTTAAACCACATGTGACCTCTGATCTCTCAATAGAGCTCCCCTGGATAATAATGATCCCACGAGCTGCCACCAGGAGACCTGGGCACCAAATCACGGATCACTGTTAGAATACAGGAGCGTTTTGGAGTCAGAGACCTGAACTGGAATCATGGCTCATGGCCCAGCAGTTTAATTCTTCAGAGCTCAGTTTCTTTTCCAAATGCATATAATGCTACCAACCTTATACATGTTGTGAAGGTGAAATAAGACTACATACAAAACGAAATCCAGTCCTCAATACGTGCTTATCACTGAATGCTTGTTAATTCCACCTTCACTGTCTCTATGGACTTAGGTCTACACCCAACCCACATCCTCAGTCCACGTTGCTTTCTTCGGGCAGCGGTTCCCCCAGTTGTCATCACTGGGGAACAGCCTGGCGTTCACTGGGAGAGGCCGAGTTACTGTGCCATGGTGCTCAGGCATTGATGGGCTCATGCCTCTATTAGAATTCATCAAACCCAGGAGCTCAGGACCTATATAGCTGAGCCAGAAAAACATCTCCTCCTGGCACATCATCTTTAAGACTTTCCCTTTCTTAGTCAGAGAGTAGAGGAAAAAATAAACAGACAGAAAACAAAACCCAAACCCTGCCCTGACTTTCACTCTAATGCATGTGAGGTGGGCTCTGGTGATAAAATTTGACCAGGAGAATCGGTTCTCCCCATTTGGGTCCCTGATGCACTTCCTGATGCTCTGACTCTTGCAGCATCTCTTCACAGGTTCATCCTAAGCCCTGGCTGGGTTGTTCAGTTGGTTAGAGTGTTGTCCCGATATGCCAAGTTGTGGGTTCGATCCTGGCCAGGACACATACAAGAATCTACCAATGAATGCATAAATAAGTGAAACAACAGATCTCTCTCTCTCTCTCTCTCTCTCTATCTCTCTCTCTCTCTCTCTCCCCCCCTCCCCTTTTCCTCCCCCTAAAAATCAATAAATTTTTCAAAAAGATACATCCAAGGCTGTGCTTTCAACTACTTGAATAAAGTGCCCTCCTGGTGCACCAACAGCAGTAACGAAGTCCAGGACTGTACACTGTCCTCTAAAAGCTGTTTCTCCAAATGTGCCTGGTGCTTGGTGCAGAGCTGGAGGTTCCAGGCGGCAGACAGGAGTCTGGGCAGAGTGTCACGGGGACGTTCTAAATTAGTGAGTCCCAGCCTTGGCTGCACAGGAGGGTCACCTGGGAAGCTTCCCAAGGCCTACTTAGAGAAGGTCTGGCTTAATTAGTTTATGAGGGGCCCAGGTGCCGGAAGCTGGTCCATCCTTGCTGCTTGACACAGTTGCTGCAGGGAAGAAACATCTGCACAGCATATGTTTCAAGGGACCTGACGTATATGGCATACTGTTCTTAATATGTTTGCTCCCCTTCTTAGCGCTCTGTGTTTTAACCAAGGTCACCTCTCTGAGAAAGGTTGTTTCCCCAGGTGAGGATTTTTCCCTGGAGTTAGGGGTTAACGGGACCTGGCTAGGCTGCTGATCAACTGAACACTGTCTCCGTGTCATTCCTTCTTTGCCGACTCCGTCCACACCTTTGGGGACCCCTGGACCTGCTCGGGTTGGACCCCAGCACCCAGGGATCAGTGGATTCTAATGTTCAGTTGGATTGAGATTCTGCTCCAAGGATGTGGTAGAGCTGGGCTTCAAACCTGGGGAGTCTGATTCCAGTCCTGTGCACATGACCATGAAGAAGCCACACTCCTGTTTCTGCTGCTGCTTGTGGAGAAGAGAGAATTAAAAACCAACAGAGCCCTGCTGGTGGTTAGAGCACTGACCCACGCACTGAAGGTTCAATTCCTAGTCAAGGTACGTACCTGGGTTGTAGGTTCGATCCCCAGTCTCAGGCCGGGGTGCATGCAGGAGGCAACCAGTACATGTGTCTTTCTCACATCTATGATTCTCTCTTTCTCTCTCTCTTTTCCTTCCTCCCACTCTCCCTCCTTCCCTCTCTGCCGCCCTTCCACTTCTTCTAAAAATCAATGGGAAAAATATCCTTGAGTGAGCATTAACAACAACAAAATACCAACAAAAACCCACCAAATTCAGAACAACCGGTGAGAACTGTTATATAAGCAGGTCTGCATGACTCAGTGACTCAATAAAACCTGCGTGGATAAATGATGATGTGGGCATAGACCCATAAAGGAAAATATCAGATCTCTGAGCCCTGTCCAAAGTTGGGACCTGATTCTAAGGTTTGGGAGGGGGTATAACCAGATGTAACCATGACAATGATCAAAGACTCAATAAAAATATAAATACACTCATTTTCTGTCTAGAGAGACTGAGGCACCAAGACTAGACAGAGCACCCCACCCCAGGTCACAGAACTAGCAAGGGGTAGATTCCACATTCCAACCTGGCCGACCGACTGCTGCATCCCCTCAGGCAAGTACCCTACCACTTCCTGTTCATGGGACATGTTTAAGACATCTCCACTTCCATTCCAAAGAGAAGGTGCCATGTAATGCCCTTCAGGTACCCCAGATGTCCTAGCATGCTTCTGGGTGACTGGTCAGCTGGGAGGTACCCCACAGCGAAGATCTATGCTTTTAGCAAGGAGTAGAACATTCCAGAAAGCCAGAGATTCAACCCTGGAGTCTGGACAGAGGAGGCAGAGGAGGGAGCAGCCTCTGAGCACGCATGGGCCTCCATGGACCCCCACCTTTCTGGAAGCTCCTCCTGGAAACTCTCCTTCCCCGGGCGGGCTCTGGGCAGCAGCAGGCATGACTCTGCCTCATTGGGATTTCCCGTCATTCTCCAAGGAGCCTGCTCAGGGCAGGGGGCAGTCTAGAGGAACGATGGTCTGCACTCTAACCATGGGGTCTCAGGGCCGTGAGGAGCCATCATCTCTTCTCTTTCTGAGTTTCAGGTGGGGCGGGGAGCAGGAGGCAGGGTTATGCGTTAAGCCTGACTCTGCTTATGAGAGTGCATTTTACAGGTGGGATTAAGCGCTTTTTTATTTCTTCCCCCTAAAGCAGCTATGGTGTGAAATTCTATGAGGACAGACTTAACATAGAAGTTAAAAATTTCCTACCAAAATGCTTTCTAAGACTGCAAGGTATCAAGGACATTTTTGAAAACTGTACTAAAATATACATTACACACAATTAACCTTCTTAACCATTTTAAGTAGCATTGTATACATTCACATTGTCGTGCAACCGATCTCTAGAACTCTCTTCATTTTGAAAAACTGGGATTCTATACTCATTAAACAAGATATCAAGTATACTGTGAAGAAACACTGTTAAATTGGTGCTATTTTCAAAATTGAGAGGGTGTGCCCTCAAGGACGGAGGAGGTGAAGTGCACAGACGTACAGGTCTTTCAGCACCATTCATTCAGCATCCCATCATCTATTCCAGTTCTATTGCTGATCTTTCACCCCAGTGCTTCATGAATACATGTTAAAAAATGTAAGAAATAAAGATTCTCAATAAATATGAAGGTCCAGTTGTGCAGAAAACACACTAAGTCCTCAGGAAACTGACCTTAATATCACCTTCTTTGTTTGTAGCCCACCAACACTTTAAGAACAATTGTCACATTTTATGCTGTTTAAAGTGCATCTGAAAACTGGATTTTCTAAAAAGTCTTAGTGAACCGAGACACCAGTCACCTTCCCTCCCGGACTGACCTCCCGGTAGGGATAAGAGTCCTACCCGCGTCACTGGAAGCGGCATGCCCGGCTCTTCGTGCTCACCAGGCGTTGTTTGTTTCTCAATTTTAATTGGCACAGGACTGTGCAAGAGGTCTGTCAATTCATCTCTGCCCTTTGCTTTCTGAATAAGTCACAACCCTGGCACTGACCAGCGTGCCTCAGGAAGAGTCGCACTTAGAATGTGCAGAGTGAGGACCTACTATCACCGGCACAGGAAGGGCACCCGGCACGATACTCATTCCAACAGGTGACACACAGGATTGAGGTTAAGCTGGCTTACAAAGTCACAGAATGCAAATGAAGCTGTACAGACAGGTCACGCACAGTGCACAAGCCACGAAGAAAGGGGTCCATGCTGGCCAGTGCGGGGCTGGCTCGATGCACTTCGATCTAAGGCAGTGCTTCTCAACCTGTGGGTCGCGACCCCTTTGGCGGTCGAATGACCTTTTCACAGGGGTCGCCTAAGACCATGCTGCATATCAGATATTTACATTACAATTCATAACAGTAGCAACATTAAAGTTATGAAGTAGCAATTTCAAATAATTTTATGGTTGGGTCACAACATGAGAAACTATTTAAAGGGCCAGAAGGTTGAGAACCACTGATCTAAGGTAACTGCCTCTGTATGGGAGTCAGAGGCATAAATAATACCATTATGCTTAAAAATTTCTGTAACTCAACACTTTAAAAGTAACAGAAACCTGGCAATCTTTATTTATTTTGGGTTCTTGAGTATACAGCTAGGATGGCAACAGGGAGCTTGCTCATGAGTTGAAAGTCTGACTGTGAAGCATTTAACAAACTAAGAGAAAGAGAGGAAAGGTGGAGGGTCCAGGGAACAACCTGGCAAGCACAGCAGGCCGATTCCTGCACTGACATTTGCTCTGGTGTCCACCAATGCCCACCCCGCCCCATGCCGCCTGTGCCCTCCTTTAGCGTTTATTTTAGGTTCTTTCCTGTCTAAATGCCCCACTTCTGGGACTCTTTCTGCCCAGCTTCCTGTCTTGGTGCCAATGCAGAAGTGAAACCCTCCACCCATGCTGACTGTGCCCAGAACCAGTACACAGGGAACTATACCACTTCTCACCTCACCACCCCGTAAGCTTTTCAAGGCCAGACAGAGTCCCGGGCTATGTTCATGACCCTGACCTCCCCAGCAGAGAGTCTGGGGATAGAACTGTGGAGAAGGAAAAATGCTTGCCTTCCCTTCACAGGGCCCCTAAAAACTCCTCATGTGGTTTCCAGAGAGCCCACGGGCACCCTGCAACCACCTGCCAGGCAGGCCATCCAGAGACCGAATTGTGGGGTCTCATGACCAACAGCTTCATCAAAAAGGAATCCTGGCCCTACCTGGTTTGCTCAGTGGTTAGAGCATCGGCCCTCAGACTGAAGGGTCATGGTTGATTCCCACTCAAGGGCATATACTTCCGTTGCAGGCTCAATCCCTGGCCCGGATCAGGGCTCATGCAAGAGGAAACCAATCAATGTATCTCTCTCACATCAATGTTTTTTTTCTCTCTCTCTCTTTCTCGCTCTCTCCCCCCCCCTTCTCTTTCCTCCCTCCCTTCCATATTCTCTAAAAATCAATGGAAAAATATCCTCAGGTAGGTGAGGATTAAAAAAAGGAATACTGAGTGTCTGGGGGTCTCTGGTGGGCTCGGTGGAAATACACTTTTTTGGCTATGGTTACTGAAGTAGCTAGACTTCTTGATGATTTCAAAGCTGTAGACACACAACAAAACAATCCCATTATACACTTTAAATATGTGCAGTTTGACACATGCCAATTATGCCCCAATGAGCTGTTAAAGATACTTAGAAACTTAAAAGAAAAAAACATAAAGATGGCACATAATGATTCTGCTGTAATAAACCTAGCTATGAATAACTGGAAAGGAGCAGAGAGAAGGCTAAATAGTACAAGCATGTCATTTGTGCAGCTTTGCCAGGAAGCTGAAGTTTAACACTCCCCAGGTCTATTCCCCACAGATTGCTGGGAGAACAGACGCATGCCCAGTCAAGTCTGGGTGACACAGGGAGGGTACTTGTCTGTCAGTCACACCTGGGAACAGGTCATTGGCCAAAGTAGGCAAGGCCACTGCAAGCACAGGAAGATTTGAGGTTTTTAATCTTCTAAACAAAGGAGTTCGCTCCCTTGTGCTCTTGGGACTCTTGTTCTGGGACACGCTCTCTTGGTTCCCCTACATTCGCCCACATGGCTCACGGCCATGTGGACCCCACACAACTAGCCTGATGCTAAACCGGACCCAGCTCCACCACGGAACGAAAACTCCAGACTCTGGCTTTGCTCTGAGCACTACTGAATTCCCAGCTGCACATCTTCCAGGACTGGATGAAGGGAAATGGGACTTTAGAAAGACAGAGATGTAATTCCACACAAGTAAAATTCACTCATCCTCTCATTCTAGTCTCAGAAAATTATTTTTCTCGAGATATCGTAGGGACCCCACCCCCAGTACCCAGTGGGGAAGGGGATACCTCACTTTCACCCATAACAATACAAACAGTAACAGGTATCCACAGTGAAAAGTACAGAAAATCACCCGGCCCCAAACCCCCACCAGACAGATCCTCTGGTCACACACAGAAGCGGCTCTCGGTATTTACAAGTCAAGCCCGAAGTGGGCACATTAGGAAGAAGTTCTCTCCCCTGAGGATGTGTAAGTCAGTTTGAAAAATACCGAATAACGAGGCAGCAGAGGCAGTTGGTTCTCTTAAGGAATCAGTCTCTGGACACAAATTAGTTCAGTCTTCCCTAAAATATAACTCTGCATGCAGATTGAGCTCAATCCCCTCTTCTCTTTTCCTGGAAGAAGAAAAATGGGGAGGAATCAACCCCTTTACCCCTGAGGCTCCTTTTAGCTCCCCAAGTATTAATTTTTGAATAGTCAAAGGTTACCAGAATTTGAAAGCCTGATGTTAGAAAGAAAACTTTTGAAGAGACTGACTCCATCCCCCAGGGCACGGGGAAGACTAAATTGATGTGGCTGGAATTTCTGAGAGTAGTCTGCAGGGTTACAGAGAACATCAATAGAAAAAGGAATGGGGTCTGCAGGAGGTGAACAGGGAACAGAGGCAGGCCCACGGTAACATATGACATACTTCTAGGAAGGCTATTAAGAGGGATGATTTAAATGAGTTTGAGAGAGCGCCAAATGGCTTTTTAAGCCAACAGGGTAACGTTTCTCCTCGATTAAACAGACCTCCCTCTTTCCTCTGAAGTTCTTCTCTGTTCAGCTTTTTTCTTTAGTCCCACTTTGGCAAATGGACTCTCAGACAATCAGATAATTCCCTGTGGTGGCCATGTGCACACAGCATCTATTAGCACAGCATCATCGGTCTAAGACCAAAGAATCAGGTTGCCAAGGGAAGGCCTGAGACAGCGGTCATTAGAATGGACTAGAAAGAAATATACTTTCTTTTCCTTTTCAAAATGCATTCATTCAGCACAGCAACAAACATGATAGTTAAGAGTGAGCGCAGTTCCTTCACTCCTGGAGCTGGGTGAACTTCAGCATTCACTTAACTCTTTGTGACACAGTTCCATCAACAGCAGAATGGAGATTAAGAACAGTTTCCCCCAGAGTTCTAATGAAGAACCAATGAAAAATACAATGAATCTAGAAGGTACTATGCTAAGTGAAATAAGCCAGAGAAAGACAAATACCGCACAATTTCACTTAATATGTGAAATCTATAACACAAAACAAATGCATAAACGAAACAAAAAATAAACAGACCCATAAAGACAGAGAAGAAGCTGATGGCTGCCAAAGGGTAGGGGGGTAGAGAGGTAGGGGAATGGGAATAAAATAGAAAAAAATGTATAACATTTTTAAACCTTATAATAAATGTTATTGCAATTAAAAAAGAAAACATACTAATGTATTTCAGTAGTAATTTTTATATGTTGTTATATACTTTTTACATAATCATATACTCTTTATCTACTGTTATTTTAATTCATTGATTCAATAAATATCCAGAGAGTGTCTGTGATGGGCTTGGTACTAGGCAGCTCAGTTCAGAGTTTTCTTTAAGGAATGACCATCAGACTTTCTTGGAAGGAACTCTTATCATATTCATCTAACATCTTGGTGGTACCATCTTCCTAAACAGCTCAGAACATTTTTTGTTATTTCCTTGATGCTGGTAGCTTTCCTGGGAAGGAAAAAACAACAACCACCTCTACAGAAAGCAACATATTTTGTTGGGAAAACTGAGGCACAGAAAGGTCAAATGGCTTGCTCCCCCAGAGCCATCCCATTAGCCTCTCGGGGAGCTAACGCAGAACATGTGCCTTAGCACCGAGTCAGAGGTAATATTTCCCAGAGCACTGTGACATAGAGCCCTGGTCCCACGGGACCTTAATAAGCGGGACCACCCGAAAGGAATGTTTGGCCTTCTCTTGGGTAGGGAGGCCTGGGAAGACTGATTAAGCAGGTACCTTCCTTGCAGTCCTCCTCAATGGTTTTAACAGGCAAATGTGCACATATCTCTGATGGGAACATGCTGTGAAGCATTTTCCAAACTCACTTAGCACAGGACCCTCCCCTCTTCTCTTTTCCTGTTAGAAGAAAAATGGGGAGGAATCAACCCCCATACCCCTGAGGCTCCTTTTAGCTCCCCAAGTATTAATTTTTGAATAGTCACAGCTCACTGCACACAGTCTCCTGGCTCAGGAGGAGAAAGGAGCCTTACAAGCTCTCACCCATATTTTATTATTTTACTAGAGGCCCAGTGCACAGGATTCGTGCACTGGTGGGGACGTGGCCTGCAGGGATCACCCACTGTAGAAGTGCTGCTCAGCCTGGTCAGCCGAGCGGCTGTGGACCTGCACCTCCAAGCAGTGCAGCTCCTGCACTGAGTGTCTGCCCCCTGGTGGTCAGTGTGTGTCATAGCGACTGGTCAACCAGTCGTCTGGTCGTTCCACCATTCGGTCTCTGAGCTTTTATTATATAGGATTTTATTTATGCACTTATTTATTTTGAGAGAGACAGACACAGAGAGAAACATCAATCAGTTGCCTAAACTGGGGACCAAACCCACAACTTGGGCACGTGCCCTGACCGGGAGTGGAACCAGTGACCTTTTAGTATATGGGAGGACTTTCAAACAACTTAGCCACACCAGACAAGGCCATCACCCATATTTTACAGTGATGAAGGTTAGGGAATAGCGGACACCTATATATAGCCCCAGTGATGACTCAGGTCTGAGCTGGCATGTGCTGACCCAGCTCGGACCCCTTCTGTGAAACCCCACATCTGAGAACCAGCCCCATGAAACACCCACTTCCCAAGTGAGAAACTTGAGGCTGACCCTGGCAGCACAGCAGGTATCCCTGTAGAACTCATGGCATGACGGCTACCCTCAGGATGTCAATGATGGGCAGCTTTACACACACTGGTACACTTATGCCTCACAACTACTCTTTAAAGAATGCATTGTTGTCCACATTCATGTTCTTTTACTTAGTTTCTTTTTAAAAAAAAAAAAAAAGATTTAGATTCTAAGGCAGGAGTGGGCAAACTTTTTGACTCGAGGGCCACAATGGGTTCTTAAACTGGACCGGAAGGCCGGAACAAAAGCATGCATAGAGTGTTTGTGTGAACTAATACATGTTAACACTGCTGCTGGTGAAGGAGCGGAGGGGAGAGCAAGAGAACCCTCCGTTCTTTCCACAGGCCGGATCCGGCCCACAGGCCATAGTTTGCCCACGGCTGTTCTAAGGCTTAAAGTGGTCATTTGCTCAAGATTACTGTGATAGTCTGAATTATATGTTCCCCACCCTAAATTCTGTGTTAAAGTCCAATGTGACTGTGTTTGGAGAGGTAATGATGAAGGTTACATAGGGTGGGAACCTAATCCAAAAGGACTAGTGCCCTCACAAGAAGAGGATGAGACGTTGGCGGGAGGGAATGCCTGAATAGGAAAAAGCCATGTGAAGACAGTGAGAAGGTGGCCATCTGCAAGCCAAGGAGGGAGACATCACACGAAACAAAGAAACAGAACCTGCTGACACCTTGATTTTGGACTTCTAGATCCCAGAACTGTGAGAGAATAAATTTCTGTTCTGTTAGCCTCCCAGTCTGTGGTATTTCATTAGGACAGCCGAGCTAACAGAGTCACAGTTAAAAAATGTTATGATGTCAAAGTTCATGCTTGGGGCAGTAGAGACTTCTTACATTAACTTTGGTCTTGTTTCAACAATCGCAGGTCATGCCTTAAGATTTCAAATGCCTGCGTCATTGGCATAGTAAAGAATTTGATTGGCTTTTGGCCCTGGTTTCTGGGAGGAAGACTGAATCCTTGGAATTTCCTCAGTAACAAGAGTATTTTACATATTATCATTATCTCTAATGCCCATCAAAATCCTGCAAGGTAGTTATTATATTTCCCATTTTAGCAACAACAAAGCTAAGGGTCATGAAGGCAAATATTTCCCAAGGATACACACCATCTACACAGGAAGAGAGAACCAGGATTCAAACTCGGGTCTGACTTTATCCAAAATGTGACCTTTTCACATCAATGTTTCCTAAGCCTTGGTACATTTTTCCATGGTCCAGTGTTGAAACAAGAAAAATAAGTTTAATGAGTGTCAACTTCTTCATAAAGCTAAATGTATTCTATTTAAGAGACTGTTCTTTACTCTGTTTTCATATCCTGTTCGATGTGTTTACTTTTTTATTACATAAGTGCAAGTTACAGTAGTCAGCAATATTTTTAATACCTTTACTTGGCAAAAAAGGCAAACATTCCAGCCCCACTTTTATAGTTAAATGTTCTGGTCCCTTAAATCCAGAAGTCTGGGAATGCCTGCATCACACTGAGCAGAAAGACCTGCGGCCCAGTGCTCTCCTCTGCCTTCAGTCATTCCTGCCTCCAGATGACGTGCCTGGGAAGCACACAGGCTCCAGGGCACACTGCCCCGGGGCAGACTCTGTCTCTGGCCGGATGGAGCCTGAGAACTCACTTTTCTCACATGTTCCCGAATGACAGTGATGCTGCCAACCCAGGACCACACTTTGAGAACCACTGGGTGAAGCCCATCACATTAATCCTGTCTCCTTGGCAGTTGGCTGAGATATGGGAATAGGAACTTGGTACAGTCTGCGGTGCCACAGGGAAGTGGGGGTGGGAAGGTTTTTCCTCCGGGACAAAAGGGTTAACAAGCGGGGAAACTCCCTTTCCTCTGTGTGACACTGTGGAAGATGTGGCGCTTGGGGCCGCGGCCACCTGCATGTGACCAGTCTCCCTGTGCTCAAAGGGAAGATGAACGAAAAGCCTACTATTTTTTCATGCTTGTAAATGCAATCTGGTGAGAACACTGTTGTTGAACTAAAGGTTACATGCCAGCACTACCCCCTAAGATTTATGCATGTGTGCTTCTGACTGAACTAACTTAATGTGGAAGGCATTTGGCTATCACATCACAGTATCATTAGTTTATACAGGCATACGTTGTTTTATTGTGCTTCATTTTATTCCCTTTTTTTTTACAAATTGAAGGTTTATGACAACCCGGCATTGAGCAAGTCTCTCAGCATCAACAAGTAATTTTAAAAGAAGGTATGTATGGGGTTTTTTTATTATTAAGTATGCTACTGCATACTTAATAGACAACAGTATAGTGTAAACATAATTTGTATATGCACTGGGAAACCAAAAAATTCATGGGACTCACATTCTTGTAATACTTGCTTTATTGCAATGGTATGGAACCAAATCCACTTAATCTCTGAAAGGTGGGTGAGAAGGCATTTACCCACCTCTCTGACTCTGTTAAGGATATGTGATGAAATGAAATGGAGAACTAAGGTAATTTGGAGGATTATTATAGTTCTAACATACCTTTGTATGAGTCTAGTTACACTTTGTTTTTATAAATCACTGACACTATTATAAGAGTAAGGAAGGCTAATAAAGGCTTTTAATATTAGCAGGTGGCTCACTTTAAACTATTAAACTATTAAAAATATCTTAAGATCTATCAACAACTTAAAATGTAAGCATCCTTGTACTGATCTACTGCCACCCTCAGAGGACTTGCATCAGATTTTAAGATCTTCTTCCTTCAAAAACACACACAAAAAAAGAACTGGCCAGTTTTGAACCAGCAGTTAGGCATTTTCAGAGCCATGGGATTCTCCCAGGAATCTTCAGATTGCTGAGATCCAGCGGGCAGGTGTTCCTCGAAGCCTTGCAGAGTCACATAAAACACACCTGAATGTCCCAAAACATCCATCCCACTCGGTGCTACAAGATCTGGCTAGCGCACCTCAACCCCTCTGTCCCCGATACAGCCCTGAATGGGAAACAAGCTACCGTGTGAAGTTGTGAGAACTTGAGTTTGTGAGGAATGGGCTGGGAAACCATTGCTTGCCAGGTATAAGGGATAGTGTTTGTCCTCAGTCTTTGCCCTCCCTTCTGTCACACTAATCTGACCCATTTGTATATAACTGTACTACAAAATCATTTTAATGTAAAGCATTATGAACAGGGTTATTTTTAAGATACTGGGCTGAATCCATCAAAGTCATTTTTTTTTTTCTATTTCATCCCCAAGAATGACAACGAGTGATTAGCATGCTTTGACATAACTGGAGGTCAAACTAAATTCACTTATCTGGATGGTTATCAGTACTCTGCATTAATACATGTCCTTGTATGACCTTGTCATAGGAGTTGTATATGACACTAGAAGGATCAGCAGTTCATTAAAAGATGAGGAGATGATGTGCTGGGAAGCCCGGAAGATTCAACAATTAAGACATTTTTGACAGACAGTCAACCCATCACTTGTCAAGTGAGCTTACACTGAACTCTAACAATACTCCATAAAGCCTTGTACAGAGTCATAATAAAAGCCAAATTACTAGGAATAATAACTCAGCAAGTTTTGTAGCATTTCTCCAAAAGGCTAAGGTAGTTATTCCCATTTTATAGATAGGTAGCAAAGGCACATGGCTTGCCCAGGTTCCCATAGCTATCAAGTAGTCCAACCTGGGCATCTGATTCTAGCTAAGAGAGTGACATGAGGTGCCAGGAAGTCTTCTGAGCACTTCACATGTTCTAACTCATTGAATCCTGATCACAACTCTATAAGGCAGGTACCAGTATCAACTTACAGATAAAATTACATCAGGCAGACTGGAGGCAGTTATCATTCCAAGGTTACAGATAAAGAAACTGAAGCTTAAAGAGACTGTGCAACTGGCCAAGGTCATGGAGCTACTAAGTGCAGGAGTTGGTAGCTCTGCGACCGTGGCCAGTTTTGAACTTGGGCCAGGTGTCGAAGCCAGGCCGTCTGGCCCCAAAGCCTGTGCTCTTAGCACATGGGTCACAAGCTGCTCTCACTCTGGAGCCAGACAGCCTGAGTTTGAATCAGGCCTCCACATTTACCAGCCGTACAACTCTGAATAAGCTATTGACTCCTCTGTGTCTGAATTTCCTCGTTTGAAAAATGAGGACAATAACAGTCACCTACCTCATAGCATTGTGCAGCTGATCACCACCTGAGATTTAGCACACACGAAGCCCTTAGAACAGTCTGGTACTAACGTGATGCCTAATCACTAAGTTATAAAATTTCCCAATGCATTTAAAAGATGGTTGATATAATTAAAACTCAATTTACATTGAACTGTTCAGGAATGTGCTGGTTTGCATAAAGTGAAGGATATGTGCTTTTCTATCGTCTGGCTTCTACTTCGAATAGTGATTTCCAAACCCTGCAGGGTCCGCTGTGGCCCCTCGGGCAAGTCCCTGTTCGTGAGTGGGACAAGCTGGTGGGGTTTAGAATTCCTCATTTATGTGAAATTGAACAAAGGATTCTGGAAGTGAAAGAAGTTTGAGAGTTAGGGTCACATGGCTAATCTGTCTGTCACTATCAATACAATTCCCTGTAATCATAAAGTTCAGGACCCAGCTATGACACCTGGGGCACATCCAGAGAGGAGGCAGTTAGGGGCAGAACTGCCTTATTCACCTCTTTAATATTCTGCTCTTATAACAAGGACAGGGTCGCATTACGCAGGGACGTGACAGTCCAACAGAGGAATCCAAACAGGATGAACTACTAAAGGCGCCGAGCAGAGACATGTCATAAAGCAGCAGTGAAGAAAGAAGAACCCACTTGTGTTGTGTAGGACGGACTGAGCTGTTCAGAGTGTGGAAAGGTCGAGGTCGGCGACGAGGCCATTACAGGACTCCAAGCAAACAGAGCAGGGGTGCTGAAGGTGCTGAGAATGCCAAGCCCAGGTGGCAAATGTCTACACAAAGTGATGGCGGGACTGGAGAAGGGAGACCATTTTCCTTACGAGGGGAAAACTGGCAAGACTTGAAGATGGAGATAGAACTGAGGAATCAGTCAAAAAGGAGTCTGTGTTCTTAAGCTTGGTTGCCTTGGTGGGCTCACCTTCAAAGCAGGTGCAAGAAAAACATGCCCTGGGTTTGATGAGAAGTGGGGACAATAGGCTTGAGTTGGGTATGTGGAGTTAAAAGCTGCCACCTCAGCAGTCACACATACCTAGCAGGCACCCGACATGTGGGACTGGGGCTTAGCCAAATCTGGAATCTTCTGAGTTGCTTTAACAGCTAAATTGTTAGTTCAATGCTAGGCGAGGGAGGAAAGAGGAAAGCAGAGAGATTCAAGGGTTAGGAAGGCCCATGTGGGTGAGAGTCCAGGAAAAATATCGAGCAGCCAAGATTCCCACAGACCTTTCGATTTCTTCTTTCTCCACCTGATATTGGACAACTCCTTATTTCTCAGGAGAAGATCACCCTCCCTTCTTTCCCTTTATTCCCTTCCTCCATCCCTGCTCTCCCTCCCTCTCTTCCTTCCTTCTTTCCCAAGAGCAAGATAAGCAGCAGCAGAAGCTGCCAGATGAATAGATCTTCACTCCCCCAAATCCTCCTGAACCCCATCCTTACAGGGAAGGACAGGGTGCAGTGGGAGAAGGGAGGTCATTGAAGGAACAAAAGAATACTCATCCCTGGATTTGTACAAGTCATACTAAAAACCTGAACAATCATTTCTCGTCTCTAGACATGACCTCTTGCCCCCACGGGGAGCACACTTAGATCTGCATAGCACAGTGGCAGACAAACAATAAAGATTTACCAAATGAGCAAGTGTTTGAATTGAGCAATGTGACAAAAATCAATCTGTGAATTATGGATAAAAAACAAAAACACCCAGATTAACTTCCAGATTCCTGTGACACCATCCTTTCTAGATGGCCAGCTTCCTCTTAACTTTCCACCCTCTTCTTGGGGGGGTGTGCACATGTATGTCTGTGCGTGTGTGTTTTACGTGTCTTTCCCCTGTAAGCATAATTATTCACATTTCAATGAACTGCATTGTGTGTTAAATTCGTTTAATCCCCCTCTTATCCTCTTGATCAGGGAAACAAAAATTAGGAGCCCACAGTTTACAGGCATCGCCTGAGGTTCCTTACCTGCAAACATTCCCATCGGCTACCTTAAAGAACATGTGGAAATGATTTTGTAAAGGGTTTAAAGAAACACAGCAGTAACAAAACTAAAAGCAAAACCATAAAATCCACTTTCCGGTGGTCCTTCCTGGAAGGGAAGGAGGTGTGCCTTTTCCCCCCTTCCCTTTCTCTCCCTTCACATTCAGTGGGAACCAAATGAAACTGTCCTTTCAGTAGGAAAAGTCAGCCAAATATTGGCCATTTTAAATGGTTCCAAGGAATCCATTTTAAAACAGGTTAAAATTAGCCTCAGGGAGAATGGGGTAGGGAGGGGGTGAGAAAGCAGGGTAAGGTGGGGGAGGGAGCAAAAATGGGATTATTGCTAAGCAACCAGAGCTTGGACCTGAGAGCCCAGGGAGATGGTCTCCTCTCCTCAGCCTCTGCCAGGCTGAGCTGTCTTGTCAAAGACGCATGTATAACTCAGTGTGAGTGCGAGTGCGTGTGCGTGTGCGTGTGCGTGTGCGTGTGTGTGTGTGCTGGTGGTCCCCTAAATGACTGCATCAGTCTGCTACATCCTGACGCTCCTCCCTCTATCACAGCCCCACAGGAGACAGGGATTGTCTTTTGTTCCCAACCAGCACAGTGCTCACTTTTTTTCCATCAAGGCCCTTGCTGCAGAAAGAAGATGTTCGGGTCCCACCCTCCTTGCCAACGGGGAAACTCCTCAGCTGCTTGTGTCACCCAAGGGTATACTTTATGGACTATTTCTTATTCCTCCAAGGCACTAAATGAACTTTTGATTGGGGTTGTCATTATGTTTATCTGTCTCTAATCTATACCTTAACATCTATTAGCTTCATCATGTGCCTTTAAAATGTAAATATTGTCAGCCATCCCCAGGGGCTAGAAAGACATCTGTTTGGCTCATTGGTGTAGCTTTGCAGCAAGAAGCCTAACAAATGATGATGGCAATTGCGGTGAAGTTTGAGGTCAGCCCAAAACAGTGCTGCCTGACACCCGCTTGGCTCTTCCTTTATGAGGTGGCCTGACGGCCTGGGAGGTCCCGGACAGAAGGGTCGCAACACCGAGGCCCTTGGTCCGCGCTCAGCTCCTGCACATGGCTTCCCACCCCTGGCTGACACTAGACCTCCTGGTGAATTTAGAACAGACAGGAGCAGATGGCAGACCTGGCTCACTCATCAGCGGACAGGCCAGCGAGCAAACTGAGCCACCCTTCTCAGTTAGGAAGATAGGGAATCAACTTATTTTTTTTCCTCTTGGCAATATGTACTTTGTGGGGAATTCCTGTTTTACTTGGATTTGCATCCAAGTAAATCCCTTATATTTTTTCAGAAGAACATTATAAGCCACGGAAGTAGCTGAGGATGGGGTATGAGAGGGGTGTGTGCACACATGTAGAGAACCCAGGCCTGTTCATTTATTCTATGCGGCATGATTAGGGTTCCAGATTTTTTTTAAAGTCATATGCATGGTCTGTGTATTTTTTTGCCCTTTATAGGCCAGAATATTTACTTTGCCTTCAACACTGCTTTACTCAAAGCCCATATTAACATACTTATTAACCTTTAAGAAAGTGTCACTAGCACC
This sequence comes from Myotis davidii, assembly GCF_000327345.1. Lineage (NCBI taxonomy): Eukaryota > Metazoa > Chordata > Mammalia > Chiroptera > Vespertilionidae > Myotis > Myotis davidii. The sequence continues at coordinate 859,288 of NW_006292337.1, read as the reverse complement.
ATTGTCAGACAGTGATGAGAAGGCAACATCTGCTTATTTAATCTTCTTCCACACCTGATACCCTCAGGCCTGTCTACATGATGTGAAAATCCTTCATAATCATGTGGCACATGTTTAAATTTTCACTGAGTAGATTAGAAACTGAGTTTGAAGAAACAGAATGACCTGGGTAAGCCCATCTTCAGTTCTCAACCTGAGATGAGGTTTAAAGACTTTAATTCCAGTCACTTACAATGCTGGTTAGAGGCTCGCACAGCTGCCACATTACAGGTGAACCACATCATACCGTAGGTTTCACGGTACATACATTTTATGGTGCAGGGAAAACAGACAAGACCTATGTTCAAGCTGTGTGTACTGCTATGCAGCCTTGAGCATGTCACTTATTCTATCTCCGTTTGTTTCCTTATCTGAGAGAGCACCTACGTATTGACATAGTCAATGTGATGATTAAATAAGATAAACTCCATAGAAACTCTACAAAGAACCGTAAAGTGTAGTCATTACTGTGGAAGATATCCAGGATTACATTTGGGTAATCCTAAACAATTCTATTACGTCCATAACCGTTTCTCTTGTTTATATGATCTTCTCTCTATTCTTCAGAGATAGCTTTCCAACAGAGATGTAATGTGAGCCATAAATGTGTGCCCAATATGAAATTAAAATTTTTTAGTTGCCATATTAAATAAGGGAAAAGACATCAGTGAGATTAATTTTAATTACATATATATTTTAACCTAATATACCCCAAACATCATTTCATGGAATCATCAAGACTATTTGAGTTGTTTTTGTCCATATGAAGTCTTCAAACTTTGGTGCATATTTTATACAGACAGCACCGCAGTTTGGACTGGCCACATTTCAAGTGCCCCAACCATCCTACCCAGAGCAGCTCTAAATCTTCCCTGATGTTTCTGTCTCACTGGTTTTCTCAGGATCAGGGACACCATGTCATGTACAGAAAAATGCCGGGAGCCGGTCCATCCTTGCTGTTTCAAGGGACCTGGCATATATGGCATACTGTTCTTAATATATTTGCTCACCTTCTTGGCACTATGTGTTTTAACCAAGGTCACCTCTCCGAGAAAGGTTGTTTCCCCAGGTAGAGATTTTCCCCTGAAGTTAGGGAGGGAATAAAACCCCTTCACTAAGTGCCAGGCGGGTAATTAATCTCTTAAACTACGAACAATCATGCTTAAGCTACATAATCTTTACTCCCTGGAATGGAGATAAGAAACACCCTAACCTTTGGAATAGAGATTGATAGGATTGAATCAACTGGTATAAATACAGATGTAACAGAAGTCAGAACACAGAACTTAGAAGACAGAACTTAGAAGAGACAGAACTTAGAAGACAGAACCTACACAGAACCTAGAGACAAAAGAACTTCGCTGGAGAGAACATGGCAAAAGATCCTGGACAGAACCTGGCTACAGAACCTGGCTGGAGAACCTGGAGAACGTGGCTGGAGAACCTAGCAAGAGAACATGGACACAGAACTTGGCTGGAGATTGTGGCTAGAGATCCTGGCAAGGCTGCTAATCAACTGAACGTTGTCTCCGTGTCATTCCTTCTTCGCCGACTCCGTCCACACCTTTGGGGGCCCCTGGACCTGCTGGGGCTGGACCCCAGCAGAAAAATCCAGCTACTATCTTTAATTTTCTTGAAAAACACTTAAGTTGGTTCCACGTCTCCGAATCCCCGGACACTTGGTTCCTCTATTTTAACAGAAGTAGGTGGTTTTACTTGTGCTGACAATGACCATGAGAGAGGGGGTCAGAGGGGCAACACTGTAATCCTAGAAAACTGCCTCCTCAACAAGGCAGCTTCCTCAACAAAACAAGAAGTGGGGTTCAACTAATGCGAAAGACATATGCACCCCTATGTTGATTCCAGCATTATGTACAATAGCCAAGATATGGAAGCAACCTAAGTGTCCATCAATAGACAAATGAATAAATATTTGTATACATATATACAATGGAATATTACTTGACTATAAAAAATAATGAAATCTTGTCATTTATGACAACATAGTTGGACCTAGATAGAGGTTACTGTGCTGAGCAAAGTAAGTCAGACAAAGACAAATACCGTATGATTATACTTATATGTGGAATCTAAAAAAACAATCTAAACAAACAAACAAAACAGAAACAAACTTGTAAATACAGAGAACAAAAACTGATGGTCACCAGAGGGAGGTGAGGGGTGGACATAAAAGATGAAAGGGATTAAGAAGTAAAATAGCCAGTTATAAAAATAGTCATGGGGATGTCAAGTTCAGCATAAGGACTGTCTATATACATAAAAGCCTAATATGCTAAGTGTCCAACTGTTCGACCATTCGACCAGTTGCTATGACACGCACTGACCACCAGGAGGTAGATGCTCCGACTGGTAGGTTAGCTTGCTGCTGGGGTCCGGCTGACCAGGACTGAGCGAGATGGGCTGGACACACCCTCACGCCCTCCTGTTATCCCTCCCTGGCCCTGATCATGCACTGGTGGGGTCTCTCAGCCTGGCCTGCCCTCTCACAACCGGGACCCCTCAGGGGATGTCAGTTTCAGCTGGTCCCCGCAGGCCAGGCTGAGGGACCCCACCGGTACACGAATATGTGGACTGGGCCTCTATAATCAATGATATTGTAAAACTGTGTAAGGTACCAGACGGATACTAGACTTAACAGGATGATCACTTTCTAAGGTCTATCAGTGTCTAGCCACTAGCTGTACACCTGACAATAATATAATATTTGATGTCAACTGTAACTAAAAATAAATTTAACAATAAAGAAGCGGAGTTCATTGCCGCTGAGTTGGGGGATGGCAAGGACTCATCTGAAGTGCGGGGAATGCCCTGACACCAGGTGCCTCTGGAGCAGAGGCCCGGGGCTGTTTCCTGCCCTGGCCTGTCTTCCTGTAAGACTGGACCATACAGCAGCACAGCCTCAGAGAGCCTAATAAGGAAGGGCTGGCTACCCCTGGGCCATTCCAAACTAATGAAAACCTACCCCTTTTTTAAGATTCCCAGGAGAAAGAGCACGAACCTTCCCTGTTCATGGCTTCTACCTTAAGACCCTCTCTGTCAGGAAATTCTTCTCTGACTTAGTTACCTTTTCTAACTAAGGTTGAACCACGTTTCCTTTCTCCACTTTCAAAATGCTCCCCCAAATCTGCATTTAGATCAGAGAAAAATGAAGAAAGTCATTTTAAAGGAATAATCATATGAAGCCATGACTGGTCCCCGCTCAATACAAAACTTGCAGGCACCCTCTGGTCTGGCTACGGAAGCTTCAGGCAGAGGCTGACTGAGAGACACCCATGATGGTGGCCTCTCTCGTTCTGACACAGGCTTTTCGAGTGTGTTTCTAGTTGGCTGAAACAATTTTGGATGACAAAGCAAAAGACGCTGTCTCCGGATTGGATGGGAGGGTGATCTGGCTGGACCACCTGCCTCACGTGTATGACTGAGGTTGACTTGTTACTGAATGCTCACATCACCATTGCAGCTGTCCTTAAGAGGAATCCAATGAGTGAAAAAGTCACATGGCAATGTCCTGGTGACAAGGGCCTGCCTGTGGATTTAGGGATGAGCCTTTCGAATATGAAATCCCAGTATGTGCACTCTTAACCTTCCCTTCCCTCCATATGAGTGATGCAAAATTACTCAGGGCAGTCAGGGGTCTGGAAGCAGATTTCACTCGGAAATTGCAAAGGGCTTTAAAAAAGGCATTACATTTGAGGATTATGGCCATTTTACTCTGTAATCCAGAGAAGGGAAATGCTACCAGTACAGTGACCAGGTCTACACCACTGCAGAAAACTGTCCCTGTGGTAGGCTGCTTAACAGCATCCTCCTGGTGGGAAGCAATTGTTAGTTGCTGACTCTGTCAGCTCAGTCTTTTCCTGCTTCTGAAGGTCTGAGGTGTTGCCTTTGATGTGTCTCTTACCTAATAATTAATGATCGAAAACCAGACCTCCCACCTCTGTGCTACTTAAGAATGTTTGTCAGTCAGTCACCCTGGTGTACACCCCTGTGCTTCTCCATGGGAAATAACCATTTCCTACAATCCCCAAACCCCACTTTCTGTCTTATAAACCTTGTCAGGTAAACGCGTAAACATTGAAAGGCATTGCTTAGTCTAAGGCTTCTTACACATAATCTGAAATCGTTCAACAATAACAACAAAACCTTTAGCAATAATGGACCTCATCACCTTGTGAATTTAAAATATAAAAAGAAGGGTATGAAGTCATAATGTTTTATGCTGCTAAAAACCCTGAGATGACTCATAGAGCTAGAGAATAGGGATTCCCTTTAAAATGATTCTGTCAAAAGAACATAATCCCGAACAACAAAACTTTGTAGATGACAAAGAAAAGTCCTATTTTAAGTTGGCTTTTGTCAAATAACTTTAATCTTGTTTCCCAAAGTTTTGCAGAATTGTTCCTTATTTATTTGTTTATTTACTTATTTTTATATTTTTTATTGATTTCAGAGAGAAAGGGAGAGGGAGCAAGAGACAGAAACATCAATGATATGAGAGAATCATTGATCGGATGCCTCCTGCACTTCCCACACTGGGAATGAGCCTGCAATTGGGGCAAAGGCCCCAACCTGGGAATTGAACTGAAATCTCCACGTTCTTAGGTTGATGCTCAACCACTGAGCCACACTGGGCTGGGCTTTATTTATTTAGTTATTTATTATTTATTTATTTTGCACTAACCTAAGTAAATCCCCTGCCAAGCAATGGTTCTATGGCAAGAAGTAAGTCATTTGGGGAAGTAACACTAGAGAACCTTAGGATTCACTCTTTTCTTTCTTTTTTTTTTTCACTCAAGAAATATTTATTTACTGACATGTGTGCCAGACATGGGCTGGGTACTGGGGATACAGTGATCAAAAAACAGACCCAGTCCTTAATTTGTTGGTGGCTCTGGGAAACGCTGACAAGTAAACAGGCAATGACAGTGAACGTGACAATGAGTTATGACCGTGCTGTAAGAGAGAAGGGGTGGGGGGCAGCTAAGACCCAGCTATGGGGCAGAGGGTTGGGGGGTGGAGGAATGCATTTTCTAAGCTGTGGTCTGAAAGCTTAACAGAAACCAGCCAGGTACAGGGACTGGTGGGAACGAGTGTTCTAGGAAGAGGGAATCACATGAAGTATTTTCTAAAAGGAGATGGGAGGAGTATGAATTCTTGCTTGGTCTAATTCAACATTTTCTTGATAGTTAAGGGCTGAAGATGGCCTTTCTAAAATTGTGCCCATCAGTAATAAAATATCTTTTCTGTGACTCAAGTCCATTTCGGATGCCTCCATTCAGTCTTCCCAGGGCAGGCTGGCCAAGAGAAGGTGCCTTCACTGTCACGGAGGCCTCACTTCCTGTTTCAGAGGCGGGCTGCTATCTAAACCTCCAAGCCTTGCTACAAAAAGAGCATCTAGGGCACTGCAGACCACTCACCTGTGAAAGGCTCAGACTGATTCTTAACAACTTAAAGCTCCAAGCACTTTGTTAGTCCTGATCCTGCTTACTGAAGAGATCTTGCTCCTTTATAGTCCCCTCTACCCACTCACACCCCAACCCAGATCACAAGTTTGACTCTTCATAAGACTGGAGACCTTGCAATCTAGCCTAATAAAGACATAATCCAAAATGTGGGAGAACTCTATATATGTGGATAAATTAATCACAGCATTTCCTTGTCATAGCGGAAAAAATTACAAAACAACAAAGGATCCTTAAATGTACTCAAAAGGGTGAATGATTAGCTAATAATGGTGTATCCTTTTCTAGAATTTATGCAGCCATTAACAAAGATGACAATTGATAATAACTTGAAAAATGCTAGTGAAGGACAACGTTAAGTGGAAAAATATATAGAATTATACATACATTATGATCACAACCATGTAAGGAATATAAATATAAATATAAGATATGCCAAAATGAGAAAAGTAGTTGAATTAGTGTGCTGTGATTATGAGCTGTTTCCTATTTTTTTTGTTTCCTATATTGTGTTTATAATGTCTTTATAACTTATTTCCTATTAAAAGTATTAACTTTTTAAATTAGCAGCTGGAACATTTTGAAATCCACGTAGCATATACAAGGGAACATGAGAGAAGAGTACTTCTATGTGACTCTCCACACTGGCGCAGTGTGGTTCCCCAGGGAGGGAGCATGTGGGTGTCATTGCAACTGACTGATGAACTGTAGCTTCTTCCCAGCAAACTGTCATGGATAAGGGGCAGTGCCCTATGAATCTGATAGACATTTGAGAATATCAAGCAAATATAGTTACAAAAGTTGGAGTTGAGCAACAGATTTGGAATTAAGTTATTTAAATCAAGTTTGGAAACTTCGCCACTCTTTAGGGCTCTGGGTAAAACAATGGTTTTTTTTTCAAGAGTAAGCTGAGCAAGACCAGGGTCTTTGAGCCTAATTACTTTTTGGACTTCCCTGATACTGATGTGTTCTTAGCTCGGAGGCACTTTGATTGATTTCCTCTGTCATTTTCTCCAGATGTTCAAGGGAGATGGCAATGTTGATGAACAGGATGGCGTCAGGTGCTTACTCAGCTCTTAAAGGGGAGACAGAGCCAAGAGATTGTTTCCCTTTCTTCATCGCTATGAAAACTTAACTTGAAATAATGAACTGTGTTTTAGACAATTAAACCAGTTTTGGCTGTAGCAAGAGTTATTTAGGTTATATTATAATTAACTTCTTCCAAGCATAAAGAATAGCTATTGGCAGTTTGGGGATTTCCTTTTCTAGAGATTTGCAACAATAGGGTAGATATACATCTGACCTTGAATGCCTTAGGCGTGGTGTGCAAAGAAACAGAATGAACAAAAATAGCAATCACACACAAAAATACTAGGGTGTGTCCTAATCTTCTCTCAGAGATTTGTACAGATTTAGGCTGAAAAATAGTTTACCTTGTTGCCCACCCCTCAGCTGAATCCAAGTGTGAGCCAACCACATCAGTCACAGAAGAAACTTGGAAAGTGGACCCAAAGTCATTTACCTGTACTAGGAGTTCCAGCTTCCTGTCATCAAGAAGATGTACTTGACATCGACGGCCCTCCGTCATCTGAGAAGAAAGAGAAATGATGGTCACCTAGAGTCTAGCAGTCTGGCAAACAGTGAGAGGGTCCCTGTGCTGGCCTCCACCGGGCACATTCCTCTAGCCCAGTGGTTCTCAACCTTGGCTGCACATTAGAATCACCTGAGAATCTTTTTAAAATCCTGATTTCTGGGCCTCATCCTCCGGAAATTCTGTTCCTTTGTTACTAATGTTGTGGCCCAACCCCATAACAAAGAAACAGAATGTCCAGAGGATGAGGCCCAGAAATCAGGATTTTAAAAAGATTCCCAGGTGATTCTAATGTGCAGCCAAGGTTGAGAACCACTGCTCTAGGCAAAACTTTCCCCGGGGATCTGGGCTATGTAATGCCAACCATGAGCAGCATTGTTCATTCATTCAAAAATATTTATGAGCACTTTCTATGTGCCAGGCACTATTCAGGGAGCAGGGTGTGCAGCGGCATGCAAGACAAGGTTCCTGCCCTCATGGAGCTTACAATCCTTTGGGGAAATTGATAATAAAATAGAAAATACATACATAACACAATATCAGGTGGTGATAAAAGTTGCTCATTCTTTAGTCATTCTTCCATTCAATAACTTTATCACCACAAAATAGAGACAGAGTTCAGTATCCAGTCTCTGTCACCTCCCACCTCAAAACTTGTCCCAGTTATGATCACCAGGGAGCGGATGACCACCCCTCTGGCAGCTGCATTTGATTTATGCCAATCCTCCCCTCTGCTCGTTTATGACCTGAGTCCCGCAGTGCTGTCACCTGTGAGAGGACTCCAGGAGAGAGTGCTAAGCTGACCCTAACCAGGTGCTTGTCACTACTAATACCTCTGTGCGATGTAACAAAAAGAGCCCCTCGACAGGCACCAGGAGACCCAAGTTGAGTCTTGGTCCCACAAAGTACTTGGCTGCAGGACTTTGGACAAGCCCCTGTTTCTCTCCGTGCCCCAGGCTCACACATACAAATGAGTGGGCTGGGCCCAGTGGGTGCTAGTGAATATTTAGTAACTGTCTTTCTGAATTTAAAAAAAGGCATTTGTTTGTAGCACTTGCTGGAGCCCTGACATAACCCTCAAAGGAAATCCCATGAAGAATAAGCCTTCCCACACATGTCTGCTGGCCAGCACTCACCAAGCACTGTCTCACTGTGCTCCACATGTCTTCCCCATGTCTGCCTTCAAGCTACTGTCACAACAACACCAACAGTATTTCCAACAGATGCAATAGACATAAGTAACCTCAAGAATGTAGGTGACAGTAAAGCATAGTAAACTAATTAGAAAGTGATGGATCTTAGTATTTATTATCTTTTTTTTTAATGTAATTTATTTAATGCTATTTTATATAATTTTAATAATGGCTATATTTTACAACTGACGTGCAAAATTCCTGAAAATGTAACAACTACTACTAATATGAGCTGGCTCCAAAACCACTGTCTGGACCTGAAGCCACATCAGGTTCCTCCAGCCTTTGAATTTTTATTTGACTCTGTAACCCTAACTGAAGCTACCTTCTTTTGCCCCAGCTACAAGCAGATCAAAGGGAAGGATGCACACAGCAGATCCTGGTCTCACCTAATTTTACGGCCATCGGGGTCAGTCCCTTCTCCCAAGTACTTTCTCCATGAAACATAGAAATGATATCTTCTTCTCGTTTTGTTTAACAAGGGCTTATTCTCTAACCATCAGCATGTGCAAAGCTGGCATGCACTCCCATAAGAAAATTCTCTGAGTCCTTCCTCAAAAGAAGCCAATCCATCATCCTTCCATGGAGTCAGACTTCCCTACTGATGGGATCTACACCAAAGCAGCACGTCCTGCATGGGAGGGGCGAAAACAGTCTCTGGAATCTGAGTTCTAGTGACTCAGCAGTCCCCAGCTTTAAGACAAGTCATCAAGAAAAGTTTCACATGCTCATAAGCACTCTAAAAGAGGCTGAAATGGAGTAAAAATTTGAGGAAAAACTTCAGTCCAAAGACTTGCTATTTTGCACATCTAAGCCAAAGCAGGCAGCTATGGATATGAGATGGGCCCATGCAATGTCTTTATTCACTCTCTGAAGTCTTAACTTCAGGTGTTAATTGTCTTAGCCACAACCTTACAAACAGTAATCATCCTAGCCAAATGACTTAATTTAAAAATTCATCAGCTTCAAAAAATAAACAAGTGAGACTACATCCAACTAAAAAGCTTCTGCACAGCAAAGGAAGCCATCAACAAAATGAAAAGGAAACCCACCAAATAGGAGAAAATATTTGCAAATCATATACCTAAAAGGGGGTTAATATTTAAAATACAGAAAAATAATCATATAACTCAATAGCAAACAAAAAAATCCGATTAAAAATAGGGAGAGGCCTGGCTAGTGAGCCTCAGTGGTTGAGCATTGACCTATGACTAGGAGGTCACAGTTCAATTACTAGTAGGGGGCGTGTAGAAGGCATCATCACTGATGTTTCTCTCTTTCCTCTCCCTGCCTCTCTGAAATCAATAAAAATATATTTAAAATAATAATAATAATAAATAGGCAGAGAATCTGAATAGACATTTTTCCAACGCGAGTATATGGATGGCCCACAGATACATGAAAAGGTGCCCAACATCACTAATCATCAGGGAAATACAAATGAAAACCACAATGAGCTATCACCCCATTGTAGTGTAAAAGGTTAAGGATATAAACACGTTCTTGTGTTTCTTATTCACATTCTAATACATTTTTATGAAAACAAAGAAATATTGGTATCTGAAAGACATTACTGTATCAAATAAAGTTTTTGTTGTTTTTGTTTCGTTATCCTTACCCAAAGATATGTTCACTGATTTTAGAGAAAGGAAGAGAGAGATGGACAGACAGACACATGGATCGGCTGCCTCTAGTAAGCACCCTGATTGAGAATCGAACCCGCAACCTAGGTATGTACCCTGACCAGGAATTGAACTGTGGTAGGCAGTCAGATAGGAGCAGAGCAAGGATGATGAGCCAGGCACAGAAGGTCACCAGGGTGGAAAGCTCTGGATGCCTAGCAAAGGACAATTGTAGGGTGGGGCCTAGCCCCCAGGGTGACTTTTCTTCCCCTAGCATATCACTGGTCATGTGGTTTAGACCCCCTGACCTTTCCTCCCTAGAGATAACATCTATGCCTCAATTGTATTTCCAAGTCTAGAAAAGCAGCAAAACCAGACAAGCAACACCAAGGCTGACCTCAGGACCAGTACACTGGATAATGACCCCCTGCACTGGCGCCAACCAATCAGTGAAGACCTATGGAAAGCTGTTGAAGAGTCTATTGAGATCTTCCCCTGGGACCTCCCCTAAAGTCTCCACCCTTAAAACCCTTAGGACTGGGGACCCAGTGCATTCTCCCTCCCAGGAGCACACCTGTGCCTTTCCTTTCCCCCTTCCTTCTCCCCTCACCCTTGGCACATTACCATTAGCTTCCTCACTCCCAAGCTCCTAGGGCCCTTCCGTCACCTCTATAACTTATTTCCTAAGTCCATTTCTGCTACAAATTACTTCTTCTACCTCTGTGATTTTATAAATAAACTAGGGCAGGGTCCCTCACCCTGGCAGGTGGGGATTGGGCTGAAACTGGCTCTCCCAACATCCCCTGAGGGGTCCTGGATTGTGAGAGGGCACAGGCCAGGCCGAGGGACCCCACCAGTACATAAATCCATGCACCGGCCCCTCCCCCCGGCCAGCCAACCCCCATCCATGCACGAATTCATGCATTGGGTCTCTGGTATGCATATCAGATCTTTGGTTAATCTCTTCCCACCCTCCCCCTCCCCCTTTCCCTCTGAGATTCATCAGTCTGTTCCATGTTCCCATGCCTGTGGTTTCCACTCCTGCATCGAGTGTCTGCCCCCGGTGGTCAGTGCATGTCACAGCTACTGGTCAGATGGTCAGACAGTCACATAGGCTTTTATATATAGAGATGTTCTCTTATAGTTTGTGTCTTGGCTTTGAATTATTTCCTATCTAGAATCCAAGTATCAAGGTTGCTAAACCCAGGTCTGGTCTGACCCCAAGGGTCTAGTACAGCTGTGGGCAAACTACGGCCTGCGGGCCGGATCCGGCCCGTTTGAAATGAATAAAATTATTAAAAAAAAAGACCGTATCCTTTTATGTAATGATGTTTACTTTGAATTTATATTAGTTCACACAAACACTCCATCCAAGCTTTTGTTCCAGCCCTCCGGTCCAGTTTAAGAACCCATTATGGCCCTCGAGTCAAAAAGTTTGCCCACCCCTGAAGTACCTGGTGCTGTTCCTGCTGCCTATAACAGAACCTGCAACCTTTCAGCGTATGGGACACTCCAACCAATCAATCCACTTGACCAGGCCTCAAATAAAGTTTTAATCACAGTATTAAGAGATAGTACTTACTTTCCTCAAAATACTTCAAAACATGCCAAGTGTGACATGACACTGAGTTCACACCCATGTCTAGAAGTTTGCCCTGAGGTTCTCATTTTCATCGGAAACATAATATTTTAATTACATTAATCTCACCTATCTGCTCAGCACTTTAAGGAAGTAATATGCATTGAGATTTATTGAGATTTTGAGATCCACCCAAGGTCTTCCCAGTTCATTCATCTCTTCAACAAAGTCCCATAGCTCAGTCTGGTGATTTATAAGCACGCTCCCGTTTCAATTGGGAATTTGTAAGCCGCCTCCTTTTTGGAAGATAATATGTTGCTGAAAAGTCAGCCCAGAAATGTGAATCTAAACAGAAACTCAACTTGGAATCATCATGTTTGAAAGTACAACTATCATTTGAGAGGACTGCAGTTTTTCCTCAAAAGGAGTACCTGTGTTTTTTTCATACTGAAGTGAAATGGGAGTATCCTGTTATCAGCTCAGAAAAGGCTTACCATTCTGGGTGTGTACAGACAAAGAGTGGACATCTGTAGCTTTGTCTGGCTCACCAGGGACACTGAAATTTCCTTTTGAATACTAACAATTGTGAAGCAATATTGCTTTCCTTGTTTTCCTTTTCAGCTGTGCAGGCACAATTGGGGCACTGGCATCACCCTCCAAGGAAATCCTTTTGAGAACAAGGCTTCTCATAGATGTCAGCTAGCTGGCTACCACTCCAACCATAAATCGTCTGGCTACATACACTTCTATGCCAAGCAAAGGCTTGCCAAGAGCGCTGTGATATAAAGAATGTAAAGAAAATTATTAATTTGAAGGTAGGGTGTCTACCCCATTTATCCAACTTTTCTGTTAAGATGTACACTGAATCATGAAGATTATGCAGAAACATGGATTTGGGATACTAGCTTCAGTAAGCACAGCAGAATATAATGATATGTGAGCTCTAAGGTCAGGCAATAAAATTGTTGGGCAGATGGACAGGAATTAGGAGGCATAAATAAAACAGCTGATATGCTAAGGTAGTAGGCCTATGGGTGCTTCCCCCACCCCACCCAAATATCACTCAAAAGGTTGTGTTTTGGTGTGTGTGTGTTTTTTTCCCAGTTAGAATAATGTAATAAAGAAACTTGATCTAGAAAAATGAATGAGAGTGTGTGAGTCCAGCCATCGGAAATGGAGCCTGAGAAGCTTCTTTCTGGGAAAATTTGTTTTAGCTGGCCTGTGTTTTTAACATATTAAATCAAATTAATTAATTTACAAATGAGAACTACAACTGTCACACAGGTCAGAAATCTGAAGATTGAAAGTCTGACACATTTTCTCCCTGCAGGCAGAATTAAT